>NC_133389.1:118844222-119445472 GCF_047511655.1 Castor canadensis
GGCACTGGTTTGGGAGCTATAGGAGGAGGGGAGGTTTCTGCAGGAGGAGGCTCAGGTTTGAGAGCTATGAGAGGAAGGGAGGTTTCTGCAGGAAGAGGCACTGGTTTGGGAGCTATGGGAGGAAGAGAGGATTCTGCAGAAAGAGGCTCAGGTTTGGGAGCTATGGGAGAAGGAGAGGTGTTGGCAGGCTTCTGGCTGACTACACTGACATCAGCCTTTGTAAGATGGGATTGTAAGACAGGAGGAATTGTTTTACTTAAGGAAGAAAGAGTCTGTTCTGGAGGAGGCTGGGCATTACTTTCCATCTCCTTATTTGTTAGTTCTTTGGGGGTAGGAGGAGGGGTAATATGGACACTCTTGGCAGCTGCAGATGTCACATAGTGACCTGACACTCTCTTCTGCATCTGCAAGAAAAATGAGCTTGGTTTGGCCTGGGGATTTGAAACCCGAGATTTAAATTTTGACTCCAAGATATGGTTTATATCTTCTAAATTTGGTGCAAAAGGAGCTGTGCCTGTGTCTCTAGTCATTCTAGGAGGTTTCAGAGGATTTGTCATGGCACCATCAGGTAAGCTCACAGTCCTGTGCAATGGATGCTCTGTTCTCAAGTTAGGCTTTGGTTTAAGGTCTAGCTGTGGCTCCTTTGAACCATCAGAAGTAACAAGGTATTCTGTTTGCATGGCAGTTTCTTTCACATTCTCATAAGTGCACTTCTTTCCTAAATCACGTGTCTTTTCATCATCTTTATACCCAGTGGATTCTGAGTCCCAGTCTTTCACTATTTCCAGGGATTTAGGAGGCACTATTTTATAAGTAGTCATTCCAATTTTGGGTATATATTCTCTTGTGATTTCATTTGAAGGTTTTGGCTTGAGATTATAGTCCTGTCTGTAAAGTGGAAAATTCTTCAGGTAGGAAACAGTTGAATTTTTATCAATTCCATCTACAGGAGACAAAAGATCATCATTGCCATATGCACAAATTGGGTCTTTTATAGCAAGTTTTTCTTCTGAATGTATTAGGGTGCCCTGACTCCTGAGTTCTCTTGAGATATCTAGAGAATGTTGTAGACTTAAGGATGAGTGTTGGGTTGATTTGTTATTTGAAGTTTGTACACTTTCATCAACTTTGAAGTCAGATAAATTATGATCTTGGTGATGTCCTTCAAAACTGTTGCAGGAAGGAGTTGTCTGAATTGCTGCATCTTGCATTTTTGTTTTTCCTATGCTAGGTTGACTCAGTTTTTGATCTGCTACTGATGACACTATTAGATGATTTTCCTTAGGACTTACAGCACTATGAGTTTTACATGTGGAATAGCTTGACAATCTGTCAATTTCCATGTCAGTATCTTTATTAGTGGCTTCACCTTCTACATTGGTTTCTTTTCTCTTCATTCTGTTTTTCACATTATCTTCTGTCTTTGTTGTATTGACCATTATTTCATTTTGAACTATTGAGAGATAAAATATTGTCAAGTACATAAAAAGTAGAAAAACTCAAGTTTTCAATGTCTGACTCACCTATCTGTATTGGATGGTTTGAATGCTACAGATAATTTTCAGCTCACTAATTTAAAAAAGGCAAGTAGTGGCATACAGAGAAAATGGTATGGGTTGTGCACATGCAAAGGTCTGGAGCATGAAATGCATTTAACTAGTATGTTCTCATATCAATTAATAACCCCTTTGACTCTCATTTCATTCAGATGTAAAAAGGTGAAAATGTGTATTTTATAGTATATATAATTTATATAAAATAACATACTTCTTAGGATTGTGCCTAGAACAAGCACTCCATAAAAGACACCTGTGTACCTTCTTATACGTAAAGACTTCATATTTCCATCTTTGTTAATAACAAAGTTGACAAATTTTTAAAAAATGGTATTTTTTCCTCTCAATTAGACTTTTGTTGATAGTCCCTAGTGTGTTTATATTTCTTACCTAACATTAAAACAATCCCAGTGAATGTTGGTTTTAATTAAGGCAGAAACCAGAAAATATCACCTTTAAGATTTTAAATAAAAACAATTTAAGTTGATTGTTTTGTTAGTTGGGTGTTGTTGGCTAAAGACTCTTAGAAGAATTTGTTTTTAGCCACAAGATGGGTAGTTTCAATGACAGAAAACAGTCATGTTGGTTTTGATTTTCCTCTGTGTGAAAAAGGCAGGCTGATACTTCTAGTGTCAGGGACCAATGATGGAAACAATGTTTCTCTACCCTGGACAATTTCTCCTCTAGATTCTAGTTTATATTTCCAGAAAACAAAAATGATTTGCTAGTGTCTGGGTTGATGAGACAACAGTTTGTAGTCAACAACAAGATGGCAAAGAGCAGGAATGAAGCCTCTGGAAGTATGGGAGTATCACACATGTGTACTCTGCCTTCTAATCCCAAGTGATTTACACATTGTCCCTCGATTCTAATGTACCAAGAAATCACTTCTGCAAGACTAGTTCTCATCTTCTAAAACCATAGTGGCTTTGCTTTTCAGGTGTGGGAATAGTTTGCACAGCACAAGTGAATTATGAGTCTTGGGGGTCAAATCATGAAAGGATAGAAAATATTTCTGTATAGTTTTATCATCAAACACTTTTACCTAAAAAGAATACAACATCAAATGCATCACCTAAAACTTGAATGAGCCACAAAGAAGAGTTCCTCAGTTAAAAAGAAAGATATGCATGCCAACAACAAAAAAAGTCAGGTCTAATTACACAATTATATGCATATGGCAGTTAATATTCTTTATTGTATTATAAGATTCCTATTTTTTTTAATTTTAAAATGAAGTTTATTTTTATCCCTCCCAAATAAAATTCAACTGATTGTCAGATTGTACATCATCTATTTGAGTGACTTCTTTTCCTATGACCAATAACTTACCATTTGTGATTTAAAAATTGAGAACAAATGCAATTAGGAACCAGAGAAAAGACCCATTTCTGCTTCTTCTCTTACCTTACCTGGTTTAAGTATCTAATATTTATAAGAAAGACAATACCCTGAACACTATAATGAGCACAGAATTTAAGAAATGATTTCTGGCAGCAGAAAACAGACATAACTGTATTTCTTTCTCTCTTGCTTATTTCTCATTTTCTACTAAATCTAGGTATTTTCCAGTGCACACAACAGAAACATTTTCTAACAGAAAATAGATCAGTGTAAAATATATTTTAAATTAAATCCCTAATATGAAATACTAATTTATCTATTTTTGAACTCCAAATTTCTGTTCTCCACATTTTCAGAGGGTTACACCTACTTCACCATTGCCTAACTCTGAATTTCTCATCATTTCATAATTATTCCCCATGATTTCAGACTGGGAAATCCAGACTTGTCCCTGAATTTATTAGCTTATCCATCCTCATATATACCTGACAACACTCACCAAGTGTCTAAGAATGGCTAGATCATTTTCAAGGAAGGCCAGTAGAGAGAGAGAGATAGCTTTTGTACTATCCTGTCCTTTCCTTCAAAACTAACACTAACATCTTAAAACTACTTTAAAGATAACATTTTTAAACATCAACTAAATACTAACAAATATTAGTGCAAATCAAAGTAAATATTATATAAATGTTCTTGTGACAATAGTACTAACATGATGTCAAAATCTAAGCAAAAATGGTTTGATGTTTAAGGAAATAAATAGATTTTAAATCATGAATTGTCAATAGGAATTCTACTGCCTTCAGAGCATATCCAGAGGAAAACTGAATCAAGAAGAAAATGGGAAATTATTTACTTTTAGAACTTCTCAGTATCTTAGAATTTTACTGGACATGTGGAAAAATGAGTATTTGACTATACCACACAAATAAAATTTCATGGCAAGTGTGAGACATATAAATACAATATACATATATGACATACATATATATATCATACATATGACATTGTTCTATCAATTTTTATCCAAATATGAATATTAGAGCGCTATCTTTTCTACAAATCGTAAATCTATTAAAATAGATTGGAATATAAGCATTCTTAAACCACTTCCTTGTTATTCCCTTAAAAAATATAACATTGTATATTACTTGAATATTCTTCTATGCACTCTATTTTTGAAATTCAATCCTATGTCTCAGTATTCTGTTAAGTTTTATGAGGATTTCACTCAAAGTGATTTCTATGATTCAAGACTGCCTGATTCAGTTGAGGAGTCAGAGATATAGAACAATATGGCTTCTAGAAATCAAACAATAAATGAAGTGGTAGGATTTGGTTAGTATTGAATGGGTGAAGTTGATGGAAAATTGTATTCTATGCAAAGATAGCCAGAGCATAGGTCAAAAGATAAAACAGTAAATTATATCATGAGAAAAAGAAGAAACTGTCTTGATTTGGGAATGGGAAATAGTGGTAAATAAAGTTACATAATTAGATAGTTTGTGTCTTAAAAATCAGGCAGACAAGGTTTATCCAAAATGTAGCAATTTGAGTATGAAGTAAAACGGGCTTGCACCAGGGAATTAGAAGAAGAAAAAAAAAAAAAAGAACAGATTACAAATAGAAGCACAGAGGATACAACTTTAAAAAACAAAATTTAAGTTAGATAATTTCTAAGATTGAAAAACATCAAAACTACACAACAATGGGATTGGACTATGAGCACATGATAAAAGTGAGAGCACACAAGGAAGGGGTGAGGATAGGTAAGACACCTAAAAAATTAGCTAGCAATTGTTGCCCTTAACGCAGAGAAACTAAAGCAGATACCTTAACAGCAACTGAAGCCAATAGGAAAAGGGGACCAGGAACTACAGAAAAGGTTAGATCAAAAAGAATTAACCTAGAAGGTAACACCCACGCACAGGAAATCAATGTGAGTCAATGCCCTGTATAGCTATCCTTATCTCAACCAGCAAAAACCCTTGTTCCTTCCTATTATTGCTTATACTCTCTCTACAACAAAATTAGAGATAAGGGCAAAATAGTTTCTGCTGGGTATTGAGGGAGGGGGCGGAGTGGGTTGTAAGGGAGGGGGTGGGGGCAGTGGGGAGAAATGAACCAAGCCTTGTATGCACATATGAATAATAAAAGAAAAAAGAAAAAAGAAAAACATCAAAACTACTGCACATGATAGTTAAGAGCACACTTTGGCATAGTATTGTCTGAATTCAAGTCTTACATCTTCCACTTACTAGTTGTGAGATATAATATCTTTGTGACTTAATCATCTAAAAAATGGGTCTAAAACTAATAGTTCCCATAAGGTAGATATGAAACAAGTCAATGTACAAGAGGAAATGAGTTGTTATATGTTAAGAAACATCCTTGCACATCACAGTGTATTATCATGTTGGATACCATCTCGTTTATATCACTTACCATTCTCTTGGTTTGGGCCCAGTGACTTCAAGTTTCTTACATGGTCAGCTACCATATTGTCATTGCTTGTATCATGTGCAGTACTGTTCGCCCCTCTGCAAGATATGATATTATATGTTATATATGGATATTATTCAAAGACACGTACACACACCATGAGAAAATAGGCAATTTCCAAAGACAGATGGGCTGAAATAATCACCTTTTTCTGCCAAATACTGGAAATTGAAAAGCAAAGAAAAATACAACTGAGAGGAAATGCCGCTATGAAACAGTTTTCACACAGTTGTCCTATTACAAAGAAAGATGTAGGAAGCATGGGAAAATGGACACTTTCCCCAAAATGTATCTTTATTTTGTTATTGGCTATTTGTCTTTTAAAGAAAAAGGAAATTAAATGAAACATTTTTGTCTTGCATATAGCACAGTCAACCACATAAATCAGGATGTGGATTGTCATTACTGATTTTTTTTTCTGGTGATAGAATAGTTTAATTTGGGGAAAATTCCATGCAAATTATGATAAGCCTCTGATGAAGATAGTTTATTTTGCTTGGCTGGTTTCATCTTTATTTATGGTGTTGCATTTCAAACATAACGTAAGTGGACTAGCTTTCAGTTTCTAAAATGGAAAGTACATTCCTAAATCATAAAGATGACTATAAAACAATGCTAGTGATTTAACTTCATACTCTGATATGCAGAACTGTATTCATATTCCAGTCAGTGAAAATCCTTCAGGTGCACTTCAGGAAAATCAAAAAAATTAAATGTCAAAAATAGACAAAATAAGCAAAAAAACTAAGTTTTGAGTCATGCAAATTAATTACATGTTATACATTATCCTATATAGGGATGTTAGAACTCTTAAATTTCATTTTCTTTGAATACTATTACATGCAAATAGATACTTTATCAGTAAAAATTCTTATAAGGATGGTAAGAGGGATGGAGTCCAAACAAAAGGTCTGACTACATTTGTGTTTAAAATATCAGATCTATATTGCAGAAGAATACATTAACTAAACACACCCTCAGCAAACACTTCTGGCACACCAACTACTTACTGTCCATCTGTGTTTCTAGTTTCTTGGTGTTTTTCCTTGGAGTTTTGTGAGGCATCTCCATTACTGATGCCAAGGGCTGAGTCAGAATCACTTTTTAATGTATTTGTTATATCAGTAGATGCACAAGGAATGTCAGATGACTTCAGGGAAATATTTTCAGCCTGACCTTTAGGCACTTCACTCAGTTCTTCTTTTTCATCTATCTCTTCAAGACTATAATCAGAGCTTATTCCAGCTATGAAGAGATGCAGACAAAATTACAAATATTAATTTGCCTCATTCATTCTACACAATCCTAATAAGGAACATTTAAAATAATAATTAGGTGGTATTTTAAAATCTGTTTCAGAACTGATAGTGAAATAATTTTATATTGGTGAATAATCATGTTCACAGGCAACCAGATTATCACAGAATCTTACAATTCACAGACTCAAACAATGTGCTATCACTGTAGATTTTATCCGTGGAGGATTATTTAATCTCATAAACTTCAAACTATTTCACTTAGAAATAAATCCATCATTTAAATGATTTTACATTCATGCAATAACTCAATAATGCAAATTAAATGCAAATGAAAGGAATAGGAGCTTTTTGTATTGTCTACAAGTACACCTACAGATTGACTCAGAAGTTACCAGCATTGACTATAACTGAGAATTGCCCACGTCGTTTTTGAAAATCCTGACCTTCATGCACTGTCCACAGCTACTAAGTCAGAATCTCTAAAAGGTGGGGCCAAGACTTTCTAAGGCTCTCTAGATGATTCTAGAGTGCAACTAGGATCAAGAGCCAATTATCTAAATGTTTATGTATTTTTAAAAAATTAAAAGAATAAGTATTAAACAATGAGAATTAATTTGTATTCCTACCCAGTTTTGATCTTCTTTTTCCAGACAGGATTTTGTTTACTAACTCAGGCTAGCCTTGAACTCTCTATCTTCCTGCATCAACTTCTAAGGGCTCGGATTACAGTTGTGTACTACTGTACCAGGCTCACTACCCAGTTTGATTCTCAAAAGCAACTTCCTTTATCACCTTTTACCTGTTATGCTTTCTAATTAGCAGACATCCACTCATATTTCCTGCTTTTATTTTGGTATTTATACCCAATGATTTGGTCATATTTTCCACTTAACATATCTTAAATACCATCCCATATTAATATAGATATGTGTGTGTATAATTCTTTTCAAGAATCATGACTCATATTCTACTGTATTTAAAATATTTTTTATCATTATTTCATAGTACCAATAACCAATGACAGCAAGGTGAAAAAGGGGACCTCCTAAGCAGCTAGGGTCTATACTTACTGTCAAGATTAGCTGTGAAAGTAAACTGAAACCATATAGTGAGGTTCTGGATTTTCACTTAAATAAATTAAACATTTCTATTTACATAATAGCATCTGAAGTTTAATTTTACAGAAGAAAAGCAGGGGAAAGGTAACGTAGCATTACACTGTAGTGATCAGCACATCAACAAAACTTGGCAAAAAGTTTAAGATATTTGAAGCATAAAGTACTTAAAATGTATTTCTTTAAATTATCGTTAGGTATATAGACAGAAAAGTGTACTATTTGGGTTCCTTAACAAACAAACATAAAACTGGTCTTGGTGACACATGCCACCACAGCTACTCAAGGCAGGAAGATGACTTGAACCCAGGAGTTCCAGGCCAGCCTAGGCAACATAGTGAGATCTTGTCTCAAAATAAAAACAAATCCAAAAATAGGCAAACATACAAAAATGGGTTACTTTTTTGCGAATAAAATTAGATTACTCAGAAGAAAATATTAAGTAATTCTAAGTCAATTTGCAACTATGCATATTTTGATAAACACTGCTTTATCCCGACATGTGAAATAGTAGGATGCCATCGTGCAAGATGTGTCTATGGTGTCACACTGCATCGAGGTGGTGAGACTGTATCTGTACAATCTGAAAAATGTGTACTGAGAAAAATGAAAGGCCACAATGATTTAGATGTAAATATGTTTTATAAATGATACCCTTAGAATATATTAAGCTCTTTTAGAATTGCATTAACTGAGGAAACACTTGGAAAATTGCTGGTCATATCCTTATTTCTTTCACACTTATAACTTCAGGGATATACTTTTCTTTAAGTATGAATGCCCCTGAGAATCTGGACTCAATTAATTAAGCTATGAAGCATAAGTTACAGGCTTCAAAAATCTTTCCAAAATATTTTTCTGGTATTTTACAACTTGGTAGTTACAAGCATCATATAGACTTCCTTAAATATGCATAGTTTTTATTAGCTTGAAAAGCATTCTTATAATTAAAAGCCTTTGAAAAGGAAATGATTCTTCTAAAAATTTCTAATCATCCAAGAGAATTTTCATAGTCTGCTATTTGGCTAGTACAGATTTTTCCCCTGCTTTGAAGACAAATCAAGTTTTTGTATGAGTTGGCCAAATTCTGGAACTGCAATAAAAGAAGTAGGGGTAGGGACTGTGAATGACGAATAATTTTCGAATATTATATCACAACTATTGTATTTAGCTTTGTAAGTTCTAAAAAAAAGAAAATTCACTTTCAAAAAACAATGTCCAAAATCAAATTATTTTTATAACTTCCAAAACACAAACATTAAAAATATTTTAAAATCATTTGAAAACATAATTATTGAAATTTTGTTTACATACTTAGCTTTACATAATTTGAATATTTTATCATAATTTTTTAAGTTTCTTTTAGGACAGCAAATATTGACTGAAAAAACAAAATTAAAAAAATTATTTAAAGCTTAAGAAGTGAAATACATGGAAAAGAACTATTTAAGCTTTCAAATGATATTTTTCTAAGTCTAGCATTTTACTTATGAAGCTATTAAAGCTTTAAATTTAACTAAGATTTCAGACACCTAATATATTTTTCCTGAGAATCATCCAAATGGCAAAACTGCCTGACAAATACTATTCTTTTGCTAAAATATAATTACATTAAATTAATCCTATTCAATACACTACTTTTTTTCCTTATTCATTTATTCAAAACTGCTCACTGCATCAGAGCACTGTAGTTGTAGTTTCTGTCAGTCGTTTCCCTTTCATTTTTACAAAATGAGGTACAATCTCTTTTCAGTAAAATTCACCATTTTTGGAAAAATGGTTCTTCGAATGTTGACAGACAATGTACTTGAGCAACTCCCACCATAATCAAGACAGAAAATTACATTCAGCACCTCAGTCCTCCAAGCTTTTCATAACTAATCTCTACGTCAAATCCAACCTCTGGTAACAATTATACCTACAGTATTACTTTGCAAAAATGTCCTTTGAACAAAAGCATGCAGAATCTAAACACTTGAGTCTGGCTTCTTCATTTAACAATACATTCAAGCTTTCTCCACATTGCTGTATGGATCAGTATTCATTCCTTTTCATGGCTGGGTAGCAGCACTGTGTTCCAATAAATGGATGAACCACAGTTTGTTTCCTGTTCCTCAGTTTTCGGACATTTGGATTGCCTCTCTCCTTTTTGGCAATTATAATTACAAACCACACACACACAGGTTTTTACATACACATAGGCATTCACTTTACTCAAGAAAATATCTAGGGGTAGGACTGTTAGGTCATATAGAAAATGAATATTTAAAATTTACTTTCAAAAACACTGCCAAGGGCTGGGATTATAGTAAAATAGCAGATTGCATGTTTAGCTTGCACAAAAGCCTGGGTTTAATCCACAGCACCACCTCTCCCTTCCCCCCAAATCTTGCCAAGCTATTTTCCAAAATATTCATACAATTTTGCATTCCCATAAGCAGTGTGTGATAGCATATTAAATAACTAGTTTGAAGTGGTAGCTTTTCTGAATCACTAAAAAATTGGGTACATTATGATAAAATTCAAGTATTAACTATAAAGCTTTTCCATCTTGTAACAAAATACCAATTATAAAATAGAAAAAGCATAGTATTTTAGGAAATAAGTCATACATAGGTAACAAAAGAATTGTTCCATAAAGAATATATGTAAATATTCTTTAATATGTATTATGTGTAGTCATTCATGAAAACTAATAAAGTTTTAACAGTTCCCTCAAAAAAGTTGAGAGCCAAATACAAGAAAAGGTGAAAACCTTCAGAACACTAATTTATTACTCTTATACTCTGCCATATTCATTTAGATGGTTAAGGAAAACAGCGAACTCTAACATTGGATAAAATTTCAAGTGAAAAAAAAAAAAAGGACTCTCCTGTTTCTTCATGAACCAATTTTCACAGAAGGACTTATTTAACAAGTAACCAAATCAACATTTGATGACATCTTAATCTGCATAAAATAAAGCACCAGCCAGGAAAGGCCTAACCACCTACATGTCAAGGACGCAACAGCTGCTTCAGGTGTTCCACGGCCCTCAAAGAGAGAGGTTTCATCCATCAGTTTGGGTGCAGTGCACTGTTGGTGACTGAGGAGCCCAAGGCCGAGGGAGGCATCTGCCAAAGAAGTACAGTCTGTAGAAATGGCACTTGGACAACAGAGTTAAGGCAAGCAAAGTCCAAAAAAGCATGTTGGAAGCAATCAGATTTGTTAGCTCACAAAAATCCACACAGGAAGCATGAAAAGGTAAAAATGGAACAAAAGGAGAAAAATGATTATTAAAGTTTGAGTTGCATGCACACCTTTTTCTAATACTTCAGAATGTCCTAATTTGACTACATAATCTAAGGTATTAACATTACTTAATAAATTTTCTTGGTGGAATAAAATGATATCATTGATATTATTCTGAGAAAAATCATGAGTAGTGAAATAATAGTTATATTTTAAGTCACAGAGGATCTAAGAATCCTCTTATATGTTAAAATTCAAACTCCTAAATCCCGCATAAAGATTTAAGATTCAGGTTCAGGATGGAGATGTAGCTGGAGGTGGAGTGCTTGCTTAGTGTGTGGGAGACCCTGGGTTTGGGTTCTAGCAACACAAAAACAGAAAGTTCAGCTACTCCTGAACTTTTCCTGTATTTGTGAATGTAAACGATAAAATGTATACCACGATTAAGTTATATCAGGCAGTTTTTATACTTATCAAATAATCCCCATCCTAAAGTACTGTTTTTCTATATTACTAGTTTGTCACCTTTACTTATGTTTACCATTATCTCTAAGAGTAAGAAAATTTATCATTTTTACAAGAGTTATAAGTAGCTATTACTGAAGACATTGGAAACGGTGCTAGATTGAATTATTTAAATTTTACTAGAATTCTATTAGGGGAGAATCCAAAATGAGAATTTTATAATAGAAGTATATTCATGGTAACAATGTTTTATCGTTAGAGTAAGTATATATTGTATGTTGAATTCATACCTTGAATACTTGCCTAAAGAAACTGCTTACACTTAAAATGTAAGTCTTCTTCTAAACACACCAAGGTAACATTGCTAACTATAATGTGTCATCACTCTTGGGAAGGAGGTTAAAAAATGTCCACTTAACATTGCATAAACAAACAAATAAACAAAAAAAAAACCCAGGAGACAAAATAGGGACTGAAATTTTCAACTCTGCCAGTTTCATACTCTAATCTCTAATCCTGAGGGAGAAGAGGAAGGAAAGAGAATCCAGGTCATGACCTAAGTTTTGGGAAATTTATACCCAAGGCATTCTAACTAGCTTCCGCTCTCAACCGTCAATAATCACATAACACGGAGTAAAGGTGTCATACCCGGGCTAGGCAGTCCTTCAGGAGAATTTGCTTCCAAAGCACTGTCTGGAGAAGCTCCATCTTCTGATTGTAGGGCGGAAAGAAAGAAGCAATGCAATTTGTAAATAAATCATACTCACACATGAGACAACTCCTTAATAGTTTGCTTGCTATTTTTATATAACTACAAGTCTTGTAGAAGTCCTTTTACCATCTAGCTGTGACAGTACTAAATTTTACAGATTACCATTCCTACATGTATTAATAATCCTGGAATGGCAATCTCTCTCTCCCAATAAACACTAAAACATGCTCATTTTAGGATAACGAAGCTGTACAATGTTTCCATTTTATGTTGTAGATTTTTAAAAAGCAGTAAGTGAGAATAATCAGGGACTATTTTAAAGCCTAAGTGTTATCATTTAATAACAAGAACTAAGTTATGACCTATATAGTTTCTATTTTCTATATTAAACAAAATGCAATAAAAACGTAATGTTAGTGAGGAAAATAGCATTACCAGTCACATGACTATTTTCATCACTTTGATGCAGGGCTATTTTGGAGGGTGGTGATGGTGCTTTTCGTTTTGTCCTTTTCAAAGACGAATTCCCAGATGAACTACTGAGCTGCAGCGAGCCTGTCCTCACTATGCCCGCTTCACAGAGACTCTGCAGAAAACAAAATGACCAAACATAATCCTGTATTTAGAAATTGTAAAAGCTGCAAATTTTAGGAAGGCACTGAACTTTATAGCAAACACATCATAACACCGAAATGGAACATAATAGCAATTCATTTAAAAATCACTTATTTTTGGAGGATAGCATATGCCATGTGCAGAAGCTAGGGTATGGGATGAGTAGGTAAAGAAAAATAAAATATGTCCTTTCTTAAAGAAAGGATAGGACAAAAGACTAACATGTAAGTAACAAGTTTTAATATAGAAGGTTTCTATGTAATACCGTCAAAAACTTTCAAAGAAAAATCTAAAGAAATGATTGGATGTAAAGTAAAGGATAAAAAATGAAAGACTTACTTGCACATTAATAGATTCATTAATCAATTTCTTTTTAGTACCAATCTGTCAGTGAAAAACATTTCAAAAATCTGTATCTCCCAAGGTAAGGTCATTTGAGGTTAAGACTACAAACAGCTACTGCTCACACAACTGGTGACTACAGTACACCCTAGGGCAATCCTGCTCAGCGGGCTGCCCGATGCCTGTTGACCAGTTGCATATCATCTTTGCTCTTTCTTTTACAATAAAACTGCTAAGAGTTGTACATAGCTGTGCCTCCAGTTTCTCTTTTCCCATTTGAGTCCCTCCAATTAAACTTTTCCCAACCCTTGATCCATTAAAACTTTCTGTCAAAACTCATTAATGGCCTTGACCACAAACAAATCAGTGGTCACTTCTCAAAATTCATTTTATTTGACTTGTTAGCATTAAACACAGTTGACTGCCTTGCAAAGATTCTTTTTCTTAAATTCTAGCATACCATACTCCTTACTCTTCATAGACCCAAGCTGTCTGACTAGTAAGTTATCATTGTTCATTACTTTTCATCTTCTGATCAATATCAAGGAGACTTGGGACTCAGTCCTGGGACATATTCACCTAGGTATCTTTGCTTATCCTCCTGATGCACTCATCTGTTCTCTTGCTTTTAACTATTATTTATATGCTGGTGAGTTTCAAACTCACATCTCCATCCTGGACCACTATTCTAATCTCCACTTAACATTTAAGGCCACTTCAAGTTAGCATGTCTAAAACTTAGCTCTTGATAATCTTTTTCCTCCCTTCTACCACCCCAAACCAGAAAGATATCTAGTTCATAGAAATTTCTCAATAAATATGGGTTCAGTGAATGAAAAATGAATAACATATTACCTTCTTTGTGAGGTAAATAAGAAGCTTTTATAAACTTGGACTAGGAGTGAGTACAGTTTGGGTCATTCCAATCTTACAAAATAATACATCTAGGGGAAGTGAACTAATTCATAAGAAATGTTCAGTCTTTATGCTTGCTACACACCAAGAAAAATTTGACAAATTTACTATTTCATAACTTTCTAGCATTTCTGCCAGAGGAAAACAGATGCCTTCCCCAAAAGAAAAGCTTGATCAGTTATCATCACTGCCAACTGTGTGAGGTGCTCAAGAGAAAGTGGTTCACCTCACAGGGATAGCAGGTGTTTGACTATAGAAACCTCACACTAACATTTCCTTAAACAAGGGTGGGACAAAGTGGCACCAGAGTGACCTTACCAATAATCAAAATATCAAACCTTTTTCCATTCCAGTTGGGTAATAGCTATAGCTAACGCCACTCCACTCTTGCTGGCACATTACTCTGTTCCTTCCTCCAGAACTCTTCAGAGAGCCCCATAATCTAGCAAGAAAAAAGCTAAAATCTACATACATACCCAGATTTTGGTTCAGAGTCACTAAGGTCAGTTCTGATTAGATATTATTATTACTCCCCCAGGGTGGCATGGGAGTAGATCCTCAACTGACTTCAGAAATAATACAAGAGAAGGGCCCACTGCAAGAAACAGCTGAAGAAGAAATGAAGGGAAGAACTAGCAAGATGTAAATATTGTTTTGAGCAGTATATAAAGGTTAAATAAAAACCTTTCTATTGAGCTGCAGGTGTGGCTCAGGTGGTAGAGCTCCTGCTTACTGCAAGGTCCTAGATTCAAACCCCAATTCCCCCAAAAGTCTTAACTAATATCTTATAGAAGTAACATTTAGATATCAAGAAGATTAAAAATTTAAAAAGAACATGCCACTTCACTTAAAAATGTATCTACCTAAAAATCAAATACAATAGATATTTCTTGATTAATTTACTTCTATAAAGTCATATTAAACTGCCACTCCTATTGCAGACCTAGTTAGTAAGGAAGAATGCAGTAGGTCATCAATAGCTGCTGAAAACAAAGTAATAGTGACATTTGATTTTCCTCCTAGTCGCATGTATCTCATGTTTTGATGCTTTCATGAGGTGTAAAATAAAAACATTTTCACTTTTTGGCCCCATTCCCAATCACTGTCACTTATGGGTCTTTTCCAATACTTGATAAAAAACAGTCATGACATGAATTTTTCAGGCAATAATATCTGGTTAGGCATTAGAGCTCTTTAAATTTGGGGTATAATAAAGCAGATAGCATAGAAATAAAGGGAGAAACTTTTATTCATGGACTCACAAAATTATATGAACCAACCCATAACTCAAATCCAGACTGATATATTTCATTTATTGGTCTAGAGGTCTAATACTAAAGCTAACATCTTTGTACAAGATATTTATATTTCTACAGATAAAGACTTTACAACTTGTCAACATAAACAAATTACAGTTTGAAAAATGCTAAATTTTATACAAAGGCATTTTATGAAGGAACACATACTGAAGGGCAAAGACATGGACACTTCAAGAAGTGTATGTTTTATAATCTTATTCTCTAAGATTGACCCCCCTATAACCTGCTGAGTAGATACACACGGATGACCATTTCCAGAGCTGCATTTTTGATCAACTATGACAAGAAAGAGGATATTAGGGGAGAATATGAGGTAGACTTGTAATAGTTAAATTTAGTGGTTAAAGCCTATTAAATTCAAAGCCAAAATTTAAATTTAACAATAGGTATTAAATGGTACAAAGGTAGCAGCTTTGAATAAAGAACTGAGTTGATATACCAAAAAATGAAAGCAATGTCTATTTTGTTTTGATATTTATAAAGAGATCCAAGAAAAACTTCAATCAGCTAAGATACAGCCAAAGAAATTTTCACTTATTTTGTGTTAACTAAAACATCATTTTTAGATGACTTGGAAAAAGTTCTTGGCCTTAAGGAAGAGTTCAATATATACTAAATGTATCCTTTTTTTTTGGGTGAAAGTCTGAGGAGGAAATGGGGGTTATTTAAGTTGGAAGTCTACAAGTATTTCTTGGCTAGAGTATAGTTAAGAAGGCTGATATGTATTTGGTGTATGTGTAGAAAATACATATCTAATACACAAGATTAGGTAGTCTCTAAACCCAAGAATACCTAAGGATAGAAAGGACTTACTAAACTACCACAGTTACTTAAGTATTATACATCAGGACTTTCCAAATCTATCAGTTATGTTACCCAGTATTTTTTAATGTGAACTTGTCTAATTGGAAAGAGGCTTACAGAGGGTTCACAAGTTGGATGATGGCACACCATAATGGTACCAAGCAATTGGACTTTGGAGTCAACACCACGAATTGAACCAAGATCATGTTATTTCTTGTCTCTGTGATCATCAGCCTCCTCATCTATGTCAAAAAGTTGGCTGGGATATGTGTTTATAAAAATGGAACAGTGCCTAACACATAGCACACACTCCAAAAACATTTTTACATTGTATTTATCTATTTTAATGAATGTTTAAGTGTTAAATAAGAAAATGACAATTACATTGTTAAAAGTATAGATATAAATAAAAGGAAGTATTTATTTTAAAATTGACTTTTACCTTTGGTGATAGTGGCAGTGAGAGTCCTACTGGGAAAAATTTCAGTTAAAATCAACTTAAAAGCGCAACAGTGCTCAGTGTTCAGGGACCTGTACTTAGTATACTGCACAGGCCACTGTATCTAAAATCTCCATGTTTAAGTCACCCTAGGTCATTTCCTTATACCATAGTTAAATATTTAACACTACTTGGTTATATCTTGATGATGAATACATGCATGTGTAACATAGTATCTAAATTTGAAATATTTCATAGACAAATTTAATGTTAAGAATTCAAATTATAGAACTGCTAATAAAATTATATCTAGAGATCATCAAGAAGGTTAAAAATTCTAAAAGAACATGGCTTTAGCTTTTACCTACAAGATACATTTCCTTTGGTCAAATTATGACTAAAGTTTTAAAAGGAGATGGAGATTAAATTACTTTTAAGTTTGAAGGGTTTGCTAAATGGGAAAACAGGTTTCTACTTACTAGTAGAAACTGCTTTGGTTAATCATTAAGTTATTCAATTATTTACTTTAGCTAAAACCACTGATAAGTCTGCCTGCCACTAGCAAACACTGCACCTGTAACAGGAATGTACATCACTAAACTTTATGATCTGTGAAAAGGAAAAACAGAATCTACTAGCAAAGAAAAGTGGCAAGATCAGGTTGAAAACCATGCCAGATAGTTAATCTCCCAGAATTCACATCCAGATCAGAATTCACTGTTTCAAAATAGGACTAAATTTAGCTGAAAGAACATAGAATTAAATGGTGTTCAATAGATGTGCCCAGGACTAACTGCACTAGGTATCAGAGCACTTATTAATGAAATCAATATATCCTGGATACAAGTCTTAAAGAACACAAAGAAATATTGAATTAGGGGAAACAAACACAGTAGTCCACTTTAATGATGTTGTTAAGGATTTCTATTAGGATATTTTGGAACATTTGTTTATGATTTTTATATGTGGGATAGGTGGGGTTAGTAGAGAGAAAATAAGCAATTGCTTAAAATTATTTTAAAGCTCATATTTTTCCTAACTGACGTACTCACATTATTCTTAACCAACCTGAAAATTATCAATAAATGCTATGTAACAGTATTAAATACTTTATGGTTAACATCTACCCAAATTTACCATGAGTTATATCCCAATGGCTGACCTTCCAATATAACCAAGACTCTTGATGGAAGTACTCTAAAATAATTTTGGAACTTAGTAAAGCAATTGTCATAAATTTATTATGATGTAATAATATTCAGTAAAGTAATAACATGTAACATAGAAGTCTGAGGTATCAAATTTGCAAAAAAAGGTAAGCTGCAAAGGAACGTTTTTATAATAACAAAATCAGTTTTACTGTTAATTTGATCATAAAGCGAGAATACTCTCATATGAGATAAACAATACATAAATTAATGAGAAAAAAGAAAAAAATCACTATAAATATAGGTCATTCCATAAAAGTGTGTCTACATTTTCATGTGGATCTCTGACACACATATGCACACATGCACATATGTGCATGTTTTATCTCATGTTGGGTGAAAGCATACATAGCAGGTATTTTCTTTATTATTGTGTCTTTTTAAAAAAAACAAAATGTTATCTTTTGATGAGGCAGGATAAATCTATTTTCAATGTATTGATTCTCTCTGTTCTATACTTGTTTCTTCTTTGAGCGTCAATTTCTCTCCAGTTCTGAAAATCTAGGGCTTATATGTTCCATTTTCTTATTCTCTAGATTAACCTGCTTTAAGATTCTTCATTAATAATACTGAAAGTCTTAGCTTGTTGAGATGAACTTAGATCAGGAAAAATCATACCACATCAAACGCAAAGGGATGGAGAAATCAGAGTAGCATGTCAGGAACCAGACAACTGTGATGAGGCAAAGGAGAAATGGGACAGAAGCATCAGCTTCTGGAGTTCTCTAATCGACACTATGACAGCAGTCATCTATTCTGGAGGTTTTGATAGTGCTTCTATCAATCTGCTGAAATAAATACTAATGACAGGAAGCAATAATATTAGAGCTGGATTCACTTCCAGGTGTTCTAAATAGTATCACCACCACTAATATGTACTTTTTTTGTTTCAAACTTAAGCCATTTCAGAGGATTCCAATTGGCTGAGCTTGCCACTATATTTCTATCATAATTGACTAGTTTAAAATTCATTACTAGTCAGTGATGACATTTGCATCCTCTACTTATCAGTTCATTTACCCAATCACATCTTCATCAAACCTAAGTCCTCTCTACCTCTTTGAAGTAATGCTCATTATGTTACAATCTGGAGACCAGGAACGGAGATGTCATTATTTAATGTCTTATATAGCTATATTTTAGGTTTCAGAAAGCCTCAGAGCACTAGGAGTGGGCATCATGGTCTGGTTAGCACTGATCAAAGCTCCATATAACAAAGACTTTCACCTGTTAAAAGCCAAATTTAAAAGATAATCAAAGGATAGGATAATTTTATACTACTAGAGCTGGAAGAGACTTGAAGAAATTTAGTTACAAAACCTCATTCTACAGAGGCAAAAACCAAGCCATGGAGAAAGTTCAATGAAGATGAAAAAGATGATGACAAAAATGACAAGGACAAAGAACATGAAAGAACTATCAGTGAATCCAAGACTAACTCAAGCCAAGTCAAAGCTTGAGTTGTCACAATGTATTTCCTTCCCAGTCATTCTCTGTGCAAGAAGAAAAAAAAATACAGTTTTCAACTTATATTATGTCCTTGAAAGGTTTTTACATATTTCTTCTTGAGAGATGTGTGCTTTCATTTCATCAACCCTGTAATACTTTGAGAGAACATATAAACAAGTCTTACTTGTGGTAACCCTTTGCTTTTAACTTTGTTTTTAGCCCAAAGATGCGGTTCTTGTTCCCTAGTAGTACATCTTGGATGAAACAATAAAAAAATAGGAAGTACCAGAAGAAAGCACAACCCAGGATTAATTTAAAAGACAGTGGATGGTGCTAAGCATGGCTCAACCATGATCAGGATAAAAGTGGTCCTAGGGACAAGTTAGGAGAATATTAAACACCCACAGCTTAACTGAGTGAAGCAGGGATAAAGCAAAGGATCTGGGACTAGCTCAGTTTATCCCAGAAAGGGAGCCCAGGATGTATAGCACCCTTTATCCAAGGAGCCTCCCAATAATCTTTAACACTGTAGCTTCAGGAAAGAGCCCTGCTTCTCTTCACTCTGGCCTCTGTTAACACATGCTGGTTACAAGACAAGGGAAAGTATCCCTATGAGGTACAAAATACCACACTGAGGGAAGACTAAGTAAACTTCACACATATGAAGACTGGTAAAGGAACCCTCCCAATACCAGTGATTTTCAGTGTTCTCTTATGAACTCAGTGTGCCACTTCAGGGAGACACAACTTTTGCATATTGACAGGTAAGGAAGAGAAATACACATTGATATCATGGAGGCGCAATGATTCTTTGAATAATATTTTTCTTTCAAGTTTAAAACTTTATAGTGAGCACAGTTCTTTAATTTTGGAAGTAAAACTGACAGAAACCTAAAAGTACTGATGATAGGGCTTCTGTAAGAATAAAATGCATAAAGTTCTTAGAACTGGAATAACAATAATAAATAAGCATTCCCCACTGCTTTTGTTTTAGTGACCATGACCCCTTGAAGAGAATCTCATGAAATCTATAGTGACAATGTATACATTATGTCTGAGAAAGATTAAATATTATACTATGATGGAACATATCTCTACTGAATGAAACCAGTCATATTTTTGGAAGTACAGACAGTTGTAGTCTGCATATTAAATTGCAAATGCTATGGTAACCACTGTTCCTTGGCAAATGTAGAATTGTAGAAGTGTGGTCCACTTTCTATATAACAGGAGAGTGAAAAGGAAAAGGAAAATAAAATGTATGTGATAACCTGGGTTAGAAAACTTAAACGTTATGAACTGTTACAACAGTAGCACAACCTTAATTACTCTGTGGGAAATAACTAGGTTTAAAGTCTTAATTAAGTAAAATAAGAACATACTTGCTTATTTCACAAATACATGAAAATATATCCTCTTATCTGCTTGAAACCATGTTAAGTATAAAAAAGATAAAGTTGGGTAAAAGATGAATATGAAACATTCCTAAAAAATTAAGGCAGTTATTAAAAATGAATACTCTGGGTATTAAATTTCGCTTACACAATTCTAAATGGCAAAAGTCTCAATTTCTCAATCTTTCAGTGTTTGTAGCAGAATGTAAAATGTGACCAAGTAACATACCCAACAGAGTCACAACCCAATATCCCAAAGAAAACAATGTACCATGGTAGTGGCCAGGATAAAAGCTGCTTGCTATTGTATACATACAATTCTAAGCTGCAAAGCCATATGAAACATGACAAATGAAAGATTTTCCAAAAGCTTCCGGGAATTCTATGGCCTCAAGATTACCCACAGCTTCTTTTCAACTCTTCTAAACCCTCTTCTTCAAATATAAAATAGGCGTGAGAGGCTAATTTATCAGTAAGACTAGGACATCCTTTAGCCACTGATTTTATTAAATGTGTGTTTCCTAGACAGAAGCTAGGTTTCCAAACTTGGTTTTAATACCAGAAATTTCAATCACTTTCAGTTTAAGTCAATGTCATTGCATTTCTGACTTCATGTTTCACACATGCCAATCTTATCGAACATAACTATGTACATTTTATACAGTTATACATGTGATATGGTTCATGTAAATCACATGAGCCAACTACTATATATCTTGTTGCACAAATACCATTTCAAATCACAAGGAAGAAACATATTTCACAAAATTCTCAGAAAGTTTCAGAAACAACTGCAACAAAATTTCTAATTGGAATGTTTTCTTTTCTATGAACATATTCGTAGAAGGTAGTATATTCACCTTCATAGGGAAAATGGCAAGTGACCTGAGAACATGTAAAAGAGTACAGGAAACTTCAGGGATATAAAAAAAAAAAGACATGGTAGCATTGACAGTGAAATATATCTTCTATAAAATTTATTCTTCAAATGGAGAAGATTTTAGATGCAGAAACATTCCAAGAATGGTCAGGATAAATTATTCTGCTAACTTGGAACTCTGGAAACTACACAAATCAGTTGTCAAAATTTGCAAAAACTCAACAGCCAGTTATGTGAATAATTTCAGGGTAAGCTCTGAAATCACTAACCAATGTCTTAATTTGCCAATATTGAAAAATGTCCTAGAGGAATGGTGCAAGTCATTAAATATGAACAGCCAAAAAGTGTAAAAGATGTGTTTGACAATTTTTCCCAAGATAAATTAACTAATCAGTCAGCGTTAACTAAGGCAAACATATTATTAGTGGCTACTTAAAAGAACACCAAAATAAACTAAAAGTTCAAAATGAATAAAATTGCTAATTATTGACCTCTTTGTCAAGCATTACTGATATTTATCTCACTAGTCCTATTTTTCTGTCTGTGCTCACACAAAATGGGCATTATAACTATTTCCAAAATTTCTTTTTTTTAAAGGATGCTGGGGGGGTGGGGGAATGGAAAAATTAGAATGTTGTACTTCTATTACACAGCGCACCCTTGTGGTTTATTTGGTAGCAGACAATACAAATTATATAAAAGTCTATCTGAAATTCTTTTGCACTTAGAATAAATTTGGATGTATATTTTTCTCTTAGCAATGTTTTTTCCAATGTGCTAGTACTCTGAATGACTAAAAAGAGTGACATTAAAATTTCAAGTTCAAAACTGAATTGTTAAAATAGATTTAAAAATGTTTAAATGATACCGAGTATCTTTGATTTTAAATTTAAAACAAGCAGTAAAACTCATCCATAAATTGACATGCTGAATTTGCTAAATATTTACACATAAAAATATCATTTCAAGGGCTAGTTATATTTATATGCATTACCTAATACATAGTGTAAGATTTTAGTTGTTGATTCTTAAGTTTTCAATATAGACTTATCAAAATTCTCCTTTGTCTGTAGAAGCTTTATCACAATTCTCCTTTGTCTGTAAAAGCTTTAGGAAAACATTGCTAAGAATCAAATTACTATAAAAGCAAATTTAAGTAATCTTTAAGCTATCCAAATATTTTTAACAATTTACCAGAAATTCAAAAGAAACACTTTTTGTGATATGCATATAATAAGACATTCTTATCGTATATACTATATCTGTCTATGTGAAAGCTTAGGTTAAAGTTTACTCATCAATTCTCTTGAACATCTACTGTGTTAAAGAGTTTTGCTGGGAAACAATTTTTACCCTCTTCCTGGGGAGAGGAAAAAAGGAAAAATTTTAAAATACTGTATACTTTAAACAGCTATAATTTGACCCTAATATTTATCAGAGGATAGGGTAAGTAAGAAACATAACATCCTTTAAAAGGGGTTATCAAGATGGGATCCAGTGGCTCATGCCTGTAATCCTAGCTAATCAGGAGGATCTCAGTTCAAAGCCAGCCCAGGCAAACAGTTACTGAGGCCCTGTCTTGAAAAAACTCATCACAAAAAAGGGTTGATGGAGTGGCTCAAGGTATAGGCCCCGAGTTCAAACCCCAGTACCACAAAAAGGTGGGGGGGGAGTCATCCTTTATGCACTGATTAGGATATCTAAAAAGTGAGGCAAAACACAGTACATGGTACATGCAGCACACTTACACATTATCTTGAGAAGCATATACAAGAATCTGTTAACAGTAGTTACCTCTGAAGAATTTGGTTGGGGACTGTACTGTTTTGTCCTTTAGAATTATATGAATATACTAACAATACATATACATATAAATTAAAATATACAAGGTGAAAACGACAAATTCTGAGAAAGCAAAGATTATTATGTGTTGGAATCTTCAGAAAATCCTCCATTAGATAGGTAAAAGAATGGGAATCAGCTGGGTAGGTAGAAATGAAGATGAGGGGGATGCATTTTCCATGCTGACAGGCTGGGAAGCAGAATTGCACAGGAGCAACAATGAGTCAAATCTGGTTAGAGTTAAAAGCAGCCTGAAAATGATGAGGAATTAAAGGTTAAAAACAAAATTATGATCAATTTGTGGAGGAACTTGAGGCTCAGAAAATCACAGCTGACTAAAGTTTCTGAACTGGAAAGTGATAATTAAGAAATATAAATGTGCCAGTTTACCACACTCAGAGCATTCTGAAGACAAGTTAAATACTGGTTCTCTTCTTACTCTCCGCCCTGGATTTTTCTAGAAATGACTTCAGCAGAGGGAACAGAAGACATTACCAGGGGAGACTAGGTGAAAGACTAGTCTCTAATTAGGTGTGAACAGAATAAGACAAAAACACCAGAGATGACCTTGAGTTTTTTCAGTATGGGAGAAAAAATGGGGTTGGTTTTATGTTTTTAATTTTAAAATTATTTTATTAGCATAAAAAGAAGAGTTTCATTGTGGCATTTTCATACATGCATATAATGTACTTTGATCAAATTTATCCCACTATTACTCTTTCTTAAGGTGCTGGTTTTAAATATCAGCATATTTAAAGGTAATGATAAGTTAAAAAGTAACTATTAGTTTGAACTGCAATAGGAAGAATATTAGGACTGGAAGTATAAATTATGTATTCTAGGGCTGTCATAACAAGTTAGCATGACTTTGAGGCTTAATGCAATAGAAAGCTATTCTTCCATGGTTCTGAAGGCCAGGAATCTAAAATCAAAGTGCTGACAGAGTCATGATTCTTCAGATGGCTCTTCTGTTGTCTCCCTGGCTTCTGGTGGCTCCTTGCATTCCTTGGCTGTGTAACAGAAAACCATGCTCTGCCTTGGTCTTTACACACCTTCTCCTTTGTTTCTCTAAGCCTATGTTGTATGTCTTCTCTTCTTAGAAGGATACTAGTAATTAGATTTGAGCCCAACTTAAAACCAGTATGATCTCATCTCTAAACTTAACTACACCTGCAAAACTCTATTTAAAAACAGCACATTTACACGTTTTGGGGCTTAGGACCTAGATATATCTCTTAGGGGGAAGTTGAGAACTCTCAGCCCATGAACTCAACAGAATAGGTGGCTTCTCTTAGAAAGTAAATTACACATTGATTCAGAAGATACCCCAATGCAGAAAATGGGTGAAGGAAGTGGTAGCAAGAAAAAGTAGAAAAATAGGTGAAAAATATTAAAACTAAGGAAGATGGCAAAATCAAGACCAAAAGATGATTCATCACATCAAATATGACCACAAATTTAAAGAATAAGTGCTGAGATGCCTAGACAGGCATGAATTCAAGTGTGTGTACATGTGCACATGCACACAGTGACAAACATAATCATAAATAAATAGTTCATTTTCTCTGGGGAAAAGCATAATTTTGAGTCTTACTGAACAATACATCAAAGGACTATCCAGATGTCCAAATCAAAAGGAAAAATAATTACAAAATTGTACAAAGATGTGTAGTTTGCCAAAGGCAACATGCTAAAAAAAAAAAAGGAAAGATTACTTAATACAGGGGCACCAGCTGGTCATAGGGCAGAGGATGAAAATCAAAAGGAACAGCTTTCAGTGAGGTCACTGGTAGCATAGCCCAGAATTTTGAGAGGGAGACTATTAGGAAGACAACCTAGACCTCTTGTGTATCCAAATACAAAGAGAAGTTTACTAGAATAGATTGAATAAGGACAGCTAAAACACAGATTTGTAAGCAGGGGATAAGATTATTTTTGCACACAGAAAAAAGATACTATGGTAGCTACTTGAGAGTATAATAATTTACACTCTTATAATAGTTTTACATTAATTAAACATATAAAACAATCCTGAAAATGATTTTTCCTGTGAAGAAATTTAAAGGGGCTACAAGCATAAAATGAAGTATTTGGGACCTGAGTTAGCCCTGTTCTCCTTGCTTAGTTTCAAGCTGTTTCTTGCTCATGTCCAGGCACGCCATAGTCTCCACATTTGCAAATCTCTTAACAGAGCCCTTCTGACTAATGTACTCCTACACACGTTAGAAATGAACTCAAGAATCACCTCTTCTGTGAAACTTCACCCAACTGTGAAGCAGTTGCTCTAGAAGACTTCACCAGGAAATAATTCTCTCATTGAAAAAGAATCCTCCTCCTTATTTATGAGGTTATATACCACAAACATTAAACTAGGCAAGAAAATCTTAAGAAGACAGTAGCTGCTTTTTCAAGTAACTACTAGGGTTCAGCATTTTAAAAAATAATTTCTACATCTTTGAGTTGCTACTTTTTTGGCAGTATCAAGGCTTACACTTAAAAACTAAAGTCAAAAAATATTTTTTAAATTAAGGATATGTACAAATGTATAGTGGGTGTTTGTGAGGAGTTTGTCTCCTTGAGCATTTACTTACCAATGAGTAAATAAAATCCTTTCTCTAAACACAAGAAAACCACTCAGTGTCCTAAATATATTAAAATAATTTATGCTTTCAAAGTTGCTTAAATCATTCTGTCTGATTACAAGTCATAGAATATATGGCCTCATGTTCTATCACGTTTATCTAAAAACTCACAGAGTCCACGTGAATAGTTCAGAATTCTTAGGCATGAAAAGTAGCTTACAAATAGATTGCTACAAAAATGTAAATCTCAGTGAAATTTTAGGATTAAAAAGAGTAATGATAATTACGTAAATAATAAAACTTTGAGAGAAAGTTATATCTAGAGCAATCCTCTGAATACAGGAAATATAAGCATAAATGTAACTACAATATATTCTATCAAAAGGGCCATTAATAAAAATAGAGTGTCAATATACCAGGTAGCACCATACTTTCCCATGGAGAATCTCAGAATTTCAGAGTCAGTCAAGATACAAGCAGTAAGAGACCCAGGTATGTATCACAAGAAAAAGATATATTGCTGTTCAAATTTGTTTATTATTTGAAAGTAATAAAAAATTCGTTCCTAATATATGCATCAAACAAGAGCCCCTGGTTGAGCTTTTAGTAAACCAAGATTTCAGGTTTACAGATAATTTATTTGCTTAAAAATGAAAGCTACTCAAAATTAACAGCTATTATTTACTGCATACAGGCCTATACAGAGTCCTCCCTCAGTACCAATCTTTATAGTAACCAGATGTTCATCTTATTACATATTAATAACTTACTAACTTCCTTAGTGAGTCCATGTGGAAAAAGACAAATTAGGGGAAAAGAAGAATAGATGGTCCCCTGTCTCATCCCAAGACATGAAACAAACCAACTCACCTTATCAGTTTCATCCACACTTAAGGACTTTAGCACACAAGAAGGTGGCTTCTCTTGGATGTTGCCAAGGTCATGGGACGTGCTCTGGGCGGCTGGCATTGGAGGCAGTGGAGCCCGTCTTTTCTTGGGCGCATCCGATGGCAGGGTGTTCGAAACATATGGTTTGGAAAGGGTATTGGATCTCGTAAAAGATGGGCGGTGCTTGTTTATTAGTGGGGTTGCCGGAGCACTCGCAGTCTAGTCAAGAATTAAAAAGCAATATCAATATGTAAATTCAAGATAAAAAGATACAATGAAAATGATCTCAAGATTCATAAAATGTTACATAAAAAATACTTACTTGCTCCCGTTTTTTCTTACTGCGTTGAAAGAAGCTGAAAAATCCTTTATTTTCTTTCTCCTTCATAATGTCCAGGTTTTGGGATATTTGACAGGATTCTGAAAAATAAGAAATGCATCTTACTTTTGTTGACAGGGTTGAATGTTTATTTTGGGGTGTGCTTCTCTTACTTGCCTTTTAAAAACTTATTTAATCCTAAATTACATGAACCAGGCAATCTGCTAGATACTGTACTCAATTCTACCAGGACCAAGAATCACAGCTAGAACCTAAATTCAATTCCTAGTGACTCAATCTGTGTTACATATTTACCAACATTTTTGAAATGAAAGTAAAAGGATACTTCAAATTTAATAAGATTCTCCCACAGTTTTTCCTTTTTATTTTGATTATAATTTTGACTGAGAGCTAAACAATGATGAAGTATTTTATTCTCTAAAACATGAGCTATTATAATTAAGGTTGCCCCTTTGTGTCTGCAGGTTCTACATCAATGGATCCAATAAATCTTTTATCAAAAATATTTGGAAAAATAAGCATGTGTACTGAGTATGCACAGATTTTTTCTTGTCATTATTCCCTAAGAAAAGCACAATATAACAACCATTTACACAGCATTTACAATGTAATTGTAATTTACAACATAATTTTAAATGTTGTGGGTATTGTAAGTAAATACATTACACAACAATTAGGTTTCATGAGTAATCCAGAGATTATTTAAAGTATACTGGAATAAATGTGAAGGTTATATGTAGATTCTAGGCAATTTTATATAAGGGACTTGAGCATCTGCAGATTTTGTTTTCCACGGAAGCTTTGGAACCAATCTTTTTTAAGCACTAAGGAAAATTATGTAGTTTTGTAAACTACATAATTTGCTTAATCTGATAGATCTTAATGAAGGACAGAATCATCTGGCCCCAAATGTTAACAGTGCTGAAATGAAGAAATCCCAGTTTAACCAGAATGACAGATATTAAACCTCAAGGCAAATTCTGTAACATTTCTTTATATTTTTCCAAGAATTATTTCTTAGTATCAACTGAAAGGGCCAATAAACAAGGACCAATCCAGCCGCACTGAGCCACCGTGCCCAGATGTCTCTAATTCCATTCCCCCACTGAAAGGAACCTCGATTGCTTGACAGTGGTCAATTTTCTGTTAGCATCAGTAAGTGTACAGATGAGCTTGCAACAACTACTCATGCTAGACAGCAAGCTGTAAAGTCCACTGGGCCATGTTTAACAGACTCAGGAGCCATCCTGAGGTGTTTTCTACTGGCAAAAATCAGGACAATTTTAACATCCTAAGAATAACTCCATATAATGAAACATCAGGTATGTTTAACTCCATCCATTCACATGGTGCTAAAAATAAACTCATTCTCACTGTTTACCTGTGTGTCAGGATAGACACACAAAACTGATGAAGAGAAAAGAAACAATCATATTCTCACCCTGCCTTTCTGACTTTTATTTAGATAGGCAAAGAGCTGACAAGATGGAGGTTGCTTTTTAGAAATGTTTTAGCTAATGATTAACAGAAGGTTTGCAATAGATATCACCCTTTTTTCAATTCCTAATTAATATGCAGACAACTACTGATGGTAGCAACATTAGTATGTGTCTGCTGATGGAAGTATAAAACCTATGGAATTTTTTGTTTGTTTTGTTTTGTTTTGGCAGTACTGGTGGCTGAACTCAGGGTTTCGTATTTGCTAGGCAGTTGTTCTGCTACTTGAGTCATGCTGCCAGTCCTTGTCTTTTGGGTTTTGTTTATTTTGCTTTTTCCCCTTGAGACAGTCTTCCTATGTAGCCCTTGCTGGTTTTGAACTCCTGGGGTCAAATGATTGTCCTGCTCCTACATCCTGAGTAGTTAGGACAATAGGCAAGTACAGCATCATCCAACTGCTGTGACATATCCTTGTTAAAACTATCTCACCAAAGCCTGATCAAGTCTCTAGATTTGCTAGTCAATTTGCAGGAAGGAGAGAGGACAAAAAATATGAATACATTGCAAAATTCTGAATGAGACAAAATGTAAGACAAATGACCTGGTTTCTTTGGTAAATGAATTATAAATTTAAAGACAAAGAAGGAAATTTCAAACACAGTGCTTCTACAAAGAAACATGAGGGTTTTTACAAGAAATCCAATGTAATTTCAATGACATTGGAAATAAAGCACTAAGTATCAAAATCTCAAATAAAAACTAAAGTAGAAATTAGCAGTAAATGTATATTCTTAAATGTTTTATTTAAAATACAATTAAAAGCTAAGTCAATTACAATGCAATGCAGAGGTCACTCTCAGAAAGTAAAGACAGTTAACACCAATACATGTATTAATGCAATATGCCTCAATGACATACTAAAGGAAAACTATTCCATGAATTAAAACTAAAATCTAATTATTAAAATATAAATAAGCAGTATGCATTATGTGCAACCTTAACAACGCTTAAAACTAATAATGATGAAAATGTGGATAGCACTTTAAGGTGAAGGATTTTTTTCGCATGCCCTGGCTTATTTCTTCGAATATCCATGTGAGGGAAGACCATACGTTATCATTTTGGGTCCTTTTTCTCAACAGGGGGATGCTGCCTGATGTAAAGAAGTGGAAGAAATGATATCATCCCACTTAACAATTAAGGAATCAGGTGACCAGAGATTTGAATAAATTACATGAAGACACACAGACATTAAAAGGTAGAACTGAAACTTATGTACATTTAAGCATTATTTATCATTCTGTGACATTCCTTTTTTATGTCACTAGTTCATTTTAACATAGAATCCCCTATTAATTAAACGAAGGCATACAATTAAGTTTAGTTAGAACAGCAGGTGGAAATTTTATATGGAATGGTAGTATAATAAATTAAGCCAGAGTACTTCAAATGGCGATCTCCAAGTATCTCATCATGCTCCACACTAGTTAGCCTGCCTTCACTTCAAGCGCTGCGTAGAATCACTGCAAGTCAGAGTTAAACACTAAGACAAGGGAAGGCTTGAGTTACTAAGAGAAGCAACTTCAGTGCTGCAGTTTCTCTGTTTCTAGAAGACAGGATAAAAGAGATTGCATGCAAAGTTCAAAGCCTATTGATGATTTCAAACAAAATAGGGAGGTAAGGACATTTACCACATATGGACTGGCCTTGTAGATTGGATTCAGACACTGGAAAGGGGGCTTTCCTAATTTTCCTATTCTTATTTCTTAAGGTTCATTTAATGCTCTGGAAAACCACATAGTTCTATGGCTGGGATATTAAAAACCAATGCATTCAGCACCCTAAAAACAAGACCAAAATTGTATGGAATTTGCTTAGTTTTATGTACAGTGAGGGTGGCAAAGGTAAGAGCAAAAGTAATTATGAGTAACAGAATGCTGTTTCTGGAAGGGCCACACAAACTACGTTTTGCATTTTCCTTAATTTCCCCTATCGGCTTGCCAAATTGACTTGACAGCCAATGTGGTCTCAGAATTAAAATGCTTCATGATAAAAGTGAGAGCACACAAGGGAGGGGTGAGGATAGGTAAGACACCTAAAAAATTAGCTAGCATTTGTTGCCCTTAACGCAGAGAAACTAAAGCAGATACCTTAAAAGCAACTGAGGCCAATAGGAAAAGGGGAACAGGAACTACAGAAAAGGTTAGATCAAAAAGAATTAACCTAGAAGGTAACACCCACGCACAGGAAATCAATGTGAGTCAATGCCCTGTATAGTTATCCTTATCTCAACCAGCAAAAACCCTTGTTCCTTCCTATTATTGCTTATTCTCTCTCTACAACAAAATTAAAAATAAGGGCAAAATAGTTTCTGCTGGGTATTGAGGGGGTGGGGGGAGAGGGAGCGGGCGGAGTGGGTGGTAAGGGAGGGGGTAGGGCAGTGGGGAGAAATGACCCAAGCCTTGTATGTACATATGAATAATAAAAGAAAAAAAAAAGAATTAAAATGCTTATTTTCTGACTTGAAGCTATTACACACTTCAAAATCATTAGGTTTCAGCTCCTTTGGTTAGGCTAGTCTTCATAATAGTCACCAATAATAAATAAACATAGAATTATTTATGTGGGTTTTCTTCCTGCAATTGAGAGGAATATTGTGCTTTTGGAAATTTGAAAATAGCAAAGAAAAACACAATAATATACAATGTATAGTTTATTAAGGTTTGGTTTTTAGGTTGGGCAGGAGTAATCAATTATCTGAGTACATCCTTTTTTTTTAAATGGGAGGAAAAAGACTTTAAGAGTTTATTATTAGACAGTTTTTAGTAAAGTTTTTCTTCATGAGAGTAATACGTACTCATTATAAAATCCTATAAAGAAATATGAAATGCCTCCCATTCCCAAGTTAACCACTATTAAATTTTTTATGTATTTTTTCTTTCAGAAATTTTATATGGAAGATTTTTTAATACAGTATTAAACAGTTCATGGTTTAAAAGCTAATTTTAGCATGTGCATTTTCTATGTTATTACAAAATGTTTACAAACAACTTCATGGTGGCAAAAAAAAATCCTATGATGAACATACAATTACTTTTGCAATGGAGATCTTTTCATATTACTAGACAATCAGCATTTGTACTAAATAAAGATCCTAGCAAATCATTTATTGTTCTAGAATAGTAAGGAGAATGTTTTCTCACACTTTTAGGTTTGCATAATTTTGTTTTGTTTTGATTTATATCTTTTTTTGTTCTGTGGGATTTGCTATGATTCTCAGCCTAGCTTCAAACTCAGGATCTTCCTACATTAGCCCGAGTGCTAGGGTTATAAGCATGTGCTACCATGTCCACCTCTAGGATGTTATAATTTTTAAGCACTTTAATTAAATTCAGAAATCAAAGAAGGAAACCTGTAAATTATTTTTGGGAATCAAAGATTTTCAAAGTTAATAATCTCTTATAGAATGTACACATTAGTAATGTTAAGAAAATAGGTAATTAGAAGCTTATTTTCAATTTACTCAATTTCATGTTATAATTTATAGTTTCTACTGATGTACACATCTTACCTTGTAAAGATGACTTACTGAAGGCAGTTACAGAAGTGGCTACAGCAAGAGGGAGTAAAAAAGGGTAAATTGACTATAAAGATGATCTTTGTTCATGTATAAAACATCACTGATTGAACGAGTAGTCTATCGCCTAATACCACAATCTCAGCATAATGTCTGAAGTTTTCTAGGCACCACGTGCACAACTGTCTGCTCCACTAATCTTTTATTTCTCCCCAGAAGACAGATTTGTGTTAATAAATAAACTTGCCTTTGTCTGTTCAACATCATACAAACTATCATCTAAGATCTCTGAATTTTAATACATTATTTCTATAGATTAAAACTGAAAGCTCGCTGGAAAAGTTTTGGAATTAGATTGACTCATTTTATAAGCCAGTTTATTTAGGGGCTGACCTTAAGAAAAAAATTGGCAAGAAATGTCCAAACGTCAATGATAACTAAGTCTCACACTATAATGGGTTTATGTAACGCTATTCATTCATTAAAATAGTAATGAATTTATTACATACTATTTGAAAATTTTGTTTAAATATAAAAGCCACAAAGAATTAAGTTAAATTCTGCAGAAAAGAAAAAAAAAAATGCCAGGAGTTATGGTAAACTCCTGTAGCTACTTAAGAAGCTGAGACAGGAGGAGAATCCCTGGAGCTCAGGAGTTCAACTCTAGCCTAGTCAGCATAGTGAGACCCCTGTTTGAAAAAAAAAAAAAAAGAAAAAAATCCATAGGTACATAGAAAAATATAAATTGTAGATAACAGCAAAAAGACAAGTTTCCCTTCCTAATTCAGTAACTAAAATAAAGTTGAATTTTACATTTCACTTGATTTATATCTGTACATTTAATCTTTTTATTCTCTACTATAGGCTACATTAACTTGCCCTTGAGAACACCTGCACGTAAACACAATGTACACACACGTACATATATACACCTTCTGCTAAATGGATATAGCAATGCATCTAACTCACCTCTGCTGACATCCATGGCATACAGTTCTCTCAGTCCGAGGTCATTAAGAGATTGTGTCAGGTCGAGAGGCTCCTGAGACTGATAGTCTTTCAACAACAGTGTATGTAATGGGTTGAACTCACATTTACTACATATAATAGGTACAAGTTCTTGAAGTGGTGCATGTGGACTGACTCTCACGATGGTCTTCTGTGTTATTTTAAAATTGATCACTACTCTCACAGTTTTCTGAAAGATAGATGAAAGCAACAGTTACACCATAATTTACTTCCAGAAACAAACTTTCTATAATGATATCTAGAATAGTAAATTAATCTAAAACTCCTTACTTATACAGCTAACACTCTTCCTTCTCTATCAATAAAATGCTCATTTTCACTAACATTAATTCCTAAATCTAAAGCAAATTCCAGGAAACAAATATCTGACTTTTAAACAATCTAAGTTAAATTCACAGCCCTTCATAAAATTTTAAGCAGATTTAAATTCAAGAAGGAATAAAAGTCTTATATCCAGTACTACTAATGTTTTTACTTTGTTTCTTAAAATACCTATTTTAAAATCAGCGAACACACATGATACTAACTACCCAAGTTTTATACTGCTCTTCATTTAAGGAATATTTTTTGAATGGTTTGTTAGACGCCTCAATGAAAAAAGAGCTATTTTGAAAAAACTACTAGAATTTTTGTGTTCTATCCAAAATTTGATAAGTTAGATAAACCATATAAAAAGCTTAGCCTAGCATCTGGCATATAGTAAATTATCAACAAATGAGCTTTAGTGATTAGTTTTTGTTGTTGTTACTATTGTTACTACTTTGGTTAATAGTAAACACAGTAAATATTAAAATCTTCCTTATTTATAGATCTAATATTAATAATTCCAACATTATTGGAATTCTTTTAAGCATTTTATCATTTTGATATAATTGAATTAAATCCTGCACACACTGAAATTTAGCAAGGGAAATTTATAGTTTGCAGATCCTGAAAGACATTTATTCATAAAACTTCAACTCCATGAATAATGACTGATAATGATAATCTACATGCTACAGCATAAATAAAACTACTTCTACCTGGATAGTATAGATACATACTGAGACAGAAGGCAGCTATCTTAATATTTAATGTTTAATGTTCAATCATGTATTAAAGCAAATGCTTGGACTGGAGGTGTGGTTCAAGAGGTAGAGCACCTGCTTGGCAAGTGCAGAGCCCTGAATTCAAACTCCAGTCCCACCAAAGGAAATAAAGCAAATGCTTTACTGCCAACATTTTAATAAAGTCTCATGACTGAAGAAAATATGAAAAGATAAGTGAACTATAACTATCAAGTCATATGTAAATGATCAATATATAAAATTTTATATATTTTATAAAATGAAACAATGGTCAGTGCTTATAATTGAAGAGTGTTTCTTGAAAATCATAAACTTCACTTATAGCAATAGAATAACTGTAAGATGAACTGATTAAGGGCCAGGGCATTAGCTTGCCTAACATGCATGAGGCCTTGGGTTGGGTCCCCAGTACTGGGTGTGGTGGGGGGTGAAAAAATATTAAAATCATTGAGGTTAAAAATTTTTTAAAATATCTACCTATAAGAGAACCAAGTCATTGTATAGCACAAATAACTGTATAACTGTAATTTAGAGGACAATAAGTTAGAACTACCACTTATTAAATAAAGAATCCAAAATGTTAAATTTTTATTAAGATCCTAAAACATTTCTTTAAAAATAAAATATTTTAAAGCACATTCATAACTGTCACACTTTTATATGGTCATATTGATCACTTTATAGAGCATTTAATACTAACATGTTCCCCCAATTCTAATTGATCCAAAGATCAATAACCAACCGAATCTTAAACAAAATGCCCTAGGAAACATGCTAAACACATTCAGATAAAATTTGACTAGAAAGTCAATTTTTATTTTATTCACAATGAGCCAAAGATATTGACTGAAAATCAACTTGAACTGTTAGCTGTAAGACATCAAAATCTATAGTAGAATCCTTACCTCTGGTATTATTGGTGTAGGTTTTTTCTTATCCAAAGTTTTTGGCTTTAAAATTACCTTCTCTACCTCCAACATTCCAATTGGTGTGTTTGGCTTAAACTTAATGTAGTTCTTTTCAGCAGACAGTAGATCAATTGTGTAACTTGACGGATTTAAGTGATACTGTGCACAGAGGAATATCAACAAGTCCATCATAGGTTTACTGTAAAACATGAGAAATAATGGTCATAAGAGTCCATAAAACAATTTCATTCATTAACTGTTAAAAAAGTTATTGCTTTGAGAGTTCTTCTTAGGATGTAGTTGCCTTTAATAGACAGAGTAAGGCTACAAAACAGTATTTGTAACAGCAGCCTGAAAATCTAACCATAAGGATATTTAGGGGGACAAAATTATAATAGTTAAAAAGTTCTAGGTTAAAATTCAAGAGATTATAAATCCTAGTATTGGCTCAACAATTACTTGTACGCTTTTATTTACCTGCCTGGAACTGAGGGGGGAGGGGGGAGGGGGTAAGGTGGCAGGGAGGGGGGAGGAGTGGGGGAGGGGGCAGGGTGGAGAAATGACCCAAACAATGTATGCACATGTGAATAAATGAATAAAAATAAATAAATAAATTTCAGGAGGAGGAGAGTCCTTTCATTATCCAAGAGCAGTCACTTAATTTAGCAGACACTCCATAATGTTATTTGGAATACTGGTAGTGAAAGTTTGCTAATTGGCTATATTCCAAAATTCCAGAATGAAGCATTTGGAAACACTACCACCTTTTTGTTTCAGAGACCAGATAGTATCTATCTGAGGAAGCTTCATAAAATCCTAAAGAGTACAGTATAGATTTTTTTAAATCATTCTAAGAATGTTTAATACTTTCTCTGGCATCATAGTATAAGTATTATGGCACACTTATTCTTTTATATTTAATATTCTACTAGATAGACTAGACCAAGTGTTAGCAAACTATATCCTGCAGGTCAAAATGGGGTCACAAACTGCCTTTTCTGTTTGTGTCTTTCAGTCACTGTCATATACTATGTAGCCTAGGCTAGCCTGGAACTCACGATCCTCCTGCCTCAGCCTCCCAAGTGCCGGGATTACGATGGGTGCCACCAGCTTAGTTTCCATGGTATTCTTGTAGTTTCATTGGAACATAGCCATGCTTACTTGTTCGCTTAAAGTCTTGGGCTGCTTTTGTATTATAATGGCAGAATGAAGATGTGGCCTTTACAGGTCACTGCCTGGCCTACAAAGCCTAATATTTTTACTATCTGGCTCTTGACAGAAAATGTTTATGGGCCCTTGTGTTTTAAAAAAAAAAAAAAAAAAAAGTATCCAAGTAAAATGCATGAAATTGTTTCAGATAATGATTGTTAAACACAGGACCTATTTCTATAGAAACCTGCATAGCCAACTTGAGATTCAGGGATTCTTCTCGGTTTCTGATACCTTTCTACAGAGGTCAATTGCTGAAACAAGCCTAGATTTTATCCACATCATCAACAGAATAATGCAGTCTCTGGGTGTTTCTGAACTGTCTGTCCTAAGGAAAATCTTCTGTATCATGTGTTCCTCTCAAATGCCTAGCAACCCTGAGCTGTTAGTTCACACTTAAGAATAAGACACATGGTATAAAAGTTCTGTTTTTATGGATGGAGTTGTAAGATCACGGGCTTCACTTTAGGATAATTAGGTGACCAGCCACCCTTTCCTCAACTGGGAAATGCAAATATAGTAAAAATGATTTTGTTTCTCTCTTATTATTATTTACTTTTTTTTTTTTTTGCAGTACTGGGGTTTGAACTCAGAGCCTTCTTGGTAGGCAGGTGCTCTACCATTGAGTCACACCCCCAAACCCTATTTTGCTTTTAATTATTTTTCAGATAGGGTCTCATGTTTTTCCCCAGAGCCATCCTCAAACCTTGATTCTTCTACCTATGCCTCCCAGTTAGCTGGGAATAAAAGAGTATGCTACACCACATCAGACTTGCTTTTGGTTGAAACAGGGTTTTTCTGTGTAGTCCAAGCTGTTTTCAGACTCCTGATCCTTCTGCCTCAGTGTTGGGATTACAGGTATGCACCATTACACCTGGCTGATTCTCCAATTTCTTGACTACAGATATGAAGCTACCTACTGGCTTTCAGGAACTTGAAAAGTCAGTGAGGCTAGAAATCTCCTCATTCAGGGCTCTACATTATTTCCACGTGGCACCTCACTCCATTCTCCTAAGTGTATCTCCTGGTTTGTGGTCTCTCTGAATTCGCTTGCCAGAGAAGGAGTCTCGCTTCAGGGTGGACAAGGGTCAATCATATAGCACAATTTATATTGATTTTCAGGTCAAACAATTTATATTGATTTTTTTCAAAGCATTCCCTATGTCCGGACCTGGGCCTCACCTTCACCTTCTTTGGTTGTTTTGAGTTTCTAAGCTACTCCAGTCTTTATGCAGTCATAAAGTAGTACTTTTTTTTTTTTTTTTTTTTTTTTTTGGCAGTAATAGGGTTCAAACTCAGGGCCTCACTCTTGCTAGGTAAGTGCTCTACCTCTTGAGCCATACTCCTAGCCCTTTTTGGTTTAGCTATTTTTCAGATAGGGTCTTACACTTTTTGCCTGGGGTCAGCTTCAGACTACAATCTTCCTTCCTATACCTCCCTTGTAGCTGGGATTCTCACAGATGTGTACCACCATGCCCATCTTGTTAAGATGTGGTCTTGCTAACTTTTTGCCTGTGCTGACCTTAATCCATAATTCTCCCATTTCCACCTCCTGAGATATAGCTGGCATTATAGAGTGTATCACTAAAGTGGTCATTTCTTAATGGTGCCTCACCTCCCTTCTCCTGCCCCACATAAAAGCAGTATGTTCCAGTGTATCTATTAGGTTAAAAAAAATGACTAAATCCCACAGTTCATTCTTTTATGTACAAACATATAAACATTGAACGAAAAATATTTTCCCATTTTTAAAAGGTAACAATTTAATACTTTTTCTATACCCACTCCATCTTCCCATTGGTATTTCTTTAACACATTTTTAATTTTAATAATAGGGTGGATAATTATTCAGAATATTAAAATGGCTTGTGTCTCATTCAATTTGGTTATCTATAATCTGCACATTACACCAGGTTTCATGGTGAAAAGGTAGCATGCTGAATGAATAGATCTTTTGAACTCAACCCCGCCCAAGTGCATTGCAGTAAAAATGTCTCTTTGAAAGCCAACCAAAAGCAACAGAACTTCTCATTCTCTCATTCCATAATTCCAGGCTCAATCCATTATAATTTCAGAAGCCAATTTTGTATTGAAAATATTCCTATTCCCAGATAAATGCAACCAACTAGAAAGTTCTGCCACAAGCACAAATACATATGCAAATTTAAAATAGCACATAATAGTGGTATTTCAGATTTCTGTGCAAAGGAATTTAATTTTCAACAAGTAATGGGAGAAAGCTATCTAGCTATCTAAAATGTGACGTTAGGATAACTACCTTATTACCATCTCTGAAGTAAGCTCTAAGTGGACCAGATACATAAACATGAGGAAATAACTCTGGAGGAAAAACAAAAAACCAGAAATCTTCTGTGTACTAACTTTCTGCAGTCATGGAAATATTCTGAATCTATGCTATCTAATGCAGTAGCCATTGAGCTAGTCACTAATGAACTGAGTTTTTAAATTTCATGTAACTGTAACTTAAATTCAATTTATGTAGACACATGTGGTGAGCGGCTACCATACTGGACAGAGCAGTTCTTGTACAAGGGTCTCAACATGGGGTCAGCAGCCCCAGGATTTGCTAGAAATGCAGTGAGCTCCAGGTGTTATCTGAGATCCATCTGTATCTAGAGGTAAACCCCTCTCTAGCAGGACCACATCTTAGCAACCTTTATTACCAGGACCTAAGCAATGTCAGGCACTTAGGAAGGTCAATGTTGTTTCAAGACAAATTTAGAGGAACCAATGATTAGTTTTCTTTTAGGTAAATCTGCTTGAATATAAATGCTACAGGTATATGTCAAACAATATGTAACAGATCTCTGTCCAGTACCTACCACGTGGGGAAACACAGTTGTTGGAAGGACATTCATGTGCTTTAAGAAAAAGTGTGTATTGGAAAACAGGGGTTTTACTAATTAACAAATTTGAGTTATAGCCTTGTTGTATATAAGGCCGTGCCATCTTCACACAAAGGAGAGACATCAGTATTAAGCAGTGCTAATACCTTTTTCAAACCTCAAATCAGTTTGAATGCTTAAAATACTTAACTGAAGCCTCAACATTCAGCACTGAAACACAGAAGAGTTTACCATAACCAAAAGAGTTTGAAGGTTGGAATTACTGACAGTCTTTTTCTACCATTAGGGAGCCATAACACTGTAAAGGTAGGCGGTAAGCTCTGAAGCATGTTCTTGCTCCCAATGGCTGCTACTGAGATTAACTAGCTACAAATTCATCCAGAGAAAGTCAAGTCATTCTTGAATATAGTTATTTAGAATTATCCACCTGGATGTCAAACTATTCTTGCCAAAGACAAAAATTTTGGTTGGAGGATAATTATCCTGAGCTGATAAACCTTGATAGCAGTTAACTAACAGATTCTACAATGGGATCACCAGAAGAATGCCTGCCTGTTGCCTAAACAGGAGCATGCCCCAGCAGTCCATCTAAAGCTCAAGGTGAATTATTAAAACTGTCCATGGATTATGTGAACTTGATCATCACTTCCTCATTCAAATGTGTATCAGCCTTCCTTCTTTCTTATTACCATATGCTTTCAATTTTGATTTACTGTATTACTTAGCATGTGTTCTGCATTAATTTTATAGGTTTTCTTCTCTTGTAATATGACTTCTGGAAGAGAGGTTTTTAAAAAAAAAAATTCTTTAAAAATCTGTTTGACATGAAGAAATCTCTGATATTTCCCACTTCCTATTAGACATAAATAACAATCCTTTGGATTAGGTTCATATCTATTATCTTATTTGAGTTCACAACCATCATGAAAACTATACTCACTTTGTGACTGGATTATGCACAACACATACAAGAATTTGTAGAATGGTCAGAATTAGAACTTGATTCCCCAATCCAGTATCCCTTCAGTCACATTTAGCATCATAGTATATCAAAGTATTGCCTACCAGGATAGGGCAGATGGTTTGAACAGGCTGCTGCTGTCTACTACAGTTTTACTGGATAAACTGATGCGTTCGCTAGAAATACTCCCTATATCTTCCATGACCCTTTCTGCACTCAAGACACATTGTAGTGGCAATATTGCCCTAATTTTGTTACCTAATGGATGTCCAACTGGGAATCAAAGTGCAGATGATGGTTAAAAAAACAGCTTCAAGAATACCCAAAGTGTGCAAAAACTACCTTGATAAATTTCCAACCCTTGCAACATATTTAAACAAGGTCATTCACCAATAGGGTGCCTGTGTAATTTATCACCCAATCTGGAAGTAATAGTTAAAGGGGGCACTCTTAGTAATTACTGTCAGTTAAAAGATGCAAATAGGGACTGTCCTAGGATGTAGGAGCATGTGATAAATACTTGTTATGGACAGATAGATTTCAAGCAGCTGATACAAATCTCTGAATAACATTCTTCCTCATGATTTTTTTTTAATTTCCTCCATTACTAACAAGGTATTTTATACATTTTCAATAAATCCTCAAAGCCAAGTTGCATTGAATTGTTTCTCTGCTAGAAATTCATACCAGCAACCCAATTAGACTTACAAATTATAGCATGGAAAATTTTAGAGCATCTTTAATTGTATTGATGTTTATCGATGTTATGCTAACCCACCTAGTTCATAAGGAGTTCAGAGATGAAGCAATGCTCTCTTATCCAGGTGTGCAAGAAATGAAGTGGACCTAAAGCATAAAACAAGTCTAGTCTCTAAGTTGACAATGCTTGTTGAGTGGCACTAAAAGAAACATTGTAAAGAAAGTAACACAAATAATTAAGATTTGAGATAATAATAGATCACTAGAAGTGGTATAAGAGATGATTTTAAAGTTTTATATCAAGTACTAGAAACAGGTTAAAAGTTTAAAAGTTCCTTGGAATTCACCACTTTACAATGGATTCTATCTGGTCATTTATGTTGGATGTTATGTTCATAGCTAATTATAAATACCCTCATAAAAACTAAAAACTATGATTTGAGAACATACCTACCAAACACACATACACAACTAATATAAAAACAAAAATACTACAAAAATATCTCACAAACTAGGGCAATTTGAATATGGACAAAGGATAAGGTAAGATTTTTATAAATGTGAAATTTGAAAACCATTAACTGAATGAAAGCAGGTTACAAATCCAGGGGTTATGGCACATGTATGTAATCCCAGCTGTTTTGAAAGTAGAAGCAGGAGGATGACAGATTTGAGGCCAGCTGGGCAAAAAAGGTAATGAGACTGCCTCAAAACCAAAGTGAAAACAAAAGGACTTGGGTTATAGAGGTAGATAGCTTGCCTAGCATGGTGAGGCCCTGGGTTCAATCCCTGGTAGAACCTAAATAAATAAATGCTACACAGGTATTAAAAACAAAGAAGTACGTATATAAGTATGTTGTACATATATATATATATATATATATGTACGTACATGCATGTAAGTAGAAGGTTAGGTACAGCAGAGTTAATAATTTTGTTCTACCTTCTTGACAATGACATCATGTTTTAAATTTTTTGTCTTATGTGTATTTTCTTTCTAAAATGTTCAGTTATTGCATTTGTCATCATACAAAATTCAAAATAAAATTGAAAGGAGCCATGCAATAAGGTAAGGACACTAGGAAAGGGAAGGGAGGACATCTGCCACACATTTCCTCAGAGCAGTTGACCATCAGAGGGGGCTTTGGGAGCAGTACCAGAGCCTAGATGGTAAGTTTTCAATCCTGCCAATTAAAAATTCAACTTGTGTTCTTATGCTTAAATACTGTAACAGTTAAAATTCCAACTTTTGTTTCACATATCCACAGCTGCATAATGAACAAAACTAAAATTTAAGCATTCTTTTGAAGCATTAAATATGACATGCCATACTACAAAACTTTAGCAATATTTTAAAAATTAACATATTATAGACATTATTTATCACACTTGTCACAATTTGAAATCTTTCAATAAATACAAGTATGATATGTTGAAATTTTTTAATAAATGTAAGTATGATGTGAGCTTTTAAAATTCATCTAAATCCCATACTGTTGTGTTACTGTTTTAAACAGGAACTACAATCATCTACCTTGTCATTTTTAGTAGTCTACTTGTTTCCAACAGGTGGAGCTATACTCCATGTGAAATGCTCCCGAGTTCTGTAGCTGACCCACTCTTTATCAGTCAGAACCACTAAAGGTACTAGGCACACAAATTAGGCCACAAGTTATGTTCAAAATGTCTCTTGGATATTTTACAGGAAAAGCCCAGGGAGGTGAGATGACAGTTTTGGAAGGTGAGGTAACAGGAAGTTATGAAGCAAACTACATCATTTAGTTGGAACTTCAAGCTTCAAGTTCTGCTTTCTTGTGTCTTCATTCATGACATTCTCAGATCTGATCAAAACCAATTCTCATTTTTGATAAAAGAGAGAAATATCATCCTCTGTTATAAGTGTTTTTTCCTTCTCCCTTCTTGTAGGAAAAATGTACTAGTATAGCCATGGAATATTATCCCATAGCCTAAAAAGGGGTATTAATGTCAACCTTTTATCAAATTTCCTAAATTGGACATTTTGTTTTAGAGGTACATGCCTGTGAAAGAGAGAAAAGAAGGAAAAGGAACTAAGACTTACTCAGTGAGGAATAATGACACACTGAGCAGACACCTGACTGCACCTGGATGCAGAACGATCCCCACTGGTACCACATATTCTATACAGTGTCTACGATAGTTCAGAATAAAGCTCCTTTTTATTAAAAGTTAACTTTTTCCATTAGTCATGGTGGCACAGGGTTGGGGAACAGAGGAGGCAGAAGGATTGAGAATTCTTAGTCAGCTTGGGCTAGCAGGACTCTGTCTCAGAAATTGAAAAAAAAAAATTAACTTTTTCCAAGTAGTGGCAGGATTTTCTAAGAAAGAAAGCCTCTATCTAGGCAGTTTGTCTATAGCAGCAATATCCTTCAATTCTGGTTTTTAGTAAGGCAAGGAGCTGATTGGAGAAAACAGTAATTCAAACATACACATCCCTTATACAGGAGTGTACTAGTGTTCTATATAAAATATTTTATTTCTCTCCTTAAAGTAAAGGACTCTGGAAAACAATAAGGGTCCATCCCAAATGCCTCCTAAAAGCACACTGTTTAAACTGCTACTCTCTATATAAGGGTTTGAAGACATAACATTCCTACTATGTTGCAAGGAACTATATTAAGCATTATGGAGAAAATAATGATGCCCTGTTGTGGCTTTTATGGTTTACTTTTACTGAAGGAGAGAAGGTATACATATAAATTATAGCATAGGACAATATGCCCACAGTAGATAGAAGAATTTGAAAGTGAGAGGAAACAGGTGATGCTGGGGATATCAGGGAGCCTTTATAGAAAAAGTGTAATTTGAGCTACATAAGCTAACTGAGTAAATGAGGGTGTAAATTCTGCCAGCAGGGGATGAGGGGAGATGTTTACAAAGACATGGAGATGAGAAAGTAAGGGGTCTGTTAAAGAACAAAGAATTATGTGGTGAAGTTTAAGATATAAGCAAAAGTAGTAAAGAAAAAGCCTTCTTAATTTCAGAGAAGAAAATAACCCATCCCAATCTCTACACTTGGTAGTCTGACTTACTTCATTTGGTATTGAATTGCTATCCCTGCAAACCTTTATCAAAGGTAGTGCCACAAACTGAGAGATGTTTTAGTCAGATTAATTTGTGGGTACAGGGTAAATGGAGAGAGCTGAGGGTAACAAAAAATCATCTCCCTAAAGAAAACAGAGAACAGAGGTAGGGATGTAGCTCAGTGGTAGACAGTTGTCTAGCATGTGCCAGACCCTGGGTTCAATCCCCAGGACCATACCCCTCCCTGAAAAAAAAAATTGAGTAAGCCAATATATGCCAACCACTGATAGTATTTCACTTAATCCTAGCAAGAGATGGTGGTTATTTAATCCTAACAATTCAGGCATGATATGTTTATTTTCACAGATAAGAAAACTGCAGCAATTCAACAACAGCTGGTGGCCCAGAAACAAAAAGTTGATTGATGGAAAATTATTCACGTTTATGGACTAGAGAAGCAAATGAGCTAGGTCAAGAGGGTGAGAAAAGTCTAGGATTCTGATAAGTATAAATGTAGTAGAAATGACTGAAGCAGAACCTGTCAGTTATATACAAGGAAAACTTAGATGTGAAGAAAGTTCAGCAACTTAAGGACCAGTTATAAATTAGACTTAAGGAAGAGTAAATTCAGTAGGAAACAGAAAGTGGATAAGCTAGATGCTTAAAAGGTCGAGTTAAAGAGGGAGCCCTAAAATTTCCATGTTGGGAAAGTTCTAAAAAGTATTAAGAGCCTACCATTCCCTCGTGGTAAGGCAAGTTGACTATGAATGTAGGTTCCCAGAGTGAAGGGCAGCATGTGGAAAAGCCTAAGATTATTGTAATGGGTGACAGGACCCAGGATTCTGATATTAAAGCCATTGATGTTTAAAAACAGACTAAATGAAAACAGAGACTGTCTGATAGCAAAGAAAAAAGACAAAAAAATAGAGAGGATGGGTGTGTCCAAGAAGATGTTCTGGGGTGTACTGGTGATTAATCAATTTCAGTGAAGAACTAGGAAAAAAGTTGACTTTTTTTTTTTTTTTGAGTTCAGGGAAACAAAGAGGAATTTCCTTTGTTACCCTCAGTCACACTCATTATCAATTACTTTAAGCATTGAGATGATAGCCATTGTTTCTAGCTTCAAAGATGCTTTCCTCACCCAGAAGAGTCAAAATGAAGGTGTAGACAGGAGCCCACCATAGACATTTGTAGGTTTCACCTTCTCATAGATGAGATTTAATGTGTGATTTCTAAAACTACTTTCACTAGCAACAAGTGGCAAAATGCAACTTACTAAACTTAGTGAGAACTTAATACAAAGTACACTAAAACTAAACTGTTTAATTTTCACCTATTTTTAATAATTTGTAATTTTCTTTAAAAATTAAGGTTATCTTGAATGAGTTCCCTACATAGCCAGATTATAAGAAAGCAATACATAGTTCACTGCTTACTTTTTCTTTTGTTTCACACAGATACACACACACACAGGCACACTATATTAAGGTCAAAACAGCTTCAATTTCTCAAACATACTCTTGGATAACAATGTATAGTTGAAGGTAAAATGTGGAACAAGATCAAGTATACATTTCGTGTAACTTTCCACTTCAGAATGAAATGGAAAGTTACACTTGGCTTTGTTCCATTTCTCCAACTTTTATGCAGGCATTTAAAACTATTAAGTCTCCTAAACCACATCTTCCCTTCTTTCAGAGATAAAGTTTTTAATTAATTAATAAATTAAACTCATCCACAGCTTATAATTAATTAAACTAAATCAATGAATTAAAAATCCTACTAATTTTAGAAATAGGTGGTAACTTCTGCAAAATCAGTAAGTGGAAAAAAGAACTGGGAGGGGGGAGAAAGGACTTCTTACATATCATTGACTTGTAAGCTTGACTTACAAATTCAGTATAAGTGATGACCATTCTTCTAAGACAGGATTAGTTTCTAAAATTTAAAACAACAACAAGACAGGAAACAATTCCAAATTTTAAGTCACTTGACTGAGTGGGTGGGATTCATAGCAATGATATTAAAATACTGGTAGAAAAACTTTAATACCCTTTAGCAATTGTTTTTCAAAAAAAAATAGGTAACTGAACTGAGTGATGAAGTATTTTATCATAGGAAAAATATTAAGACATACATTAACAGAAGGCTTCAATAGTAGAAAAGGGGAGGTCCAATATTTGCTGCAGCATACCTTCCATGAACAGTAGTAGATTTGACAATATCCCCAGGTAGAACCACCGAGAGTTCAATGTCTTTATCTATCATGTTTTCATTCTGTTCCATGACCAAAGCAGATGATGTTACTGAATCATCAACTGAAGAGACATCCACGAATTTGGTTTCAGCAGGAGGAAGTGGTGCCTTAGCTTTTGGTTTTCTCCTAGAATATAAGTAAAATGCAGAAAATATTTAAAAGTAACTTTCTAAAATGATCTAATTTTATAAAAACCTAAATGTGTATTTAGATTTTCATATCCAGAAAAAAATGCATCAAAATGTTAATTATTAGTTTACTAGGGATGATGGACTTAGGGAGCCACCCTTTTCTCCTTTTCCGATCAAAACTTTGTTTTGAACACTAGGCCTACATTGCTTGGTAATAAAAAAGAGACATGCTAAACACATTTTATATTTGCTTCCATTTAGTTCAATAAACATGTGTTTACTGTTATACATCAAATCAAGAATATAATTTATTTTCTTGGGTGAAATAAATTATCAAAAATTCTTAGTGAGTCAGCATGGAGATGGGTATCTCACTCTTGCACATCATAATGCCTCTTACTTTTGGGTCCTTCATTCTATTTGTTTCCAAATTTAGTATGTTCTGCTTTTCTATTCAGATAAGCCCTACTTTCTTCCAAGTCTAGCTAATCCACCTTCTGCTCCCAAATTGCCTCACCGCTCTCCCCCATAGAATTTTTTCTTTCTTTGAATTGATACAATATATACAGCTGATTCCACAATGTACCATTGTCTTCTTCTTTCCTCCTGGCTACATGTTTCATCTCTGTGTATATTTATTATAATTCCTTACAAGAAGGAAGCATGCTACAGATTTCTGTATTTCTCACTGCAGTGAACACTGAACTATCATTGGCTATTAGATAAGTTATATATCTGCTTTAATGAGAAAACATTATAATTATTTTAATAAATAGTCTTCAGTGGCACTCACTAGGACAATCCCTTAAGTAACTTACAACAGTAAATGATAACCAGAAAAAATTATAAAAGCCAATTCAATGATGTGATAGATTGAAACATGAAATGTAATAAAGTAACTGTAAGCAGTAACTACTTATGTTTTTATTTAAAGCACTTTAAGTTAAAAATTTTGAAAATGTTACATTTAAGAAAGGCTAAGGGCTGGGCACCAGTGGCTCATACCTGTAATCCTAAGTATTTAGGAGGCAAAGATCTGGAGGATCACAGTTCCAAGCCACCAAGCAAAAGTTGACAACACTCACTCTCAACAGAAAAACCTGGGCATGGTGATGCCCACCTGTCATTCCAACTACTGCTGGAAGCATAAATAGGAGACTGTCCATGTTGGGATGGGCAAAAATGAGACTATCTCAAAAATAATCAAAGGAAAAAGGGATGGGGGTGTGGTGGCTTAAGTGGTAGAGAATCCACCTTGCAAGCACAAAGCAATGAATTCAAAAACCAATATGGAACAAGCTATATATATATATATATATATATATATATATATATATATATATATATGCCTTAATTCCTCTCCCATTTTCTAGAAAAAAATTAAGAACCCAAGAAAACAGTGTAACAGTCACCTATTCAGTATTTTCAAAATTTATAGTCTTACAATTCCAAGTGCCATTGTACACTAGTTAGCATGAAAAAAGGCAGAAGCAGTACCTTGTATATCAATTAAGCTATTTAATTTTTAGTACTATAGAGACATTGCATTTTAGAAAAGACTTTTAAAAATGACTTTTTAAAACTGTTGCAATGAAAGTATTAAGAAGTTTATAAAAATCTACGATAAAAATGTTATCCAACTTCAAATTTTATTTTCTAATCTGTAGAAATTGACCACTCATATAAATATATAAAACAAATATTTATCCTGTAACAAATAATCATTGTAGCAGATCCAGTTAAACACTGGAGATCTAAAGATGAATGACTCAGTTCCTTTCCCTAAAGGGTTCATGGCCTAAAGCACTGACAAACATAAAAAAATACCAGCAAGTTTGATGATTGACCAAGATAGCTATGCAGTGGTACTGCTGAAGTTCACAGGAAGAGAACGCAACTTTCCTGGGAATCCAGAAATATTCTATAGGTGGGAAACATGGGCTTAGTTTGGAAGAATTAATTGAAATACATGGGGAAAAACTAGAAATAAATGATATTTCAGGCAGAGAAAAGCAAAACAAAAAATAAAATGGTACTTCTTAGAATTGAACAGTTTGGTAAAATTCCAGAGAGAAGTAAAAGGTGATGAGAAATCAATGAATCGACTGGAAATCTTATGTAAATCAGAGAATTCAGTGAGGTAACTTGGTACAAAGTTAATATGCTTATTTACATATAAGCCTTAATTCCTCTCTCCTCATTTTCTAGAAAAAAAATAAGAGCCCAAGAAAGTATGTGTGACATCCACCTATCAGTATTTTCAAAATTTAGTCTTACAAATCCAAGTACCAGTGTATAATAGTCAGTATGAAAAGACAAAAGAACATTGTACACTGATTAAAATAATTTTTAGTAGTATAACTAGAGACACGTTGCATTTTGAAAAGACTAAATCATAAAAAATTCCTTTTATAAACAGAAATAAGAAGCATTCCCACTTCCATAAATCAATTTTCTCTCAGCTTCTAAGGTCAAAAATCCCCTTTCTCACAAACAAACTTATACTGAATCCTTAAAAATTCTGACTGCAATATATTATAAATAGACCCAGATGCAATTACAAACATCTCCATGTGTTCTCAATCTGGTCTCCTTTTGGAAACTCTTCCACATTCTCTCTACATATGTTACCTGCTGTCCTTCAAGGTCCAAGTGTCAATATGTATGTCTTATACTCTGAGGTACTTTGAGTCTGTGATGAAAACCCATCACTAATTACTAAGATAAAGCTATTACAAAAATAGAAAAAAGCAGAAAACATGGCAAGGAGCAAGGTGTACATCAAAGAGGAGAGACAAGTATCTCAGTTCTTGAAAGCAAAGTAGAACTTGGACAGCTCAGATCTACACTGGTTCCCAAATGTGATTCAAGCACAAAGTTAGGGATGGGTTTATCTAGTTTGCTCACTCCTTATTCTAATCTAGTAAGAAGAAGCATATAGAAACCTGGATTTGACCTAAATCCAAGTACCTTTTAGACTTTAACCTACGTGAGCTTTTGCTCTGCAGCAAAATTTTTGAAATACTTTTTTTTAACCTACTCACATATCCTAGTCTTTTTAATTTTTTGGTTAGATACTTTTAATTGATAAGAAAATTATGTCACTAAAGACAAAAGTATAGTGATAATAATAAAACCTAGGTTGATTATCCAAATGTAAATATAAGAAGTCCAGGTAATATCCAAATATTTTTTTCATTACCAGAATTTCCTAAATTACAAGAGCAAGAGGAAAGGAAAAAGCACACCAATATTCAATAACTAGATTGTGTACATGTACTAGTGTTCATTGTTTTAAAACTAGTTACTGCCATTAAACTCCTCCCTACCCCACCCCTTTCAAAGAAGAATGTTTGGGCCAGTTTTCCTGCACAAGTAAGAGGCTCTGTCCTTAGAAAATTTGTCTCCATACACTGTTGTGTGTGGAGGGGAAGTTACGCTGAAAAGGTATTTTGAGACAGAAAACTTCCCCAGATTGGTACAAAAATGAATGCCTTTATAAATAGCAAGTCATAGTAAATTTTTGCCTAAGTAATTGTTTAAATTACCCCAATATTACACTTGATTTTCAAAATGAGAATAATGTATACTTTCACATATCCTATAACATGTTTTAAAAAGGCCAAAACCTCATTTAGCACAGAATTCTATTGGTCTTTTTGTCATCTTAATTTATATAGCATTTCAAAATCTTGTATCCAGTGTAATCATTACTCCCTTACTGTCAATATTCATGTCCTTAAAATAAAGGAAATAAAAGAAATTCAGCAAAACGTTGATTATAATCAAAATGCCTCGTCTCTGCTTGAAAGAAAAAAGCTTAAAAATGTTATTTAAGACACAGGTGTCCTCTTAATAAGTTGTTCGAGTCCAGTGGGATCTCATCTGTTTGCTGTATTTAACTTATGCTTACAATACTCTTATAGACTCACTCAGAGTACCTATGAAAACACAGCTTTGATATTAAAGACAAAAGTGTAAGAATAGAATTCTGCCTTAAAACAATGACCTTTTAAGTTTTACCATCTAAGAACCAAAAAGAAAAACATCCACCATCTCAGTACAGAACACTATCAAACACAAAACCCACTAGTAGTTGATAAGACAATTCCTCACATTGACAAGGTTTCTGTGGCCCCTAACTATGCATCTCAAAATTGATCAGCTTCTCTGTCTAGGTGTAATGAATCAAATATTTAGTTAAATAACATTGGTTCTGAGGTGGACATAACCTTGTATTCTTGAGGTAATCTATTATGAACAACAAAGCAAGCTCCAGTTTCTTCCTGTTTGTCTTTTTTGGGGGTGACAGGGACAGTACTGCAGTTTGAACTCAGGCCTCATACTTGCTAGCAAAGCACTTTACCACTTGATTCACTCTCTAGTCCTTTTTTCCTTTTAGTTATTTTCCCGATAGGGTCTCACATTTTTGCTGGGCTTGTACCAAGATCCTCCTACCTATGCCTCCCACATAGCTGGGATTACATGTGTGTACTACCATGCCTTGCCCATCCCATTTTTTCCATGAGTCTGATTTCAAATCAGCACGAGTATGTAAAAGTGGCTTTAAGAGGCAAGCAATTATGAAAGGCAGAAAGGAGATACCGATGACATTATATGAAATTAATTGACATTTCTCCTGTCAAGGTCTCTGGCCTCTAATGACTTAAGTGTGTCTAAGTCAAATACACAATCATCTTTGTTATTTTGGTCACATTGTAACTAGAGACCTAGGGCAGAGGCCCAACTCCAGGGACTCCAACTGTTAGGTCCTGCTACTCACTCCAAAGAAAGCAAACAGAAGTAACAGTGAAAGGCAGGAAAGGATTTATTCAACATAGCCCTGCTACTCTGGGAAGAGGCAAAGCAAGCATTTCCACCCAGCTCATCTTTTAGAGTACCGACGTGAGCTTTGGTTTGAAGACCTGGGGCAGGGGGTGAGAGGTACGCACAATTAAGTGCTACTGGTCAAGTGTGGTCAAGATGTGCTCCTGTTGATCATTATCTCAGGATTGGTCAAGCTGGACCTTGTCACCATAACAAAGTCTTGGTGCCTGGCGGGTAGCTTAGACTTTTATCATAAGATGTGTTTATTCATCAACCCTGTAATACCGGAATCCAAGGTGACTGTAGTGGACAATGGCTCAGAGCAAAGAGAAAGATATAGAATACAGGCAGAACATTTGCAGGTCCAAGTGAAACAGCAGTGCTACAAAAGCAGTTTCTAAGTACCCATCATAACAATGGGCGCTATGATACAGCTGACAAGTCTTCTGCTTGGGATTCTCTTTCCTGGACTTAGTGTCCACAATCTCCTGTTTTCTTCCTTCTTCCCCGCTACTCCTCAGTCTCTGCTATCATCTCCTCTGCCTGATTTTCAATGCTGGAGACCCAAGGACCCATTCTCCCCTTCTCTGTTCTCGTTTCACATCTTCCACTCCAGGAGATTTTTATCAAACTCCATGGCTTTAAATTCACATCTCCAACCCTGACCTGTTTATTGAGTTCTTACTTACATTCCCAAAATGTCACCTGGTCATCTCCATTTGGATGCCCTACAAGGATCTAAAACTTTATATAACAAAAACTCTTGATTCTTCTCTCCATTCCAGTACCTATTGTCATATAAACCTTCCCTGTTATTCTCTGTGAATGGCTCCACTAACTACCCAGATAGATGACTCAGGCAAAACTCCTACCAGGCATATTTTCTTTCCTCTCAGTGCCTTATTTCCTACTTCCAATCTATTTCCAAATCCTATGGGCTCTTATCTCAAACTATCCTGAACCTGTTTCCTTTTCACTGGATCCTTTACTACCCTCTGTCATTAAGCCGTCATCTCTTGTATGACCGCTCCGCAATCCTCTTCATTCCTCCTGTCCCGGGAAATCCATTCTCCTCTACAGTCAAAGTTTTGATTTGTACTTTACCTTTTTCAGACTATGTTCAATAGTTTCTTAAAGAATGGATCAATTAAAATTCAGTTTTCACTACATTCAGTCATTTTTTCTTTTGTTATACTACACTCAGCTCGAATTTTTCCCTTTATTACTTCTAGGAATGAGGCAGTTGTGCGAAGTGGGGCACAGGAACTATAGGATATCTGTATCACTAGGCCTTCGGGGATAGCACCAGTATGTGGGCCTTCTATTGTATATCCAGAAAGCATAACCTGCTCCGTTTTCTAATTTGTGCAATTAATGGCTCATGTACAGATACTTTCCACTTAATTCAGGTTTCACCTCTAACGCTGATATCTCATAAATCAGTTTCATTCCTTCTAAATGCCTTGTCTTCTTAAATCTTGTGAACAAATGTGCAGTAATTATTCTGCTCTACTTTTCATGTATACAAAAAAAATCACTACGTAGTAAAAAAGGTACTATATTTCCCAATATATCCTACAAGTTGTTCTGACTTATAATTTCATATCTTCAATATACATAGGGCCAGTTTCCATTCATTTTACCCTATACGCAGTTTATACACATACATATATACACACACATTTATCTGTATGTATATATGTATATAAACATACCCATATTTACAGAAACATACATACATACATGTACACACAGAGTGACTGAGCTAAAGAGCACCTATTTTTCTTTGGCTTCAACTACAGGTATATTACAAATTAACTCAGCAAATAACTTCATGAGGCAAATCTTATTTTAGGCTGATATGTGTTCCAATAGAAGAAATAAAATTTCCTAAAAATAACTCTGATAAGGAAAAGTTTAATGCTCACTATGGAAGCCAGCTAATGAGATGCTATAAATAACATAATTTTCTGTTTCCCTACTTTCCTTCTTTTCATCAAGTAATTTCTGGGGAACCTGCTTCAACAGTGTGAGTCATATAATAACATTTTCAATATCAAAACCTTGGTTTGAGCTAAGAGCCAATGGCTCATGCCTGTCATCCTGAGCTACTGAAGAGGCTGAGATCACAGTTCCAAGCCAGCCTGGGGAGAAAAAAAGTTTGTGAGAGCACATCTCAGTGAGAAAAAGCTGGGTATGGCTGCATGCCTATCATCCCACCAACGATGCAAGTGTAAAATAGGAGGATCTTGGTCTAGGCCTGCCTGGGCAAAAAGCAAGATGTTATCTGTAAAATAACCAGAGCAAAATAGCCTGAAGGTGTGGTTCAAGGAGTACAGTTTGTGCTTAGCAAGCAGGAGACCCTGAGTTCAAATCCCAGTACTGCCAAAACAACAACAAAAAAATCCTGTTTTCTAGTCTTTGCTTATATATTTGAACTAGCTTAAAAACTGCAGAGTACATCATATTTGTTATAAATTGCTAGGCTGATAGTTCACCCCTCAGTGTCTGCAGGGAACTAGATCCAGATCCCACTCACAGATACCAAAACCTGAGAATTTTCAAGTCTCTTCATAACTTATGTACATCCTTCCCCTCTTCTTTAAATCATTTCTAGATTACTTATAATACCTAACACAATACAAATGTTCTATAAGTAGTCCTTACACTGTTATTTAGGAAACAGTGACCAAAAGCCCGTATATTTCATACAATTTACCCCCAAACATTTCAATCTGAGTTTGGTTGAATCCATGGACACAGAACCCATGGATTATGGAGAACCAACTCTAGTTTACTTCTGAGCATTTCTAAATCAAAAAAGTCTTACCCTACAATTTATATTTTTTAAATAATTGCTTTAGATAATCTATCACCACTTTATTTAGTGAGGGGATGTGTGTGGTAGAATAGTTTGTGCCTGGGTTGCACTAATTGGTTATTAAATCACTTAATCTCACTGAAACTTCAACTGTAAAACTGAATAATATATCTAGGGTTGGTGAGAAGGTTAAATGGGTAATTACTTACAGCTTATCAAAACTGTTCTCAAAGTTGACTGCAAAATGGACTCACCTGAGCTTTCCCAAATATCCTTGTATGGAATGCTTATTTTATGAACAGTTAAAAAAATAAAACATCAAGAAGAAGAAAGATGAAGGCCTCCAGAAGAAATGATGATATAAAAATAGGAGAAGATCCTGTACACTTAAAATTGATGAATGTTGTGTATGTAAAGAATACCTCAGTGAAGCTGACAATAACAGATTCTAAAACCTAAAAAAGCAAATTCATAATTTGGAAAAAAGAGATGAAATGAATATAAGCAAATGAGCAAGTTGAAAGAAAAAACAATGAGTTAACATTTATCAGGCCCCCACTGTATGCTCAATACTTTATCAAGAAACAGTGTGTAGATTAAAGACACACCACACAGGGTCTTCAGACACATGGCTTAAAATGAAATGAGTCCAATCAAACAGTGACAAAGATAACCTGAATAGGCTTACAGAAAACATCTACTCAACTGAACACATCTATTTGCAGAACTGTGACGAGCTTGTTATGCATGCCATCCCCTAATACTATTCTTTTGTGAATGGCACCCTTAAATTAATAAGTGCTTATAGAAATCACCAGATAACAAACCAAAACCCTGAAATAACATCTCAGTGCTCACTTGTGACTCTGTTCGCTTTCTGCCCCACAAGTAATAAATGTCTATAGTAACTGGACTCAACATCATCCATGGAAAGTTTCCTTTGCACCTGGTGTTTGTTGCCATGTAGTAATATCCTGGAAGAGTCATTGTAGGAAAATCAATCTACAAAGGCAATGAAAAGGTAACTGGCTACCATTTAAATATTTTTTAATTAATAAAGACATGGGAAGAGACAATTGTGCAAAACTTAGACCTTTTTCACTGGCACATAAAAATTATAAGGAGTCTTACTACAAAATATACAGTGCACATTTCTACTTGTTAAAGAGGTTAAGTATATAATCATAAAAACCTAAGGAAAAAGTTACTGATCTAACAAAAAATGATCCATGGATTATTTTATTGCATTACATTTTCCAACATAATAAAATAATAAATGTAAAGGAATTTTTAGCGCAAAGTAATTAATGTTCTTGGTTGACATGCTTTAATTTTCAAAAACATGGTAGTAAGAAACTAAAAACTTAAAGAATTATAAATATATGTATGTATGCAGACTAAATTGTGGGAATTTAATATCTTCCAAGCAAGCAGGGTGATAGATAAGCCAGTCAAAGAATGAAAGCAAAATTACTTTCAAGTCATAACCTCACTAATCAAATATGAACTATGGTAAAAATCAAACATCACTGAGTCACTGTTCTCCTTTAAGTGTGAAATCTATGTTGGGAAGTGATGTACATTGGGATAAGCCATCTTCAGGCCTAACAACTGTAAGAAAATTCCTTGAAACGAATTTTCCAGAATAATTTTCCAAGCTGTAAGTTTGACAAATACCAGTAGGAAGGAACTACTTGGACATATTTGTCTCAGTTTATAAATATTAAAATCTAAAGTTGATCTAAATGTAAAAAGATACAAAACCAAGACACTATATTAGCAAAGAATATTGTGCAAAGACCTACGAGAAAGTGTTGGCTCTTTTATTTCCTATTGAAGGTTAAGTATTTATCACAGCACAGGATGGCATATTAAGCAAAGAAATCTGTTCACACACTAAGTAGTTTACATAAAAGCAAGATAATATGCACAGGACTTTTTGTATTTGCCACTCTGAAGACTGAATAGTGATCAGTGATGGAAAATCATCATTAAGTCTCTGGTTTAATTTTGTACCATGAAGGATCTACAAGGCTCACTGACACAAAGAAGATGCTCAACAGAATTCGTTGAATCAATGAATTTTTCTCTCCCCTCCATCTATGAAAACATTCTTTGAGAGTTCAACTGTTTCCAAATTTTAAAAATCTAACTTCATGAAAGCGTACTAGGATAGGATTTTTTTTAATGTATTTGGTGTGAAATAAGACTTTTCTTTAACCAATCGACCCTGATTCTTGGAAAACAAGGAGAACGTATCTAAAGAATAAACTATTTGGTCATACAATACTCTGGTTGTTTTTACCCAATGTAAAACAATCAGAAAATAAGATTTGTAACATCTATATCTCAATGAAATGTTTTTCTCTTTCTCCTCCAATCTATTGTGAAGTCATTTACTTTTACTAATACTTTTACATTGTTAGACATCTCTCCCAAAGAAATTATATATACATATTTCTCCCCAAATCATCATAATCAACAAGAACGTAATTTATATTGTTATTTCTGAGACAGGTCAAATTACAGATTGGTTAAAATGAATTTTAACTCTATGGAGTTAAAAGTAACTATACATCAGAAAGAACTCTAAATTTGGAGGTGAAGAAACCCAGGTTTTGTCCACCCCCGACCTGACAGACATGAGTCATGTAGTAAGTACCTATGCTAGCTTTGGGTAGAAAAATACAAGGTTCCTACAGTCAACAAAATCAACCATTTACTATCCTACAAATTTAATCAATTACTTTTCAAAGTTCCCTTAAGTTACCTTGCTCTCTCCCTCTCTTTATGTGACTTTAGTTTGGTTAATGAGTACTAACCAAATGAAATAACTGTAAAAAAAAAAAAAAATACAATGTATTAAGCTACAATGGGCAGGAGAGTATGTGTACATTAAAATAATTTTTACACAACCTGTGAGTTATCATCATGTCTATATGTTACAAGATCATGAACAAACTCCCAAGAAGGGAGTTACCTTGTCCTTAGTCACAGTAAACTGCAGACATAGATTATAAAGTTGGCATGAGTAGTTTGTTCTAAAGCCCCATTTCTTGTCATGCCATTTTGTCCAGCATTAGTGAAACACCAATTCAAGAACTTAAGACTATACTTGGAGTTACAAACTAAAAACAAAAAATAACACATCATGTGAACCTATTGAATAAATACAATTTATTATTTTCTCTGGAGTAACATGTAGAAGAAACACTAACTCACCATTAGATAATATATAATAAAGTCCAGCTCATTAGAACCATGTTTTCATGATCTGTAAATTGTATTAAATCTTTTCAAACAGAGGGAAACACCCACATTCTAAAAATTTAACTGTTTTCATTGGCTTGGTTAAAAGTAATCTAAAATATTACCCAGGTCTCCCAACTACATCTTTCAGAAAGGCAGCTAATTATAAGTATATAAAAATCCATTACAATTCCTTATCCCTACAAACAGGGATAAGGAATTATCCAGTAGTCTTATTTTATACAAGCATTGTCTGAGGAAATAAGTGGTTCTAGAAACAGCAGCATAAATGTGTAACATGCAAGAAGCAATGGTGGCTAACATAGTTCAAGTCTTAGCATAGATTTTGTTCAAAAACAGCTCCTACGTGTCAAAGCTATTAATTTTTTAAATTTATTTTATTCATTCATATGTGCATACATTGTTTGGGCCATTTCTACCCCCTGCCCCTTCTCTCTCCTCTCATCCTCCCTCTCTTCCAGGCAGAACTTGTTCTGCCCTTTTCTCCTATTTTGTTGAAGAGAAGACATAAGCAATAAGAAAGACAAAGTGTTTGCTATACTGAGAGATTCCTAGCATTGCTTCCATGCACAAGTGTATTACAACCCGAATTGATTCATCTCTACCTGACCTTTTCACTAGTTCCCAGATCACCTTCCCATATTGACCTCTGTCGCTTTAAGGTTACTGGTATTAGGTCCTCTGCAGTGGGGACATCAAACACTTTCAAGTTTTGGGTTTCCTACCTATCCCCATACCTCCTGTATGTGCTCTCCCCTTAGCATATGACCCAAGAAAGCTATTAATTTTTAACACAAGAACTCTACATGTGGTCCTGTTATGAATGCCAAGATAAAGGAGCTAAGATCTTTATCTATACCTTCACTTTGTGATCCTAAAATAAAAAATTGGATGCAGTTTTTGTAATGATCTCACAAAAGAATTACTTTTTATACTTTTCCCTCAAAATTTCATAAGCATCTTTCTTAAATCTCCTTCTACAAATTTTCTTATGAAAAATAGAAACAATAAGTGTGATCTCTAAGGCAAAATTAATCTTTATTTCTCTTCAATATTTGACGAGATATCTGTGGGTACTTCAAGAAATTACCATTAACTGACCAACAACCTAAGTTCTATCTCAACTCTCTATGAAAACTGGAAAATCATCGTTAATAATTCCAAAACAAAAAACGAACATATGACTAGTCATCAATTTCATATTCAATCCAATTTGTATTATTGCTTTTGTTCAAAATGCTAACATTGTTTCCTGGAGTTTCTCTTTGGGAAAAGAAAATACTTTGTTTCAACTCAGACATTTATAAAAGTACATGATTAGAGCAATATAAATTTGAATTTAAGTATGCTTTTTTTTTTGGTGGTATGGGGGCTTAAACTCAGAGCCTCACACTTGTTAGGCAGGCGCTCTAACACTTGAGCCACTCTGCCAGCCCCCTTAAGCACGCTTTCTTAAAAGGGAAAAAAACCTTTTAACAGACAAGTTACCTGGGTTTGGGATGCAGCTCAATGACAGAGCACTTAGCAAGCATGCATGATGCTCTGAGTTGGATTCAAAGTACCATAAACAAAACAAAAAAGGTTACCTCAACAGCAGAATGATATGACTGGGAGACTGATAACATAATTGACAACAGGGTAAAGTTAAAAAGAAAAACTGGTCAGTACCAAGCACATGCTGTGAAAAGGCTGAACAAGTTTAGGAAACATGACTCTCAAATTGTACACCTCCATGTATATGATTTATGAACCAACCATCCCATCCAATCCACTTTCTTTTGACAAGGTTAAACAGTGCTAGGAAGACATTTGGCACTTCAGCTAAAATTACAGCTATACAACTTCAAAATTCAAAGCGAGGCGTGGTGACGCATGCTGATAATCCCAGCACTGAGAAGGCTGAAGCAGGAAGATTTTGAGTTCCCAGTCAGGATGATGGTGTGCACAAGCAAGTTTCAGGACAGCCTGGGCTAAAGGATGAGACCTTATCTCAAAAAATTAAAACCAAAATTAAAAGCAGAAAAAGAAAAAACAGACAAAAATTTCTTTAAAAAAGAAGAGTCACCTAAATTTAATTCTGAAGATTAATGCATAATTATTTTAAATATGAAAATGAGTTGTGTTGATCAGCTCTATAGCTCGTGTTTATTTTTTTCCTTATTCCTTATGGTCCAGTAATTTGCTTTCAAAAGAACATACGCTTAGTGGAAGTAAGCAAGACACCAGAGGTTCATTCTTCTCTTCCTTACTAATGCCATCATTAAGTCTGCCTACTTATAGTCTCTATCATCTGACCTCATGGCCTACATGAATAAATGGATGTGGTTAGTTGATAATCCTCAGCATTTAATCAATGACAGATAGTAACTTGCTATCATCCTTTTTATTTTTAAAATAAAATATGATGAGATTGCATTTTTTGCTGATTTCATGTGAAACTTAAATGTAACATTTCCTTGGAAGCAAAATTTTAAAAGTTTAAGTCTCGTGTTTATTTCTATGGGAAATTTCAACATGTAAGTCACATTTTTATAAGGTACATATAGAAAGACAGCTTTTTTTTTAAATAGAGCTACTGATTCTATAGATTTCTTTTATAAGTGAATTTATTATTTGAACCTTTAGAATCTCTAAGTATAATTACTTTGTCATTCTTCAGCCTATAAGGTTTTTTCTTATTACTTCTCAAAAGACTTCTTTAAATAATAATCAGCTATGTCATAAATAAGACATCAGGCACAAAAGATCACATAATAATGTTAGCTCACTATTTATCTTAAAATTTCTTTCATGTCACCAAACCTTTGACAAAGCTATTTGGAGTTTCAATTAAAAGGAAACCTTTTACTATTAATAGACCTACACCAAATTTATCCTACACACAAAACCCTTATTTTCACCTGTATCTATTATATAATACCAGGCATCTATCTAAGTGATGGGGTTAGTGTAGTCCTTAATAAGAGAAACAGGGTGCTGCGGATGCCGTACAGTGGTAGGGCACACAAGGCCATGAATTCTATCCCCAGCCATGATGAAGGAAAAAAAAAATTAGCACACATTAGTACAAAAGTAAAGTACCACACAGAGATGGATGAGGTCGTATTCTTTAGTAAACTTAGCAAAGTCATAAATAGTCGTGCACCAGCCCAGTCAGTGTTTCTGTAAGAAACCCTTTATAAGGAAAGACTTAATACTCTACTCAAGGTCTGCTTTAATAATCACATGGTTAGGGCCTTTTAAATTTTAAATCAGGTACATTTCACTAAATACAAGCTTTGCTCCTCACTATCTAGAGGGTTGTTAATACAGAAAGGCCATGCCAGGACACCATAGGACAAAGAGTGCCCCTCAAAGGATCAAAAGACTTAATTCTAGTTTGAATTTCTCTGTCAAGTAACTTAGCACCTCTGAATCTCATTTATTGATATCAAATTAAGAGAATATCCAAAATCTGATTTATACAGTTTTGTGCATATTAAAAATGATTGTAATTATACTTTATAAAAGCTCCACATAAGAGTCACTTACCATAGTTTACTGAAAAGTTCACAATGAGGAACTTTCCTGTGTCTTAAAGTTGAAACTGCTTCCAGGAAGAGCACAATGAACAGCAGTAATTGTATGCACGCAGTTTAATGGATTAAGTATTACATAGAATTACATAGTAATTACAGAGAATTTTCTTTAACAGCTATAAATTGCATTCATATAAATTACATATATATTACATATATATTCAATGTGTCAAGAAATATAAATCATGTATCAGTTTACAAAACCAGAAGTTCTTCAGCTTTTTCTATAGAATACTAAGAAAAAAGGAGTTCTCAGAAATACTAAAATGTTTAATGTTATTCAAAGAAAACTATTAGACATTTTTAAAAGTAGCTGATTAGAAATATTAAGTTATTTTATAAGTTTTACAAATCGGATATACTCACCAGAACAGTACCACTGTAGCCGTTTACTTTTAGAGAATGCTAGACTGACTGCTCTGTTCTGTAACTCTGCTGTTTATCGTGTGTGTAAGAGCCAGGCACTTCTTACCTCTGACAAATATGTAAAAAAGGAATTTACAAGACTTACTAAATCATTCTGGGAATGATCGTGTAACATTTTCATAAACACTTTTTCTGAAGGAAATGTGTTTCATGAGATAGTTTAAAAAATATATCCTTTTCAAGTAATTTGTGAACTGAAGAATTTGATAATTTTGTCCCCTTTACAAAGCTACCAATGCTCAGATATTCAACATATGCAAAATACTTAATTATAAGCAAAATATCTTTAGATCATTTTAATTAAACATTATATTTAACATTAACATGTGTATAATATTAAAGAAAAATTTTCAATCATTTATAAGATGATTGTTGGAAGAAATCCATTATGTGAAAATACAGAGAAAAGACCATCTAATTTTGTAAAAAGGAGAAGAAAATAGGTAAACATGAGGCCCTCATGTAAATATCATGGAATCCAAAAGGCTAGATTTCATAGTCAGTCCTTTTATAAATCAAAACACATCTTTATAACAACTCTGATTTTTTTTCCAGGATGATAAAAATTTGAATTACAAGCAACAGAAATTTCAATACAAAATTACATATCCCATTATTTTCAGTAATGGAAGCAGTATTTCTTCTTCTACATATACAATATTGACCCTGATATAGCTAAGCCTAAAATTAACAACTCCCACTGGACCTTCCTTTCAAGTCTTTATAAAACTCAATTGTCTCTTATATAACTCTGCCTATTTTGTATCTACTTCTCTCTCCACAATAAAACTTTTAAAAGATATGCATGAGAATAAAACTAGAGATCTAATGTACAATACAAAGACTACAGTTAAAAATATTGTACCATATAGTAGAAATTAGCTAAAAGAATGTATTTGAGGTATTCTTACCATAAGGAAAAAAAGGTAAGCAAATGAGATGGATATGTTAATTTGCTTCCTTAGTAATCAATATACTATGTATATTTATAACTTAAATATATGTAATAATTTTTAAAGATATTCAAAGTTCTATTTCTACTTTTCTGCTTCCTTACATATCTTCTCAACAGCTTACTCCATTTAGTTTCTATCCTCTAACCTCATTGAGACTCCCCCATGTCTTCTTAATCACCAGTGTTGCTACAAGCCCCCTAAAGTACAAAATCTAAGTTACCTTGATTTCTCTCTTTCCTTTACATCTAACATTCAACCCAAAATAGATGCTGAATCATGTACTTCATCTCCACTGCAACCATGCCAGTTCAACACTTAATCCCCATCCTACTACACCATCAGTCTCCCTACCTCCACTCTGATACTGCAGTTCAATCTCTTCCACAAAACTTGTACCACGAACAGCTAACAGTGTTAAACTCTATCACTTCTATTTTAAATCCTTCAAAGGCTTCCTGTGGTTCTTAGAATGAATTCCGAAATCCTCATCCTGGGGAATGAAGCCCATCAAGATAACACAGCTACCTAGCTCTAATAGCCTTTTTTTTTTTTTTGGTCCAGTAATGTTAGCCATAAACCCACCAAGCTATTTTCTAGACCTGGAAATGTCTAGAAAATGTTCCTCATGACTCAGATCTCAGTTTAAATGCTCCCTCACTCAAACACTTTCAGGGACTTTTTCTAAAATAGCAAACTAGTTGCCATCATATCACACTACTATAATTCTCTTCAAAGCATTTATCATTGTTCTTTTCCTTTTATTAAATTGACTATGTCTGGCTGTCCCTCCAAAACCTGTCCCCATCAGAATCTAGATTCCAAAGAAGAGACACCTAGATGATCTTCACTTAATACCTATAACAGGGACTGATTGAAAATCAACAAGTCTTTGTTGTCAATTAAATTAACAAGTTATAAGTAATATATTTTTTCATAAATTATCACTTAAATACCTGCATAAATTGTGGCTAATTGTCTTTAATATTGTCAACATTATCAAATAATTTACTTTGCTCAGCCTTGCATTCTTTGTGTCTCTAGAAGACCACCACTGACAATTAAACCTAAAGATCAGATTTTATATATATTCACATCTAGCTAATGGAAAATAAGAACTGGTATTATCAAATTTTTCAGTTTTTCAGAAGACCCCTGGACTTTCATGTGAAGTTGTCAATGTGTCAAATAATACACCTTGCTTAACACCACATTCTGTATCCCTGGAAGAACAGCACTGAAAATTCGAGGCCAGAGGCTAGATCCCACCACTCTCACATCTACTGCTATGCACAATGTAGAAATTGTCAACAGCTACCAATAAAAGCTACAAAATGGTAATTCTAAGGCTTTTAATAGGTATTTTCAATAGGAATATCCTATGGAAAAGCTGACAGATCAATCATGGAAACTTATTCAACACTACTTGTGCCCTTGGTAGATGGGAGATTGCTAGGTGCAACGAAGAGGACAGAGAAAGTGATCCACTTTCTTCCAGGGAAGAATAGCAAATGCAAGGGGAGACAAAGATGTCTTACTACTTCAAGGAAAAGGGTTTTCCAAGGAAGGTCATATAGGCTATGCTGAGAGGTTTAGACCCTAGATCATGCAGTTGATTTGAAGTCAGTAAAATACAACAGTCATATATCAGATTTGCATCTACAAATGTCATTGTGATGAAAACAGAAGGGACTGATTGAAGGGCAAAACTAATTAAACTATCCTGGACCTAATTCCTGGCATGGCCATTAGCTGGCTGTGTGAACGAGGCCAAGTTACTTATTCTCACTCTAGTTTTGCCCCTCATCTGTAAAATGGAGTAGTAGTAAATATCCATGCAAGGGATTACTGTAAAAATTTATTGAGTTCCTATAAAGTCCTCACCATGGTGCCCATACAATGGAAATAACTAACACTGAATGCTCTAATGCCCCAAAAGAAAATGTAAGTGGGCCTTTGTGTTAGTCATTTTTTAAAATGAAATTAATTTCATGCAATTCTGTTCTTAAACAAAATTGTAAATTTATAAAAGTTATCAAATTAAAGGTAAATGCTTTTTATTAATGATTCTGTGTCGCTCCATGGAAAAGTTTGAGATTTCTTCCTGAGTGCTGTCTTCTAGACAAATGTAAGCATGGTTTCCTCCTGCAAAATGAATAATTAAGCTGGGTGTGGTGGTGTACTCCTGTAATTCCAAGCACTTGGGAGGTGGAGGCAGGAGGATTTCCAGTTATGACCCAGTCTGGTTACAAGGCAAGCCCCTGACTAAAAAATAAAGTAAAAAGGATAATTAAACATTAACTGAAGACCTAATTATTATTTTCCTTGGCTCTCAAGCTAGTGGGCTTATGAACTTCACAAGACATAGACATTATTATTACCACTAAGCATAAACAAGAGCTGTAGTATTCGTATTCATTCAACCGCCAGTCCACTTCTGTGTATTTTCAGCTTTGTGCCTTATTTAGAAGTCAAATGATGTTTGCCCTGGGTGGTGCTGCCAGTGCATCTGCCCAGCTAAGTGGAAATCCAAAAGGCAGGGAAAGCAACAAAGAGGAGATGCTGTGTTTTCATGGAGACATGCTGTCACCATGTTAGGTCTCTGGGCAAGGAGTAAACATAACTCCCAGTCAGTAATTTGCTCTTCCACTTAGTCAAACTACAACAGACACCCTTTAATACCTTGCCCCTGTTGTGTGTAGTTTCCCCTGGGCGTTTCCTTACTCTTAAGAGAATTTTAAATACATACACATCCCTCCAGAATTTCACCAATAGTGAGTAACATGTTTCCCCTGGTCATATTCTGAGTTTCATGATGTGTACTCTAATTAACATTAATTTTTCACTCTTAAAATCAAAAGCACAAGATTTAATACCTTTTACATAGATCAGAATAAATATCATAAAGAGAAAATATCTACTTTATAGTGATTTAGGCTGACATTTTAAAAATATCCAAATGGCTTTTATTTTTTAAGTGCCTTCTATGACTTCCCCAGGCCCCCAATGCCTGTGAATACTTACTGAGAGAGGTTGGAACAGCTTTAAAAGAGGTTGCTAAAGAGAAAATTGCTGCAAATGAGTTGAGAAGCATTGGGATAACATTACATTTTTTAGGTGTAAGATTGCTTTGGTATCATTATCATCTTAGGCAGCAGCTGAAAGTACAGCAGTCCTGCCACACAGCAGGAAAACAGAGGTGTTTTTCACAGCACCACCTCAGGCAGGTATTCTGCTCATTGCAAGACACTTGAGAAGTTAAAAGAAGCCCTTAGAGGCAGTACACCTGGGTGACAGGATTTGACTCTCTGATGCTAGAACCTGCCCTCTTATCCAGTAAATGGAAAGGCAAATTTAATTCCAAAAGTGCCCCAAATTAAATCATCCACCCTGATTTTGTTTCAAAGACCTTATGTGTGAAAGTGCTCAAACCAAACCAAAATGACAAAAGCATAAGAAAACCATACACACAGAGAAAATCAATAAAATCAATTTATATTTAACAACCTCAAGGGCATAGTCGGGTATTCAAATCTTAATACTACTGTTTAGAGAAACTGAAAACATGCTTTCCTAATACCAATATTGTTTTCAATGTCCTTTCTTCCTTCCCTTTCTCTCTCCTTCATGTATCTGAGATTATCCAGTCAAAAAAAGGAACTTCTATTCTTATAATTTAAGAGGGTTTTTATTAAGACAATACTTCTAATTCCCCAGGTATTTTTATTTGGTAACTTTTACCTTTATATTTCTAATTTTAGATTTCCACACATTTCAAATGTGAAAAGCCTTGATAGATTGACTCTACTTAATTCTCAGTATTAGAAGTTTAAGAAAATGTCTAAATTACTACTTGGTTTTTGAGTTTCATTTGCTCCTTTAATTACTAATATTAAAATTTTCTAATGTCACTCATTTCTTCTGAGTGATTTTTGTGATTATTTTTTTAAAAAACCATTCATGTGACTAGAAAAACAATCATGTGACTTAAACTATTCATGTGCTGAATAGAATGGCATTACAAACTGATCAATAAAGTTTAACTTTATAAACAGCGATAAAGATCAAAGCAACTTATTTTCATGATTTTGCAAGCCATGACATCAAAGAATTCACATTACAAACAAAACAGAAAGCTGATTAGTAGTTGTCATGGTCTGGGGAAGGAGGGAATGCAGCAGACTGCTTAATGAGCACAGATTTCCTGAGTGACAAAAAATGCTTGGAGGTGGATAATGGAGATGTTGCCCCGCATTGCATATGTCCTAAATGCTACTGTGGTGTACACAATAAAATGGCTAAAACGGAAAATATTAGGTTACATGTATTTTGCCACAATTTAAAAAAACAAATAAAAAAGCCAGTTAAAAGATAGTTTAAGATCGCTGTAACGTACAAGTAAATTTCTGGTCAAAGGTTAATACTTCATAATAATGATTGGGATAAAAATAATATGTCACTAATATAGCACATGTTAAGTGACATTTAACAAAATTTGACTGTTTGAAATATTAATTAGGACAATTACAATTTTGTTTCTTAGAAAACCAGAATGTCCCCAAGATACATTTAAAATAGTGTTATTGAAATGTTGTATTATCCGTAGTTAGGTAGTATTCAAAACTTTCAAATATTTTTTCACATCTTATGTAAAGGGGAGATTACCCCTTCATGTTTGATTATGATGACTACATATGTTTTGGAATTCCACAATTTAAGAGTACATATCAAAATTCCACTGGTCTTTTGGAAAGCCAGGACATGCACCTCTGGAGTTAACGGGGTAGGCATGTACAAAGGCAGTCCAGAGAATCAGTGTTCTCAGAGCACTTTACTTCTCTGGCCAGAAGTAAACATTGAAAACTCTTTCTCCATCCCAGACATTGTCACATCCGAGATGTACTGCTAATGGCTTCAAACATTTAATATTATCAGCAAAAGGTAAGAATGAAGTTAAAACCATCAAATACTTCTGATGGGAATGGGAATTGTCACACTCTTTCCAGAGATACTAAGCCAGGCCATGAGGAGGTTGCAGCAAGATCTAAGTCCAAGCAGAAGCAGCAGGTTCAAAGGGTGCACAATCATCTTCTCAGACTCCCTTCTCTCCTCACCTCATGGTCAATTCTCTCCTATCTCAGTACTTTCAGTACTTAGCTCTAACTTCATTAATTTTATAAACTAAAAATTCTCTTCATTTTCATATATTTTTCATTCTCAAATAGACTAAGATCCTTAAAGAGAGTTACACCATCCCAGTGCTCAGCATGCAGAAGGCTTCCAATAAACCCTTTCTATGTTTATAATCCTAAATTCTTTTTTTTTTACATTCATGATCTTTATTATGTTTTTCAAGTGTATACAATTTTTAATGTATACCAATTATACCTCTATAAATCTGAATTTAAAGAAATTAAGTCAATACTTTACATATATTAAAGAATTCTAACTCATAATTAAAAACCAACCAAAACCAATGGAATTAGGCCCAGATGGGAATTCCTGATTATCATGCATGGCAGCCCTAATCCTCCTTTTTCCTTGTCATTTGGAGCTTCTCATGAGCCAATTAGGGGCTTTTTGTGAGCCAACTTTATTGTTCTATTTTTGTGTCTGCATTTTCCATATCTAAACTTTAAACTCCTTTCTTTTCAGATAATTCATAGATGTATCTTTAGTCCTTCAATATCCTCTCACACTGCTAAAGGGCATAGAAAGTGCTGGACCCACATATATAAACTATTTTGTGCACCTGCTTCAGTGAATTCCACCATGATGTATCCATATCTACCCACTGTACAGCACACTGTATTCTCTCTGAAAGGCTAGTTTCGATGTTAATGCCTCTGAAAAGACATCCCTAATCTCTACTCTACCTCTCATTTACATGTTTTGGTTCCCTAGCCTCTGTGTACTGAGCACTCAGAGGCCATCGTTCACAGGTAGAGTATTAAGGAACTTAGGATACATAATTATGTATTGATCTATTTCCCTTCTTACTCTGTCGCTTTCTTTAAGGAAGGAAATTTGTTACTTTCATTTTTTGGATTTCATTGGCAGTAGAACTGTCAATAAGTTTTTTTTTTTTTTTAAAGATGAAGCTAAAAAAATGAAATGTTACAGTTTTGATGTGTTCCCAAAATTCATGCATTAGAAATATAATACTCAATGCAACAGTGTTGGGAGGTGGGCCTAACAGGAGGTGTTTAGAATTAATGCCATTAAAAAAATGGCTTGAGACTGTGAGTTCCCACACTTGCCCTCACCTTCTGCCAGGTGAGGATGCAGCAAGAAGGGCCTCATCAAATGCTGGCATCTTGATCTTGGACTTAGCCTCCAGACTGTGATAAATAACTTCCTGTACTTTATAAATAATACAGTCTATAGTACTGTGATAGCAGCAAAACAAGCTAAGACAGAAAGGTACTCTGGACATCCACAAGAAACTTCTAGAGAACTCCATGGATGAACAGAAGTAGTCAAATATTTAGAGTTGGATTTTGTTTTTCTTCTTTTTTCTTTTTTTAAAGAAAAACAATAGACAAAGCCCTTGATAAGCCAAAGCTGAACATAACTCTCAGCAGGAGTTAATACAGGAAGTTACACCAAACATTGTCATAGGAGTTAGGAGGTCAAAAAAATGAGAAACAATGTGACTACTGGTAGTTGCTATAGTAACAAATAATAAACTTTGTACAGATATTCCAGTCATCATCTAACTATTCTTTCTAGTTGCTGAGGGGAGTGGAGGGAGTTTCAGAGGTGGTTCAGTCTATAAAAGGAAGAAAAAAGAACAAAAAGACATCTGAGGCCTTTTCCCAAGGAAAAAAAATAGGAACATGATTTAGGAATATGAGATACAACTGATGTCTTCATTAATATGAAACAGATAGCTGGAGGAAATCCTGCCCCCATGGCCAAAAGAGGGGGACGGTTACCTCAGGTAGTTATAAACCACGTAGTTGAAGGTGATTAGGGCATTGAAATGAATCAGTAACACTGAAAAGTACAATGAATCTAATTTTTAGATATGTTGTAGTAAGTTCAAGTCACAGTTTAATTGTAAACATATTTCCTCTAAAAGTTGACTGCTGCATAGAGAAATGAATCAAGAACATGGATCAAGGAGCAGTGTGAAGAGGAGGAGAGAACAACCCTCTGATCGACCAAAGGCACCTGCAACTGCATCCCTGCGTTCAGCAACTACGTCCCCCCACCCCACCCCGCCACTGCCACCACCATGCCCAAGGGAAAGGCTGAAGGCAATGCTAAAGGAGATAAAGCCAAGGTGAAGGACAAGCCACAGAGAAAATTTGCAAGTTTGTCTGCTAATCCTGCTCCTCCAAAGCCATAGCCCAAGCCTAAAAAGGCCCCTGCAAAGAAAGGAGGAAAAGGTTCCTAAAGGGAAAAGGGGAAAAACTGATACTGGAAAGGATGGAAATAACTCTGCAGAAAATAGAGATGCCAAAACAGACCAGGCACAGAAAGCTGAAGGTTCTGGAGATACCAAAGTGAAGTGTGTGCATTTTTGATAATTGTACTTCTGGTGACTATTCAGTTTGAAATACTATTTTTATCAAGTTTTATAAAAATGCAGGATTTTGTTTCACTTTTTTTTTAAGCTATGTTGTTAGCACATAGAATACTTTATTGCTTTGGGGAGAAGGAACATGTGTCACTAATTGAATGTCCCCAACGCTGGACCAACGTAGGGTTTTTGAAAACATCCTTCCCTGCTAGTTTTGACACACCCTCCTGGCCCTCAGCAGGAGGAATTCCCTGGCATTGACACATAATAGCCAGTTACCTTGACACAAATGCCCCTTAATGTGGGAAGACTCAAATTCATTTTTATGTCCTCCTCTCTCTCCATCATCAGCATAGACTTAACTCTCTTAAAACCAGAGGCCTGTTGGAACCTGACCCACCAAAAATGGTTTTGCCAGTATGTCAGGCAATCTGGACTTTTCAGTGACATCACTGAAATGATGGTCCCCAAAGACCAGTGGTTCCTTTTCTAGATTGTGGATCTTCAGATTGATAATTCTGCCATTTTCACTTCATTTCCTGAAAGAGTCAGCTCATAAAAAGTTGTTAAACAACATGTTTAATGTGAAATGTCAACTCTCACTCTAAACTTCCCTGGTCAGAGCTTCAAATGAAGACATCATTGGGTTTTACAGTGGCTTTCTGATTTTGATAGCCCATCCAAGAAGGGAGTTTGAAAGTTGTTGTATACTGTTTAAAGATTGCCTGCCTATGTCCTTCCTGGATACAGTTTGGCTTGGAAAAAAAAAAAAAGAACACAGATCAGAATTTCGGAAATCTAGAAGGCTTTTCCTATGCTATGTCTAGACTGGAGTCTTTTCTCTTAATTTTTTTTTTTTTTTTTTTTGGCAGTACTAGAAATTAAATTCAGGGCCTCATGCTTTCTAGACAAGTGCTCTACCACTTGAGCCAAGCCCACAGTAAATCAGAATTTTGTTGTTGTTGTTGTTACTGGGATTTTGAACTCAGGGCCTTCTGTTTGCTAGGCAGGGACTCTACCATTTGAGACATGCCTCCAATCTGATGGAGTCTTTTTTGACAGCCTGTATTCCATAAGGTAATTTTATACACCTAAACTTCAATGCATCTTGCTAGATAGGGACAGGCACTAAAACATGCAGTACTGCCACAAATACAAAATAATATGCTTACAACGCATCTTAAAGGTCAAGCCAAAAATGACAGAATGTAACTGGAGAGGGATGAAGACAAACCACCTGGAGATTAGGGTTGGCATATTCTATGGAAAATAGAATTTAGATGTTGAAGGGGACTGAGACCTTCTTGAAAATCGGGCACATGGCAGATGAACAAAGACATGGCTGGGAAAAGAGGAAAAAGCTAGTTTCTGGGGTGATCCAGGAGGAGTACTCAAGCAATAGTGACAATACTTAAAAAAAAAAAAAAAAAAAAAAAAAAAACCTCAAAACATACCATCCAGAGCCTGAGTTCACGATATGTAATCACTGCCCACAGTGATTTAAGGGTCACTTTCTCAGGCTTTTTCTCACCAGCCCCTACTCATACCCCTTTCTAAAGATTTCCATTGTGCTTCACGAACCACTATCAATTCCCAAAAAGCTTAACCCAGCATTCTTAACATTTCCTGCAGACTCCCCTACCTTCTACCTTGTCTCGATATGTCTTGCCCTTTCCTCAATTATGCCGTCTCCATCACACACTCCTCAAGCTGAAATGTGTTGATGCTCCCATTGCCTCTGCAGATCAGGGAAAGGGGACAGACTTGGCATTTTCCTGAATCCCATCTGCTCTTTCCACACTAATGAGACTCAAGTTCATTAACGATCACCTCTCCTCCTCTGAGCGTCTTACCAACCAGGTATATTGCCAAATTGTTCATGTTAATCACTTAGCTCCAAGTGGTTATCTAAGAAACACTGAGGAACTGGACATCTGGATCATGGAAAATTTATCCTTCTTTATTGCTATCATCACTCTGAAAATGTCAGTGCCTGTATTGATAGCCCATTCAACCTCATACCTAGTTCACTGGCCTCTTCATATTATGTCTTCCATTACCACAAGGACTTTGTCCTTCCTGAAACATCTCCCATCAGAAATATAAAACTTACCAAGTATTATGATTTTAGTTAATACTATGCTTACTGTACATATAATTCTTTTTGGGGTACTGGGCCTTGAACTCAGGGCCTACACCTTGAGCCACTCCACCAGCCCTTTTTTGTACTGTGTTTTTTCGAGGTAGGGTCTTGTAAACTATTTGCCTGGATTGACTTCAAACTTCAATACTCCTGATCTCTGCCTCCTGCATAGCTAGGATTATAGGTGTGAACCACCAGTGCCTGGCTGTATATATAAAATTTGACAAGAGGGGAGATCTCTCTCTTTCTCTCTCTCTCTCTCACACACACACACACACACACACAATGGTAACTATGAGAGATGACAGATATGTTGATTACATGATCATGGTGATACAGGTTCAGTATCTGTTATTGAAAATACTTGGGACTAGAGTATTTCAGAATGGAATTTTTCAGATTTTAAAATATATTCACAGACTTTATGAGATAAGCAACTCTAATTCAAACATCTGCAATTCATAATGCTTCAAAATTGTTTAGTGCCATGTCAGCACTCAAAAAGTTTAGGCTTCTGGAACATTACAAATTACATATTTTCAGATTACAAGATCATCAAGCTGTAATTTAGCAATGTAAACATAAATCAAATCATCAGATTAAAAAAACTTAAATATATATAATTTTTTTGGCCAGGTATACCTCGATAAAGCTAGAAATTTGCCTCCCCTCCAAATCATCAAACTTTAATACCCACCCTTTGAATATAATTCCTTATACATTTTCCATTCCTAAATCCTTTGTTTTTGTAACCCCAAACATCCAAATAACTACATTAGCATCACTTATGCTCCATCATGGACTATTTGGCACATCATCTCAGCTACCTTTTCACCTACAACTTTAATTACTGCATGCATTAAATAACTATAACAAAGTAACTGAGAACTTGACTTATAAGGGGCAAAGGAGTTTTTTTGTTTTCTTTTTTTGCTTATGGTTTCAGATGTTTCATTCCATGGTCACTTAGGTTTATTGCTTTGGGCCTATGGTGAAATCATGTCAGAAATGTCTGGCTGGGCGCTAGTGGCTCATGCCTGTAATCCTAGCTTCTCAGGAGGCAGAGATCAGGAGGATCACAGTTCAAAACCCAGCCCAGGCAAACAGTTCAGGAGACCCTATCTCAAAAATACCCATCACACAAAAGGGCTAGCAGAATGGCTCAAGAAGAGTTCAAGCCCCAGTACCACAAAAAAATAAGTACATAAATGCATGGTGGAGCTCATGGCAGCTGAGAGGTACTGGTGGGGGGAGGGAGAAGAGAGAGAAAAAGACAGAGGGAGGTTGGGGTCCCAGTATTCCTTCCAAAGGTATCTCCCTAAGGACCTAACTTCCTTCCACTAATCCCCACCTCCTAAAGATTCTACCACTTCCCAGTATCACCACAGGAGACTAAGCCTTCAATAACTGGGTCTTTGGATAACATTCAAGATCTAAACGTTAGCATTGGACATCCTTGATCTTCAGCTTATATGGCTCTTAAAACCACAACCTGGAATAACCATAATAATACCCTCACCACTTCCATAAATCTTTTTTTAAAACTTTTTTATTAGTATATAATAGTTATAAAGGGGTTCCCCTTTTGTTATGACATTTCCACGTATACATATATAAGTCTTCTAAGTAGAATAAACCCTGCAAAATTTTCCCATTATTGATTTCATATCAAGTTCTCTTATGACTTGGATTTAAAAATTTCTATAACCAAGCCTGAAAAAAACTATTAGAATTTGAAAATATGAGAATCCTTTTATACTGAATAAAAACAGTCACTGTAGCAGACAGTTATAATTTGCTTCCCTAACATCTACTTCATACTTCTTGCATGAGTTCGCAGACCCAGTGACTAGACAGGAGAGATTTCAAAATCCTGTCCACCAAACAGCAAGATTTTAAGTCTTACTACTATGATTGCCAGTAATCCAATCTGAAACCAACCAGAGGTTGGCACTGCCCTGCCCTTAGGTATGGCTTTAGGGGCTACCTTATAACTAATCCAGAATTCTTGTTTGACAATCAGTAGAGATTTTTCTCTAAGAAACATTGATTTCCACATGTGACATTTGGAACTACTGTATTCATTGTACTACCATGCATCAGAAGACCTAGGTTAAATCCCAACTTTGCACTTTTGTGTGTGTGTGTGTGTGTGTGTGTAGTGCTAAGGATTGTACACAGGGCCTTGTGCATGCTAGGCAAGAATTCTACCACTCAACTACTTTTTTAAGTCAAGACAGTAGTTATTAAAAAACAAAAAAACTAACTTCCATGGATGTCATGGAAATGGCATGAACAATATAGAAAAACTACCACTAGATTATCCACGTGCACTTTATTTTTCCCCAGTAAAACCTATCAGCTGGAGAACAGAAATTAGGATTACTCAGTTTTATAGTTGGTATCATGTTGGGCAAATGTTTGTCTAGGAAGGACAAAAAGCCTGAAACTGAGTCAATCTTTGCAAGGAATTAAGATGATTGACCCTGGAATTAAATCAGAACAGAGAAATAAATGCATAAAAAGCCAGATAGCAAATCCTATCTTATAAAGGTGACAAAGTAAGAAGCAAAATGGAGCATGGGAAAAATCTAGCATTTTCTCTGTGCTAAAAAGAAAGTATCTTCAAAAGGAAATGCAATGTTCTTGAAGGAGTAATTTAAGAAAGCAGAGGAAGGTTAAAATTGAAGCTATGTTTGTCACAGAGGAGGGTTTAGAGGGTAGCTGAATACTTACCTAGTCTGTTAAAGTTCAAAAATCTGTATTTTTAGCATCTGTATTATTTCTACTCAGATTACCATATAGGTGAGAACAATCAACAACAATTAACTATCAACCTTAAAACCTAGAATTGGTAAGTCTATTTCTCATATCAAAGCCCACATTGTAATTGCAGAGTTTCTTCCTGCAATTACTCCTTTTACAGGACACTATTCAAAAGTAACAATGAGTACAACTAGATAATTCTCAACTAAGGCTACTTCTTGCTTTTCTGCCCTTAAGTTGATGGATGTTTCACACATACTGGTCTATTACATAACTGTGAACACTTCCAAAGCTGCCAGCTGTTTCTTAGCTTATGATCTGTTTTTGGTTTTTTTTCCCCCTTCCTAGGTTCCAATGCATTGAGAATAAACAGATGAACAAGATAAAAATATAGATCTAGAAAAACTGCAACACAAATACTCTTTGTAATTAAACGGGAAAAAAGAGCCTCATTCAGATGTTTCCTTAAAGTTATGTGCTAATATCTAAGACTTCCCAGTAAATAGAAAAGCTTTTAAGGTAAGAAAATGGACAGACTACACAAGGGACTCCAAAATCAAATTATGGCTTACATACGACATCATTGACCATTTAAGGAAAATGCTTTGAAGGACTCTCTACCTCTCTCCAGAAACCAATGAAACTTCTAATAGTTTTAGACACCTGACCTAAAAACAATGCCAAAAGATTCAACTCTGGCTTAGACATAATTTCCTTCCCTTGCACATTGCTGTATGACTTAAAATATTAGCTTATAATGTACTCTCCAAAGGATAATGCCCATCAGAAATCTCCAGCAAAACCAACATCTAGATTTCTTTCTATTCAAAACAATTTTGCGACTATATGCATATAACAGTGTATTGTATACACAAACTCCATTCTATGTAACCTAACTTTTCTGATGTATCTTGACAAATACTCTGCCAGAGATACAATGGACTCAGACATTCTCTAAAGTGATGTCTTTTTTTCCTGATATTTTTGTATTGAGAGCTCTCAATCCCTTGCTGTACTTGTGTAATATCCAACTTTTTGAAAAAGTTTTAGTTAACTCCATATGCTAATCAAACAGTTTAAGTTTTCACTGAAAAAAGTAATCTAACGGCACAGATAAGAAATCTCTCTAATCAGAACACTGAAAAGCAGAAATTGAAACACCTTCCATGTGACAGGACAAGAAAGATCAAAGGTGACTTTTAATGAGAGCTAGGCATGAGGCAGATCAGGAAATACGGCCATGAAAACAAAGCAAGGTCTCCTCCCACTTCTATGACTGTTTCAGTGGTAGGGCTTCACCTCCATACCAACTTCCTTCCTGTGCACCTTCCTAAATGACAGATGACAAAACCCTAAACACTTCTCTACCTGTGCTCCCTTATACCTAAGGCTCTGCTAATTAGATATGCAGGCAGGAAATCAGGAAGGAAGGAAGCTCAACCGGGTCCCTGGGTTTTACTACTGCCACAGCACTCCATTGTGTAGTCACTAATTTCATGGGTGTACCTTTTTTTTTTTTTTGCCTAAGATACATCTGACATGCATGGGATGGATTTCAGCTTCCATTTGTGATGCTGTCTTTGTAATTATTGGATCACAACTATGTTCCAGGAGCAGCTTCTCCATCTTCTGATGGCAGCAGAGGTAGCATACCTTAGACTAGCTAGACCTGAAGACCCTGCCAACCTTTCTGTAAGGACCACATCCTTTGTGTTAAATTCTTTTCTGTTTAAAGCTGCTTTTTTTCTTATTCTGAAGATAAAATCTGACTGAAAATATACACGTATAATATCAAAACAAGTAAATGCTCAATCTCCTTCCCACTGTGTGTGTGTGTGTGTGTGTTCCTCACAACTGAACCCAGAGGCTTTAAGCATGCTAAGCTCTACCACTTAGGTACTTCCCAGACCTCAATTACGTTATTTTGTACCAAATATATTTTATTCTATAATATTAAAGCCTGGGAGATAATTTATGCCAATGCCCAACAAATTAGTCCAACAGCAAAATAAATATTTTCTTTGGAATTTGAATGAACTCAAGAACCAGACATTAGCTGGTAAGGAAAGTCCAGTCAGGTGTGGCAGCATTCTTCAGCCCTCCTTCAAGATAATAAAATTCCAGGGAGCTCATGGAAGGCAGTTATTTATGTTCTGTTACACAGGTCTGGTTATGATGCAGATAAGGGTATGGCAGAGTAAGCTCTCCTTCAGTGTCCTCTGACTTTGAAGGACTTTTAATTTAAAATAGTCAGCATAATGCCAGTCATGGTAGCGCATACCTATAGCCCTAGACACCCAAAGGCTGAGGTGGAAGAATTATTTGAGCCCAGGAGTTCCAGACCAACCTGGGTAATAGAGGAAGACCCTGCCTCAATAACAATAAATAAGTAAGTAAATAAATAAATAGCAATAGGGGATGAAATTTCCTGAGTTCTTTCGCTATAGTAGGTTCTGAAATCACACTGCCCAGATTCAATAATCCACAGCCTCTTGATAAGCACACAACAAATGCTGCTCTAAGTATGGAGTAAATGCAGTCCAGACCCAATTTTGACTCCTGCAAGTACAAAGTTTGGGCCTCAGCTATCATAATTAGAAAGAGGATTATGAGTAAGAAACAATCAAAGTTCAAAAGACTTAGGGTCATTTAGACTCCATTCAGCAAATTACTAAATCTTTGTTTCCTTAACTTTCACATTCATCATTTGCAATTATGTAGTATTTGTAATTAATTATGTATGTGGCATTCCTTAAATTTTAGATGAAGAATGAAAAACTTTTTTCCCTTTTCAAGTCATTTAAAAGTTTTCTGGCTCAATAAAGATTCTAGCATTAAATATTTATAACACCATTTTTTAACTAATGCTTTGCATCTAAAGAGAACACTTTTTGAACATATACTCCTTCCTTGCAGATGTTGCCCCTCAAACATGCCTGCACTAAAATACATATTTGGGAAGATTAAGCGACCCACTCTGCTTCTTCCCTGGCTCAGTAAAGTCTAGAATCTCTCCTTGCAGGAGGCATTCCATTGGAAGACACACCCTAGGTTCCCGCTCAAACATTCCTACCCCAAAATTCCATTCTACTTCCAATAAAGGATCACCACTCAAACATTCCTACCTCAAAATTCCATTCTACTTCCAATAAGGGATCACCACAGACTGGGGGAAAATGATCAACAAGCTGATCTTTCACTTGACATAATCAGGGCCTAGACTCCTACAAGTGACAGAAATTATATTCTCTTAGATTTATTCTTATGGGCCAGGCACCCACCCCCAACAGAGTATGATTCAGATTTTGGGGCACCCAATTCATTTCTTCTGGGATGACTTCTACACTATTTTGATTGTCAAAATAAATGGAACTTCTTTTAGCTGAAACAAACCCTTATTACAATAGTAGTTTATAAACCTTTTGAAAAACCAAGTTTCCATCTTTTCCTTAAGGAATTTTTTTTTAAATGGGACTTACTATCTTAGATTTTTAGTACTATCAAAACTAAATTTATCAAATTTGTAAAAGATTCAGTTTTTCAATAAAACAACTTCAAGTATTTTTTCATGTTACTTTTATATATTTTATTTTGCAATAAATGAAACTACTGTGATCTTTTACCCTAATTTATCTATATCCTTACATTAGATCCTTATTGCAATTTTCAAAAAGCTAAAACTGAAGTCACCAGACATCTGAGAACATATGCTACTTTGATAGTCCTTAGTTATAATTTCCATTTTACATTCTATGTGATTTCTTTACCACATTAACAGGTCTACATGGGATAAGGAATCAAATGTGAAAAAGTGCATCCTAGTATGTTATAGGATAGGAAAGACATGTGTATGAGGAACCATTAAACAATTTAAAAACAATTATAAATGCCTAATTCATACAGGCTGATAAGACCATAATAAGTATGTCCTTCTTTAAACTGTTATGAAGTATGGATATCATTAGTATCACTTAGTACAAAAGCAATTTTCAATTACAGGTTATAGGCGGAGCATGTGTACTCTAAAATTCACACTATGAAAGCTTTACCAGATGGTTAAGAAAACTTTCACATAAATTATTTAATTATTTGATCATGACTGGGAACCCCTCCCAAATCATATGGTTTTCTATTTACAAGGACAAGGTCATGCACACTTAGAAAAGGTAGAATGAATTTGAAGGAAGTTATACAGAGCTTTCTTTATTAAGGAAAAGCATTGCTGACTTTTAACTTGCCAATTCCCTTGAAATAAAAAGCCAAATCTCAAAACTGAAGGGGTGGAGGCTGGCCCACAGCCTGCTCATCTCTATCCTGGTGACAGCAGTACCTCTTACAGAGTATTCTAAAAGTTGGCTTAAGTTATGTGCACCAATACAAAACAAAAGAAAACAACATTTTTCTAAGAACTCTGTATGACATGTAAAGATAATGTCCTTGAATAGGAGAGGCATCCTATATGAAGGGAAGTCCTGGGGAAAATATTTCAGAAGTATACAAATAAAACTTCATTTTAAGTTATTGCAAAGGGAAGGCAGGATGGCATGAGAGGCAAAGACAAAAATCCAGTGAGGGAAAATGCAGACCCATCCCTGAGGAATCTTTTAGTACCAAATTAAAATTCTGAAGTTTCAGTGACCCTTTACTAAGCACAGTGAGGGACCAGAAAATTTTACACCATTTGGCATATTCCACTACTCAGTTAGGTGCACAGTACTAAACAATGCAGAGAGAGGGAAAGGAAGAAGAAAGAACAGGACTAACCAGGGCTCTGTACATATGTGACCCAAGGACTAGAACTCCCCAGGAATCAAGGACCATTCTGCTCCACCACCCCCACCACGCCCCCCAGGCTCTTGGATGCTCTAGTATTTCCTATTAAGTCAACACCATGTACATGTAAGAGCAAAAGACAATGTTAAACTCACAAATCCTTTCCTCACCCAACAATTACTAGTATTTGAGATTTGTATTGTTAAGAAAAGAATATGAATTTTGAAACCCTTTAAATCAATGCCAAGAGCAGGAGCCAATAAAAACAAAAGTGAATTGTGAGAAATACTTATCACATTTACCATTTTCACTAAGCCCACTTCCTTCTCAGGCTCTTCTCATCTTTGCCTCTAGGGAAAGTGGGTCCCACATATCAAGTAATCAAATACGTTTATTTTGAAAAGGAAACTACAGTAAATATCTCTTTTAAAGCTACTCCTTTATAATAACATTTTAAAAAGAAATTCTTTAAAACTATTTTTTAAAGAAAGCAACATTTTGAAGCACTCAGAATGATTAAAGTATATAAACTGAAAAATCTTCAATAGAAGAGGAATATTGTGTGTGTACATATATATATGAAGAGTGAGAAATAATTCATTTTTTCACTTTGATTAAAAAATTAACCAAAGTTTAATAAGTTAAAATTAACTGATTAAGTTTTCTCATGGAATTACTATTAATCATATCCATTTATTCATCATATTTTATTAAGACTATTAAGATTATTACCCCTGAAGTAGCTAGCTTGATCAGTGATCACCACCTAGTTAAATTCTGTATATAACTATAAGCAATATCGTTATCACAGCCTCATATAGACTTTGAATTTCTATAATGTCTTTTGAAAAATCATATAGAACATCAACAAGATTTAAGGTGTGTTACTATTTTCTTGAGATCAAAGAACACACATTAAAAAATTTAAAATAGGCTGGGTGTGGTAGCTCACAGATGTAATCCCAGTTACTCCACAGGCAGAGTTAGAGAAGATCACAGTTCTAGGCCAGTACAGGCAAAAAGTAAACAAGACCCCATCTCAACAAAAAAAGATGGGCCTAGTGACATATACCTATCATCCCAGCTATGTGAGAGGCATAAATAGGAGGATGGAGGTTAAACACATAAGAGATCTTGTCTTAAAAACATCAAAAGCTAAAGTTGCTAGAGGCATGGCTCAAGTGGTCGAGAGCCTGAATAGCAAGTACTAAACCCTGAATTCAAATTCCAGTGCTGCCAAAAAAAAAAAAAAAAAAAAAAAAAGAAAACAACTGAAAGTAACACATGCCTAGATTTAGAAAAAGCCCTGGTAAACAAATACTGTACTGACAACTTAAAAATAGACATTTTTGTTAAGTTATTTCAAAGTTACATTTAAAACCAACTTTTAAAGGAGATGTACAAGTTTTTCATCAGGCTAAAAAACTGATTTTTTTTTCCCTATATGGTGATACCAAACATAAGAAATAGAAGAAATCTGGCTAACTTAGAAAGCAGCACTGATCATTTGTAAGAGTATACCACATGAATGGTGGCCCCTCTAAGATGGTGGCCTCCTAACAGAACACATTGTTGCATATACGACACCATCTAATCAAAAACTATTTAACTTGTAATTTATATTATCTAGATTTTTATTCTATACACAAGGATTTAAGAAAAAGCTAAGACCATCCCAAGGAAGCAACTGGAAAAACCTTCAATATCTTGAAGGGTAATAGGTATGATCTCTTCAAAAATCAGATCATTTTCATCTGAAAAGATTTCCCAAAAAGTGGCAGTCCCTGATAGAAATGGAGGCCTAAGGTGCAAGGGCTTCTGATGAGACTGAGACCAAAAGGGGAAAGTGGCCTCCTGAAAACAACAGATTTAATTGGTTGAGACACACAGGAATCCAAGCCTTTAACCTCAGAGACCAAAGATCTTTTAAATTAGACTCTTGGAAAACAAATCCTAGGATCTTTGTCAATTATATTGTGGGGAAAATAATGCCTCAAGTAAAGAGGCCAGAAAACTCCCCTAGAAGACTGGGAGTTGATGGAGCCAACTCCAGGAGAATTAGGTCAGTAGATGAGAGAAGCTGAAACAGAACCTCATGAGGGAGAGAAAAGTGGAATCTCTGTGGCCCACCATAAGGATCCACCACTAGAAAACTCACTATAGCTATAACATCTTTTATAAGCACAAAGCCACAGCAGAAAACTCTATGAATATATATTAAGGAAGGCTGTGCAGACAAAAACCTGATCACAAAGTGGACAAAATAGGGGTATAAGAACAAGTGCTACTTGTATGCACTCAGACCCAGGATACCAATTTTGGAACTGCATTTAATGGGTTCATAAAAACAAGTTACCACATCAAGAACAAAACTGTGGCTACCAGGACAGCTCTGGTTGAGGCCTGAGGACCAGTGGCCCCTTCTCCATCCTGGACTTGGGACTTCACAGGTTCCTGCCTATCCTGTCACTTCCTTTCCTGGGAGTAGCTCTTCTCACAGAGCAGAGCCCAACTTGAGCTGGATCATGGTCTCTACAGGTGAAGACTTTGGTGTTCCTCAGCTGTGGTTTGTAAAAATAAAACATTTAAACTTCGCTGTCCCCAAAAGTCAGTCAGTTATGGTAAATGACACAATCAGATGCAAAGAAATGTCCCATATTTAGATCCTAGTTAGGACAAGGACCCATAAGCATATCGAGGCCAGATGAACCAAAGTGAGACTAGACTGCATTTAAGTGAGAATGTGAGAATGGACTTACATAAAATGATTATATATCAATATAAAAAAAGAGCATTAACAGAAAAAAAAATCAGTTGATAAACCAGTATGACCAAAATAGTCTTTCATTTTGGTAAAAACACATGCAATGGATATTATTGTTTATCTGTATTACTGACACAAATATTACAATTAATAAAAACCTTAAAAACTTGTCTAGGCAAACCACTACCATAAAATTTAACAAATGGAATTGTAAATCTTCCATAAAGAGGGAAAAGGATTTATGAATAAATTGTCTAGTATTATTTATAAAGCTTCTAGAAGTCAATGCGATTCACAAGGCTGGATGGCAAAGAAATGTTATGAAGTATTACTTCTAAGTGTCTTAATGTCAGCAGTCACCAAGTGCAAGCGTTACCAAGGGAGGCAATACAGGGCTTCTCTGCTGGTTCAACTGTGCAGGCAAGGAAAAAGAAGAGGTGGTAAGAAAGAAGGAAAGAGGACGCTGCAAGCTTCTCCCTATACCAAAATCCAAAGTACCATCTGTCACCATAACATCGATCGATAACTTGGGACCACTTGCTGCAAACCTCAACGGCTTCCAAAAGTTCTAAGGAGTGTTAATAAACAAGGTTTAACAAGTCTTTCAAATATCATCAGCATGAGTTAAGTTCTCTGAAGTTTTACAAGCCATTCCTTCAGAGGATAAAGTTGTATGTAATATAAAATTCGTATCAAATTCACACTTTGCATAGTTTCTGGATTCAATTTGCTAACATAATGTCTCACTCTTTCAAAATGAAAAATGCTATGTGAGTTATCAAAGTATTGCCTCTCACCTCCAAATATACCCTTCAATGTATAACCTGTGATAAATACCGAATTCCTTTAGGCACTGCTCCTATAAAGTAGGCATGAAGTTAAGCTTTCTTACAAATAGGACTGGAGGTACAATACAGAGAAGAAGCTTCCTGGGATTCCCAGACTGGTCTTCCAGTCAAATCCATGTCGAAGTTTTGTAGATAGCCAAGCTATCAATTTCCTGATTCAGTATAATGCTAGTAATAAAGACAGGTGGCTCCAGCAGACAGCAATTAAGTCAACAGGGAAAAATAAGAGTATAGAAGTAGAGTCACGCAAGTATGCCCAATTGACTTTTGACAAAATTTTAAAGGCAATTCAACAGAGAAAGAACAGTCTTTTCAAAGAGTGATGTTGGAAAAACTGGACATCTGTATGCTAGAAATGAATCTAGATCTAAAGCGTATACCTTAAACAAAATTTAAGTCAAATGAATAATAGATCTAAATACAAAATGCAAAGCTATAAAACTTTCTTTAAAATAGAATACCTTCATGATCTGGGTTTAAGCAATGGGTTCCTGGAAAACCAAAGTATATGCATTAAAGAAAAAAAACTGAGTTATCAAATGTAAAACTTTTGCCCTATAAAATATGTAGTTAAGATAATGAAAAGCAAGCCTCAGGCTAGGAGAAGATATTGGCAAATATTCAAAGAATTTGTGTCCACATTCTGGATAAATAACTTTGAATATTCAACTACAAGAAAACAAACGAATTTTAAAAATTGTCAAACGACTTACACAGTTCTCTATAAAGATTATCAAATGGCAAATAACCACATGAAAAACCCTTCAACAAGTGCCACTAGAGAAATGTAGATTAAGAACAAAATGAGATATCACCATGAACCTGATAGCTAAAAATAAATATGTAAAGTATCACATATTGGTGAGAATGCACAACAAATAGACTTTTGTGCTTTGTAATAAAATTGAAAATAGTATAACTTCACTGGAAAATGGCCTGGAAGTTTCTTATAATGTTAAACATATACTTAATTATATTACTCAGCAATTCATCTCCTCAGTAACTTACTATAAAAGAGAAATGAAAATTCGGTGTCCACACACTAATGTTCTATTCATAACGACAAACTGAAAACAATCCAAATAGCACTCAATGAATGAATGAATAAACTATAGTACACCCATACTATGGAATACTACACTAAGCAATAAAAAGGAACTACTGTACAAATAAAAGTTCAACAAGTATTAATAGCATTATGCTGAGTAAAATAAAATGATCTCAAAGGTTACGCATACATGATTGTGTTTTCAAGATATTCTTGAAAAGTTCAACTATAGTGATAGGGACTAAATCTATACTCAGCAGGTATTATTGTTGAGCAAAGGTCCAACTATAAAGGGATACAAAGACTTTTCTGGAGGGATGGAACTGTTCTGTGTTTTGATGGTGATGGAATTTTCATGACCTACGCATGGGTTAAAATTCCTAGAACTGCTTATCCAATAAAAGTCCATTTTACTATACTAATTTAATTTTTAACAAGTCTTTATTGATATCCAAATTGCAATATAATTTCAAATTTGTTCCTGCCTCTATTCTATAGCAAAAATATCTATGAGAAGAAAACTGCATAATAATAACATGTTTATTTCTATTATCTGTGTATTTCTAACAGAAGGGTGAGCTTCAGAAGAGAAAAGGAGGACTGGGTATAGTACAAACTCCTACAGGTACAACCAATCATTAGAATAATGTCTTATTTCTTAAGCATTCAAAAGGATGCAAAAGGATTGTGAATTGGAGGCCAAACTGTTCTTTGTAGCTATACTTGATGTATATTTTAGCTATATATTTTAGAATCTAGAGATATGGAATTTAGCAACTAAGACAACATTTATGCAAAAGATACATAAAATAGTACTTTATACTTTTGTTTTGAGATGGGGTTAATGTTCACCAGGCTCACCTTGAACATACGGATTCAAAGTGATCCTTCTGCTTCAGTCTGAATAGCTGATAGTATAGGCATGTAGCACTGGGCCTAGCTTTTTATATCTGTTATTTACAGTGAATGTTTAGTTATCTAGTCAGCAAATTAGTCCTCACAAATGGATACTAGTAACAAAAAATGTACATTTTGGGAGAAAGTAAAGTTATGAAGAAACTGCAGAAATGTGTACATTACAAAACTTCACAGTATTTGACATGGTTCCTGGCAGTTGGTTAAGTAAAATTTCGTAAGTTATCATCTAACAGCTTTTAACAGCAATATCCAATGTAAGTCCCATAAATCAAACATGCCTACAAAAGCTAAAATTTAACAATTCACACATGCAAATGCGTGTGTGCATCTGCCCGTAATAAATCTGGAGACTGAAATATGGAAAAACTGAGTTGTCTTGGCCCGGTAGAGCAGGAAAAACCACAGGAGAGGGGCAGGTTACTGAGGTGAAGGAGAGCAGGTTGTGCTCCCAGCTTCCCTTGCATCATTCACCAGAAAGTACTACCTGTGAGCTTTTCAAGTGAGGTCCATCAGATGAGGTGGTAGAAGAATTAGAACAGAAATATGTTCAGAGATTTAGACTATAAACAAACCTATAACAAAATAGGGTAGTTTCCTAGGATAGTTTGAATACTGAGATTTTCTTCTTTGAAATGTCAGTATTTTGATATCTAACTACTTTTAAAAGTCTACCTGATTCAAACATATTTACTACCAAGTTGGGAATAACATTTTAAAATTAAACTCAATAAAAAAGAAAGGGAGAGAGGGAGGAAAGGAAACTGAAAAATGAATAACACAAGGAAGACATGAGTAAAAGTTATCCAAAAACAAGTAATAATGAGGCAACATAATATTAGTGCTAAATGCCCCCCTTCCTGGAGATCAACTTTGACACTTCAGTTAAGGATTATAGATTACAATATAGATTTCTAGTTTTTTTTTTTTACATATATGCTCTCTTACATACAAGAAAAAAGTGACCACTATCTAAAGCCTTAATCTTACAGACAGTAAGCTTGGTCAGAAAACAAACAAACAAACAAACAAACATTTTTTTGAGCAAATTAGAAAGTAATGCTTACATTATGTATTTTAAGTTTATGTTATTGAATATTTTTCCTTTCAGTAAATGTATCCTTAGTAATAAGATGTGATGCCATGAAACAATTATGAGAGATTTAAGAAACAAAATTAGGTAAACAAAACTAGCATTACTCATAACCATCTATACAAATAGGCTTATATTTTTCAATTAATATAAGATTCTTTATCCCCTTTCACTTTCCTTCTAAAATATGGTGTTAATCAATTTATCCAAACTTACAGAATCAGAGTTACATTTTAGATCATTTTCCTTGGCTGCAATATAAAAACTGGTTTGGAGGAAAGCAAGAGTAGTCAGGAAAATCAGCTGGCAAACTTTTAGAGTACTTCAAACCAGCAACCTCCAAACTTATCTGATGACATGACTATCAGTAAAATTAAAAACCTGACTCAGTAACTCATAAACATCATGTGCTGCAGTATTCGTGGGCACTTTTATAAAAAGGGACAATGTATAATAAAATTAAACATTTCATGTTTTATTAATATATTAGAAGGAATACAAATGTTTTTCAAATAGTCTAATAATTTTGCTTTTGGGGGTTCAATTCTTATTAGATATGTTTCTAGCAACATGGCTGACAAAAGCTTATATGAAGCAGTACTGTCAATATTGCTACTTTCTTATGGTCTACTTGTGCATATATTTTCATTATATTCAATGTGCAACTATTTTGCAGACTTGTATACTTTGTCCATCATTCAGACACATTTCATAAATATGTGTAAAACACCAAATGCATGTAACCTATAAATGTTGAAAGATAGTGACCTTGTGACACTAGCAAGGTGGCCCGAAGCACAAGTCAGTCCCCCCTCCAACCACTACCCAACTCCAGCACCACACTTGAACTCTGACCCACACTGTGAGTGACATCCTAGGACTTACCTACATGGTAAATGTCAGTAAAACTTAACTTCTGATTTTAAGTTTATATAAGAATAAAAGTTCTAATATTTTCTTTCTCACACTATTGAATCATTTTATGACATCCCTGTTCACTGGTCTGGAAGGACAGATGATGATGGTAGACCATTTTAGAGTAATTTTAGGTTTACATAAAAACTGATCAGAAAGCACAGAGAACTCCCACCTACTATCCCCTCTATTAATGTTGTAAACTTGTTATAACTAATGAACCAAAACTGATACACTAACTAAAGTCTACAGTTTGAATTAGGGTTCACTCTTTGTATAGTTTTAAGGGTTTTGAAAAGTGCAAAACATGTGTACCTTATTGTGTCATATAAGTTTCACTACATTAAAATTCCATGATCCATTTATTTGTACCTCCTTCCCCCATCACAAACTCCTAGCAATTGATTTTTTTTTTTTTGCTATCTCTATAGTTTTGCCTATCCCAGATGCCCTATAGTTGGAATAATCCAGAATGTAGCCATTTTAAATTGGATTCTTTCAGTTAGTGATATGCACTTAGGGCCCTCCATGTCTGTTCTCCATTTCTAGCTCACTGCGTGGTGAATATTTCATTGTATGGATATAAGACAGCTTGTATGTCCACCTATTGAAGGCCATCTAGTATTCATGTAACTTAAAACCTCTTGACACCCGTTGTAACATTGTTATCATTTTCAGAGATCTTTGTTGCCTTCACTCCCCCAAATGAAGCTTTTCAATCCTAAATTTGTTAAGTGATTAATCTCTACTTATATATGTGTTATGTCCTTCTTCCTTTACATTGTTTCTTTTAGCATGAGTTGAATTTCTTCGTTCATGTTCTCAATTTCTATTTTAGTTATGAAAATCATACAAATTTATATGCTTCTAAGTAGAATCTGTTATGAATGCTAGAATTGTTTTTCTTAATATCTACTTGTCAATTTGATTTATTCTTTGCTACTCTAAATGTTTAGAAGAATTTGATTATTTTTCTCAGTAGTTGAGTTTATTTTCTTTGAACTTTATTTTAAATAATATCTGTGGATCAGATAATGTCTCTGTACAATTCATATTTGCAGAAATGAACTAGGTTTTCCTTCTGGCCTGATCCATAGCTTTACAAGCTCTTAAATATACTAAGCACATTTTATTTCAGTCTCACACCTTATGGTATGGTCTCTCTTTTTAACCAGGTAAATATCATTTTTAATGCTGTGTCCTAGCTGGATTACACAACAGTTTAAACACATATACATGCAGGCCTTCATGGTAACATTTGTGTAATTCTTGAGTCTAGCTCTAAGTTTTTCTGACTCCATTCTTACTTTCAACCATTGTTGCTTGCTGCTAGCAGTCCATCTCCAGTATTCTAAGTAACATCTTCCAACTGCCTTATTTTTGAAGTTCAACAGCTAACATATTAGGATTAAATATTAAATAAAAGTAATAATGCCTAAGCAAGTAATCTGTTAGTTGCTTGTACCTTCTGAGAAAAGTGCTTAAGCTGTTTATACCTCCTTTCTGTATTCTGACCATATGTTTTCAGTTGAGTTTTCCAGGGTACAATGTAATTTTAACTAAATTTCTTAAGTACTTAAATACATTGAAAAAAATAATTTTTCAAAAAAAAAAACCTTAAAATTTTGTTTCAAATAAATAACACAGAAGTTTTCAGTACCTTAGAATTTTTCTCTGTGTCAGTGCATTTGAAACAGTTACTACTAACTGGAATTTTTAGACCAGAAATAACTGGTTTGTGGCTCCACTTATGGTCTTAAAAAGAACAACATTTCTATTGATAGCCAAACAATGTGGTACTTTCTACAACTTACAATAAATAGTCCAATGTGTTAAGAGAGTCAGTAGACCAACACTTGAAATGTTTAATCATCAGACAATGTCATCCTTAAAAACTACCAACACACCAAGAGGTTGAAATATTCCTATTCTTATCTACAACAGTATTTTGTTGACTTTTGGGATTAATTTATTGTTTAAATTAGATACAAGACTGATGGTTAAATTTTAATTAAAGAATTAACTTTCAGCAATCTGTTTCTATATTTCTGTAGAAATCTTACAGTTGAAAGGTAAATACAGTTTACATATTGAGGATGTATCTTTAATAACATTCATATAAGCTATTTTTAAAATACCCAAATACTAATAAATATTAAATATTAAGCATCATATTTGATGAATTTTTATTTCATCAAATCTTTCCTTTTATAGCAAGATCCCTGTTTCTAGGGTCATTTTGGGAGGGAGGGGTCACTATTTCATCTGTAAAATCAGGAGACAAACAAAAAAATCTTTTTTTGTAGTTGAAAATTACATGGAATTAGTGCCTAAAGATCAATGAAAAGCAACTCAAATATAGAATCAATCTCTGAAAAACTGTTAAGTCAACTGTTAAGTATTAGGACATGCAAAGACAACAGCGAGAAAATATTTAATCACTAGATAAATAGCTATCATTTAGTGTGTCTTAAATATTTAGTTTTAAAGAATATCAATGTAACAAAGCAAACTTGCAAGTCTTTCAGTTAGAAATCTGTAACTGATAAATTTAAGACAGAACTGTACTGATGTACTTTAATAGAAGAGTAAATAAGATATTCTTGGGCTGTTATACAATTGTTCTTCAATGTTAGACACAAATAACATTTTAAAGCATCTAAATAAATCATCCAATTTATATAACTGCGTAATCATTCTCATTAAACATACCACAAACTTTTTAATTCTAGAAATCAAAAGTAAGTTTTTAATGTTGAATTTCATTCAAGTTCCCCTCACAGAATTCAATATCAGAGATTTGATTCACAAAGTTTCAGAAAGGAAACTCTGTCCTAAAAACAAGTTTATTTGAAAAGAAACACAAAACACATACAGTGGTAGGTACATGCCTATAAACCCAACAGGTGGGATTTCAACTACGAGGCAGGAGGATTTCAACTTTGAAGCAAACCTGGGCTGCTTAAGGAGATTCTGTCTCAAAAACACAAAACAAATTTAAAAAACCTAAGTGGTAATGTATTATGTATGAAATTATTCTATATATCAAGTGTGATTGTGGCAGTATTACTACATGTGTTTGTCAATATTTGCACATTTTACAGGATGATCCCAAGTTTGAGACCAGCTGGGCTACAGAGCAAGACTATGTGAGAACAAACAAGGGATTGAGGTATGGCTCAATGAGAAAGCACCTGCTTTGCAATCTTCAGGCCTTGAGTTCAAACTCCAGTACTTCAAAACAAAATCTGAATAGCTACACATTAAAATTAGGTAATTTACCACATATAGGTTAAAAATTTTATTTTATTAAAAATTTTAAAGGATTTATCAGTTTAATTGGCAATATTTTTCTTTTAGTGGTAACACTTGTTGGCATCCTAGATTCAATGAAATATCATATGTCTAAAGAGGACTATTTAGAGAACTAAAATTCCATCACCTGTGACCAGTGTTCTACATTGCGTTAGACTTTCCATACCCAAAAGTAAACATGTGCACCAGTATCTGTTTTCTTGATTCTAAGACTGTACACTTTAAAAAAGTATTCTGACTTCCAGAAGAATCAGTTACATTTTTTTAAAAATCCCTATCTGAAGGGCATTACCAATGAAATCAACGAGATAAGTGAAAAAATGGCACTCCCAAAATGTACATCCAAGTTTCTGTCATCAAAACTAGAAGTAAATCAAGAACTCGAGCAACAGTCAGCAAAAGTTCAGAGGGAAAAGAAAGCTTTCGTTTATATTCTCCAAGTTAAATTCTAGAAGCATCTAGATAGTACAATCTAAATTCAGAATCGTCTAGTGAAATCATTTTTTGCTGAAGTTCAAGCTCATGTAGAACTGAAATTCCAAGGTATGTTTTATTTTATTATAAAACTAAAACACTTGTAGCAGGTTCTCGATTTCTCCTGACCCCTTCCCACTTGGTTAGATCCAAATTTGTAGTAGCTACGACAACCCATTTCAAACAGGCTCTGAAACATTATTTTTCTCTGACATCACAACTAGCTAAAGTTATTTTGAGACATACACTGTTTTCATCAACATCTAAAACCACAAATAAATGAACAAAACCATTTCATTTCTGATACTTGTTGCATTATGTAAGAAACTAGGTCACCCAAGAACACTGGCATGCTTTTCACTTTTGAATGCCTTCTTTATAGAAAAGTATATAGAATTTTTCCAATGTCACAGTTCTACAAAAATACCTTTTAATTGGGTCACTTTACAAAACTGAATTAATTGGCCTACAATATACTAGCTATTTTGTGAGTTGTGTAGTGAAGTAGGTGAGGCATACATTGTTCTAAGATTTTATAATTTATTTGGTTCATGTCTGTTATTTTAACAATTCATATTGTAAAATTAAACATTAAAGATAATTTTCAGCTGAGGATGAGGCTCAGTGGTAGAACCTAGTGTGCTCAAGGCCCTCAGTTTGATCCCAGCACAGCAAAATAAATAATAAATTTCATTTACATAGAAAAAAAAATTCTATAAATGATATTGGTGATAGTATGAAGGCAATAAGTGAATGAGAATGATTCCAGATAGTATAGACAATGCCTCCCACCACACTACAAATCTATAGCTCTGACAAGATCTCTCTTCTCCTTGCTCAATTCCTCCAATTGTAAGACAAGTCTCTTAGCACCATTTCTGTGTAATATAAAACTAAAATACACATTCATCTCTTGGTACAATGTCTGGCATATAGTTAGTCCTTAATAATTGTTAGCTGATTTTTATCTGAAATAAAAATAGATCCCAGATTCCTTTTAATATAGAATGGACAAAGGCATTGTTTCAAAAAGCATTATCTTACAGTTGTACTCCACTATCCAATAAAATAGAAATAATTTGTTTTTGTATTTTCCCCATGGCATGGAATAACCAAATAAAATTTAACTAAGCAAACTCAAACAAATTAGGGCTTAATTATTCACTTCAACGATCTCACTATTGATTGCTCTAAATAATAGTTTTTTTCAGTACTTGAGACCAAAAAATTAAACTTCCAAATTTAAAACACTGAATTTAAGTAACCTTTCCAGAGTTAGATTTTAGAAAGTGACATATACTTCTGGTTATGATTCAAATAGGTGAATTAATGTAAGTAGAAATGCTAAAATGTCACCTTGTTCATATTTTCACTGTATTTAGTAGTTACTTTAAGTCAATGTGATTTTTTTAAGGGAAAAAACAGATAAACAGAATGTATTAAAGAAAATACATACTGCCATAAAAAAGATCTTTGTTTAATCACAATAAAGATTTCATAGTCATATATTCAGTTTAACTACTAAACAATGTATCATTCAAAAGACTTCATGAAAATAAGCAAACAGTGCAAAGTTATAAAGTGAGTCTTATAATGAGGAAGAGTTTATCTCAAATCATGGTGGCTTACAGCAGGACCCTTGGTATCTTTGGGCCTGTGGTTCCAAGGAGAGGCCATTGAGGAAAATCCATGCGTGTTCAGAATGCACAGAGTTCAGTATTGTACTACAGATATGCTAATTCATTTTTCAAACAGTGCTGCCCAACTGCCACTAACAGTTTGTTAGTGCCACTAATTTGTTGCTGCCTTTCAACAAATTTAAAATTTTCACTTTATCGCTTCAATGAAGCATATTCACTTCTACCTTGCTTTCTGGCAATTATTTCCTTTTTGAAAGTTAGATTTCATAAAATTACAGGCAGGGAGACACTCAAAAAATTACCAAATAATTTCAACACTACTGATGATTGACCCAGGACAGAGCTGCTCTGCATCAACTGGGCTGTGTAATGCATGCGTGGGAATTAAAAATTTTTGTTTTCAAAATTTCTTTTGACTGCACTTGGTCAGAACCACATGAAATAAATCCATGAATAAGGTGGGCTTACTGTAGTTTGGACAACCACACAGCATTATCCTATTATGTAACCCACTCCCATCTCCAAATGGAACTTCAGGGTTTGGTTATTTCTCTTTGGCTGATTGCAATTGGTAGCCCTTTCAACCATCAACAAGCTGTAAAAAGTGATGAGCCAATTCATCTGTGAAACCTTCCCATCTCTCAAAATAAGAAATGGACAGAGTAACAAAGTAAACACAAGGCTTCCAGTTTCAACTCCAAAGTTTCTTCTCCAACATCACGGCTGAATTTATTGGGCTGCTGGAACTCCTCATAGTATTTACAAGTAACTGTTGGTGAAAAAGCTGAAAATTTCTGTAATATTTTTTATGATCACATGATTATTTGGGTCATCTTATGGAAAAAATGAAAGAGGAAAGGGAATGGAAAAAAGATTTTGTGGTCCTATCACCATGTGCTTTACACACACATGTACATACAAAATGTGTGTTAATCTCCATTTTATAAGCAAAGAAACAAGAGTTCTGGGAATTTAAATAACTTGCCCAAGGTCAACTAGTAAGAAAATGGGAAATTTTTAAACTAAGACCTTTACCTATATGACAAAGTGAAAACTGGCAGAAGAAATGCTACATTAAAAAAAGTGTGTAAAACTAATCTTTATGAAAATTCTTTCACGATATATACTAACATACATAATAAGAACAGATGGATCACAGCCATAAGGCATCAAATATGAGTTACCTTGGAGAAGTTGCTTCATCTCTCATTGTCACAGTTGTCTTTTATTCTCATTAGCTAAGTAGGGAAGTATATAGATATCAGGCAAGCTTTATCATAAGGAAAAATGCTATAATATATTTAGCATACTTAAAGACTTAGCATCCGCATAAGGTCTTAATAAATGTTGGTCAAGTATAGAGTCTGGCACGTAGCAAATGCCCAAAACTGACTGAATAAATCAATCATCTAAGAATTTTCCACTCCCAAGTATCCGTGTATCTCATTGTATGCATATTGATAAAGAAGAAACTGAGGTATCCTTTTCACTAATCTTTCTTTTTTCCCCTCAGCGATTCCTTGATTCTTAAGTCTGAGTACAAAAGATCCTTAGAAGTCCAACTGGGTACAGAAAGAAGAAAAGAATTTCTACATATCATATAAAGAACATGCAGACACACAAAAAAAATACCTCAACACATGCTTTTTTTCCCCAACATTTGAAAGCAAACTTCCCCAAATCTAGAAAAATGATAAAATCTCTTTGTTCTCTGAAGCCTTACAGCAAGTTTGCTTTATTACCTGCTTTTTATGCAACCAAGGAGACAGAGTCAAACATCAATCCTTCCATGGGTTGATTGATAAGCTAGAGTTGACACAAATGTCTCTGAACTGTTATTTACATTTTAGCCCATCTTTTATTATTAGTTTGATTAGCCTGCTTTGTTAAGCAATTATAAGCTAATGAGCCTGTTTACTGATGCTAAAATCACCTTTAAAAAAAGAACTGAGCTAATCTTAAAGTTGAACTTGATTTGCTCTTTGTAACACAAAGGGTAGAGTCAGAAATGTATACTTTCCAAGTCTTTAAGAAAAGCAGGAGAAAAGAGATGAAGAACATATTTGTTATAATCAGACAGACCTAACATGAAAACCTGGTTCTCTATTACTTTATCCTGGATAAGAAATCTTATGAACTTCAGTTTCTTACTCTATAACAAGGATTACAAATAAATGTCAGGGTTGTTGGGAGGACTAGAAAGACCAATGTGTGCCAAAGTCCTGCTATTGTACTTGGTATTAAAAATATCAAAAGATAATGATTCTGATCCATTTTCAAGCAAAGCATTATAACCATACTAATTGGTTAAAGGTCCTTAGATTATTCCTCCCCAAACTATCCTTGTTCACATAGCTTCAAATACATAGCTAGATCCCTCTAACCTGACTTGTGCAAGAAGGCAAAAAAGGAAAGGAACAGAAAAAATAGGCAATTATTTGAAAAACACAAATTTTTCCATGGCACCCTTCTTCGCAAAAAGTAAACATTCTTAGACCATGAAAATCCTAATTATGGACAAAGCAATTATTGAAAACCCATCAATGGAAAAATCAAGGTAAGCAAGTGCTACTGTGGATAAAAAAAATTAGTAAGTGTCGTTCTTAAGAAATCTGCAATTTTGTGAAAACTGGAGCAGGAAACAAAACAAAAATAGAAGATAATACATGCTCTAACAGAATTTTAGGTAAAGTACTCTGAAAGCAAAAGGGAACAAGAAATAAATCTGTTTTAAAGATCTGGGAAAACTTCAAGAAGAAGATGGAATTTGGAATTTGGCCTTGAAAAATGTGTGGATAGGGTCAAAAAAAAGTTATCAAAATAGCCTCAGCCTAAATTAGGATATTAATAAACATTAAAAAGGATGTTATGTTGTAACATTCTAAAGGATTTAGCACGTTATTATCCTTGTAATATAAAAATATAATTCTTTCATTCAGGGTCAAAGTCAATTGTAAGCTAAGTGGGGTTGGGATAAGAGTTACTGATGTGTGACCAATGTCCCCTCAAAGAATTGTATTTGCAGATGTGGTGGTGCACCCCTATAATCCCAGCTACTCAGGAGGAAAAGGTAGGAGCATCATGATCTTAGGTGACTGGGTAAAAGCCAAAGACTATCTTTAAAACAATCTAAATAGAGAATTCCAAGATGGCGGCTAGAGGGAGGAAGCAGAAAGCGAGCCTCCTATAGTGAAATCTTGGAGAGACGCTGGAGACACACTTTGCAGGCATAATCACCGAGAAAAGGCATAACTTTGACCCCTCCACACCTCCAGCCGGCGCAGAGAATCTCCACTTCACGTTAAACAGAGAACCAAGGAGGCCCCCGGGGCCGGCGCCCATACGGCTTGGGAAGACGCGGACCAGGTGAGCTTCGCGGTACCGCGGTTCCCCCACAGACAAGCCTGGGCCAGAGCAGCATAGCCCCCTGGACAGACTGACCTCCACCTGGGAAAAAAAGAGAAACTGAGTACTAAGCAATAAGAACAGTTAAGACACGCTGGAAAGAGGGTGGGGCGCCCTGAGCGCTGAAGATTGGGGGAAGGGAACCCTTCCCGGGACTGTAAATAAACGAGCCGGGCGGGCCGGAGAGGCTCTGGAGGGAGCGGGGCGCGCGCCCAGCAACCAGGAGCGGGGAAGCTTGTGAGAGGAGGGAAGACCCACTTCCCAGGTGAACTGTAAATAAACACCCAGGCCTGACAACGCGGGGCAGTGGCACCTTTCCCAGTGCTTGGAAAGGGGAAAGCCTGTAGCAGAGGCCGCCGCACAGGAGAACTCTGAGCAAACAAAGCCTGTGGGACCAGGTGAGTGCTAGCTCACCCCAGAGATCTGCATAAATAACGCCACCAGCTACAGGCTGAGAGCAGCAGGCAGGCAAGCCACAGTTGCAGATACCACTCTCAGAACTGCCTCCAGACGCTTTTTTTTCTTTTTCTCCCTACCTTTGATGAGAGAACAACCGAATTACACCTGCAAGCCGAAAAACTTACTGAAACTGTATTGCATTTGAACTGGGGACACTTGGTGGGACTTTTTTTTTTTTTATCTTCTGTGTGTGTGTGAGTGTAGTTTTGTTCTACTTTATGCATCCTCTTTGATGAGACAACTACAGAACAACATCTGAGGCACCAACTCCAGGACTAGAGATTGAGACGGACATCCAAATTATTAAGACTGAAATTGCATTGCATATAAACTTGGAAGTTTTTTGGTTTTTTGTTTTTTTTTTTTTTTAATTTTCTATTTTCCATTTTATTTTAATTCATTTTTATAAATAGATATTACTTTCATATACTTATTTTTAATTTTTTTATCTTTGATTTTCAATCCTCTCTCTGTCACTCTATTGTCTGTTCAGTTTACTGTCGATTAGTACACTAACACTCCCTGTTTATACCTTTGAAACTCTCTTGTCTGATACCTTGTTCTGCTTTCTCCCTCTTGTCTGTATATTTGTTTTCCCCTTTTCTTTAACTTCTTGCTTTCCATCTCAGCTCACTCTTCCATTCTCAATATTACCATTGTTATTATTACAAGCTAGAAAATACTTAATTACACACAGTACAGGGACAGTAACAACACCAAGGACAATGACAGGAAGACAGAAAAAACAAGGAAACCAGTTTCCCCACAGCAAAAAATTAGTACAGGAACCAGAGGGGAATGAAGAGAACAGAAACTCAGAGCCAGACTCCAACAAAATGAAGATAAACTATGCCAAAGGACCCAATGAAGCCTACAAGAATAATTTAAAAGAAGACATACTACAAGTACTCAATGAGAATTTTATAGAGATGATACTGGATAGGGTCAACCAAAATGTACAGGAGACACTCAAGAAATTCCAAGACAATAAAAATAGAGAATTTGAAAAAGCAAAAGAAGAAATAAAGGAAACCATAGAAGCACTGTATAAACACCGAAGTGAAAGAGAGAACACAATGAATAAATGGATAAATGAACTCAGGACAAAAATAGACAACAATAAAGAAGAAAAGAGCCAGGATATGGAAAACCTCAGAAAAAAGAACGAAACAGAACTGCAAAACAAAACGGAAGGCCAATCCAGCAGAATAGAACAAACAGAAGACAGAATCTCAGAACTTGAAGATGAAATGGTAATTAAAGGAAAAACTGAAGAACTATTAATTAAACAACTCAAGACCTGTGAAAAGAAAATGCAAGAACTCACTGATTCCATCAAAAGACCAAACTTGAGAATCATGGGCATTGAAGAAGGAGAAGAGGTGCAAGCGAAGGGAATGGGTAATATATTCAACAAAATAATAACGGAAAATTTCCCAAATCTAGAGAAAGATATTCCCATACAAATGCAAGAGGCCTCCAGGACACCAAACAGACCAGATCAAAATAGAACTACTCCACGACATATCATCATTAAAACAACAAGTTCAGAAACTAAGGAAAGAATACTGAAGGCTGCAAGAGAGAAAAAACAAGTAACATACAAAGGTAAACCCATCAAAATCACAGCAGACTTCTCAACAGAAACATTAAAAGCAAGAAGAGCGTGGGGTGAGATCTTCCGGGCACTGAATGAAAATAACTTCAACCCCAGGATACTCTACCCAGCAAAGCTATCATTCAAAATAGATGGAGCAATAAAAGTCTTCCATGATAAGCAGAAACTAAAACAATATGTGACCACAAAGCCACCATTACAAAAGATTCTGCAAGGGATCCTGCACACAGAAAGTGACACCCAACTTAACCATGAAAAGGCAGGCAGCACCAAACCACAGGATAAGAAAAAGCAAGACAGTAGAGAGTAACATCAAGTTAGGTACACACAATCAAACCTTCAAACAACTAAGATAACTAAATGGCAGGAATCACCACATACCTATCAGTACTAACGCTTAATGTTAATGGACTTAATTCACCCATCAAAAGACACCGTTTGACAAAATGGATTAAAAAAGAAGATCCAACAATTTGTTGCTTACAGGAGACTCATCTCACCGACAGAAATAAGCATATGCTTAGGATGAAAGGCTGGAAGAAGATTTACCAAGCCAATGGCCCCCGAAAACAAGCAGGAGTAGCAATACTTATCTCTGACAAAGTAGACTTCAAACCTACATTGATCAAACGAGATAAAGAAGGACATTCCATACTAATAAAAGGGGAAATAGACCAAAAGGAAATAATAATCATCAATCTGTACGCACCCAATGTCAACGCACCCAATTTCATCAAACATACCCTGAAAGACCTAAAAGCATATATACACGCCAACACAGTGGTTGTGGGAGACTTTAACACTCCATTATCATCAATAGATAGGTCATCCAAACAAAAACTCAATAAAGAAATCCAAGATCTAAAATATGCAATAGATCAAGTGGACCTAGTAGATGTGTACAGAACATTTCATCCAACCTCTACACAATATACATTCTTCTCAGCAGCCCATGGAACCTTCTCCAAAATAGATCATATCCTAGGGCACAAAGCAAGCCTCAGCAAATATAAGAAAATAGAAATAATACCATGCATACTATCTGACCACAATGCAGTAAAAGTAGAACTCAACAACAAAAGTAAAGACAAAAAACATGCAAACAGCTGGAAACTAAATAACTCATTACTTAATGAAGAATGGATCATCGATGCAATAAAAGAGGAAATTAAAATGTTCCTGGAAGTCAATGAAAATGAAAACACAACCTACCGGAACCTATGGGACACAGCTAAGGCAGTCTTGAGAGGAAAGTTTATAGCCATGAGTGCATATATTAAAAAGATTGAAAGATCCCAAATCAATGACCTAATGATACATCTCAAACTCCTAGAAAAACAAGAACAAGCAAATCCCAAAACAAATAGAAGGAGAGAAATAATAAAAATAAGAGCTGAAATCAACGAAATAGAAACCAAAAAAACCATACAAAGAATTAATGAAACAAAAAGTTGGTTCTTTGAAAAAATAAACAAGATCGATAGACCCCTGGCAAACCTGACTAAAATGAGGAGAGAAAAAACCCAAATTAGTAGAATCAGGAATGCAAAAGGGGAGATAACAACAAACACCATGGAAGTCCAGGAAATCATCAGAGACTACTTTGAGAACCTATATTCAAATAAATTTGAAAATCTAAAAGAAATGGACAGATTTCTAGATACATATGATCATCCAAAACTGAACCAAGAGGAAATTAATCACCTGAATAGACCTATAACACAAAATGAAATTGAAGCAGCAATCAAGAGTCTCCCCAAAAAGAAAAGTCCAGGACCTGATGGATTCTCTGCTGAATTCTATCAGACCTTTAAAGAAGAACTGATACCAACCCTCCTTAAACTGTTCCATGAAATAGAAAGGGAAGGAAAACTGCCAAACACATTTTATGAAGCCACTATTACACTTATCCCAAAACCAGGCAAAGACACCTCCAAAAAGGAGAACTATAGGCCAATCTCCTTAATGAACATTGATGCAAAAATCCTCAACAAAATAATGGCAAATCGAATTCAGCAACACATCAAAAAGATTATTCACCACGACCAGGTAGGCTTCATCCCAGGGATGCAGGGGTGGTTCAACATACGAAAATCAATAAACGTAATAAACCACATTAACAGAAGCAAAGACAAAAACCACTTGATCATCTCAATAGATGCAGAAAAAGCCTTTGATAAGATCCAACATCATTTCATGATAAAAGCTCTAAGAAAACTAGGAATAGAAGGAAAGTTCCTCAACATTATAAAAGCTATATATGACAAACCTACAGCCAGCATTATACTTAACGGAGAAAAATTAAAACCATTCCCTCTAAAATCAGGAACCAGACAAGGATGCCCACTATCTCCACTCCTATTCAACATAGTACTGGAATTCCTAGCCAGAGCAATTAGGCAAGAAGAAGGAATAAAAGGAATACAAATAGGTAAAGAAACTGTCAAAATATCCCTATTTGCAGATGACATGATCCTATACCTTAAAGACCCAAAAAACTCTACTCAGAAGCTTCTAGACATCATCAATAGCTATAGCAAAGTAGCAGGATATAAAATCAACATAGAAAAATCATTAGCATTTCTATACACTAACAATGAGCAAACGGAAAAAGAATGTATGAAAACAATTCCATTTACAATAGCCTCAAAAAAAATCAAATACCTAGGTGTAAACCTAACAAAAGATGTGAAAGACCTCTACAAGGAAAACTATACACTTCTGAAGAAAGAGATTGAGGAAGACTATAGAAAGTGGAGAAATCTCCCATGCTCATGGATTGGTAGAATCAACATAGTAAAAATGTCTATACTCCCAAAAGTAATCTACATGTTTAATGCAATTCCCATCAAAATTCCAATGACATTCATCAAAGAGATTGAAAAATCTACTGTTAAATTTATATGGAAAAACAAGAGGCCACGAATAGCCAAGGCAATACTCAGTCAAAAGAACAATGCAGGAGGTATTACAATACCTGACTTCAAACTATATTACAAAGCAATAACAATAAAAACAGCATGGTACTGGCACAAAAACAGACATGAAGACCAGTGGAACAGAATAGAGGATCCAGATATGAAGCCACACAACTATGAGCAACTTATCTTTGACAAAGGAGCTAAAAATATACGATGGAGAAATAGCAGCCTCTTCAACAAAAACTGCTGGGAAAACTGGTTAGCAGTCTGCAAAAAACTGAAACTAGATCCATGTATATCACCCTATACCAAGATTAACTCAAAATGGATCAAGGATCTTAATATCAGACCCCAAACTCTTAAGTTGATACAAGAAAGAGTAGGAAATACTCTGGAGTTAGTAGGTATAGGTAAGAACTTTCTCAATGAAACCCCTGCAGCACAGCAACTAAGAGATAGCATAGATAAATGGGACCTCATAAAACTAAAAAGCTTCTGTTCATCAAAAGAAATGGTCTCTAAACTGAAGAGAACACCCACAGAGTGGGAGAAAATATTTGCCAATTATACATCAGACAAAGGACTGATAACTAGAATATACAGGGAACTTAAAAAACTAAATTCTCCCAAAACTAATGAACCAATAAAGAAATGGGCATGTGAACTAAACAGAACTTTCTCAAAAGAAGAAATTCAAATGGCCAGAAAACACATGAAAAAATGCTCACCATCTCTAGCAATAAAGGAAATGCAAATTAAAACCACACTAAGATTCCACCTCACCCCTGTTAGAACAGCCATCATCAGCAACACCACCAACAACAGGTGTTGGCGAGGATGCGGGGAAAAAGGAACCCTCTTACACTGTTGGTGGGAATGTAGACTAGTACAACCACTCTGGAAAAAAATTTGGAGGCTACTTAAAAAGCTGGACATCGATCTACCATTTGATCCAGCAATACCACTCTTGGGGATATACCCAAAAGACTGTTACTCCAGAGGCACCTGCACATCCATGTTTATTGCGGCACTATTCACAATAGCCAAGTTATGGAAACAGCCAAGATGTCCCAGCACTGACGAATGGATTAAGAAAATGAGGTATCTATACACAATGGAATTTTATGCAGCCATGAAGAAGAACAAAATGTTATCATTCGCTGGTAAATGGATGGAATTGGAGAACATCATTCTGAGTGAGGTTAGCCTGGCTCAAAAAACCAAAAATCGTATGTTCTCCCTCATATGTGGACATTAGATCAAGGGCAAACACAACAAGGGGATTGGACTATGAGCACATGATAAAAGCGAGAGCACACAAGGGAGGGGTGAGGATAGGTAAGACACCTAAAAAACTAGCTAGCATTTGTTGCCCTTAATGCAGAGAAACTAAAGCAGATACCTTAAAGCAACTGAGGCCAATAGGAAAAGGCGACCAGGAACTAGAGAAAAGGTTAGATTAAAAAGAATTAACCTAGAAGGTAACACCCATGCACAGGAAATCAATGTGAGTCAACTCCCTGTATAGCTATCCTTATCTCAACCAGCAAAACCCCTTGTTCCTTCCTATTATTGCTTATACTCTCTCTACAACAAAATTAGAGATAAGGGCAAAATAGTTTCTGCTGGGTATTGAGGGGGGGAGCGGGAGGGGGTGGAGTGGGTGGTAAGGGAGGGGGTGGGGGCAGGGGGGAGAAATAAACCAAGCCTTGTATGCACATATGAATAATAAAAGAAAAATGAAAAAAAAAAAAAAACAATCTAAATAGAAAAGGAATTCAGGGTATGGCTCACAGCCCTGAGTTCAACCCCTAGTACCACAAAAAAAAAAAAAAAGAAAAGAAAAGAGTTCCTAAGTGTGGATTCAAAATTATTAGGAGGTATCTGATGGATTAAACAGCAGCCAAGGTCTCAAGGCACTTATACTATGTGTAGAAGTCAGGTTGGGGATGCAACCAAGGTTCTAGGTGGCTCTCTGATTCATACTAGACTCATAGCCAGTCAGAGGCCACAGAAATTAAGATACAGGCCACAAGAGGAAGTAATTAGTGAAAATCAGAAAATCAGAGTCCCAGCTAAGGAGACTGAAATTCAGGGAAGGACTCAGTGAGTGTTAAGCAAACCACCTAGATAGACAATGTGGAAGACCACAGCCTCTGGATATATGGATGGTGAGAACATTACAGCTTCAGTAGCAAGAATAACTCCAGGCCACACCCAATGGTGGAAGCAGCTTTGTCTATATTCACTAGCAACTTTTGAAACCACAGTTGAACACCTTCAGCATAAGAAAGGCTGGATAGAAGCACACTAAAATTTTTAACGTGATGGGATGAAGTTATAACCCAAATGTTCTTAATTCCAAAGCTAAATTGCTTTATCTATGATGGCGTATGTTACAAAAACTGAAGACAGTATAATTGAGATAAAAATACTGTTTCCCCAAAAACAAGACAAATATTTAATAAAACAAAGTTTTTCAGTCCACCATCTTTGGAGAATAGACATAATTGGCCCAACTCCACCTACAGCCTCATCTGCCTCTACCCAGCCCATTTGTTTTACACTAAATTGTTTCAGGTTCTCATTATCCAGTGTCTTTGTGCCTCCTTTTAGAATCTTAAATTCCCTTCACCTCCACTGTAGACCCCCAATGCCCTAGGGCAGAACTAATCACTGATTGAATTCCTACATTTTCTACCTACTCCTTTAGAGTACATACTTGTCCTTCAAGACCAGCTCAAGAGTTCCCTCTTCCAGGAAGCCTCAGGGCACCCAAAGCCACCTAAGTCTGCCTTTATTACCGACCTACCTATATGTAATCTCACATCCCTTGGCTATTTCTACCACCCAATTATAAACTTCTTGAGTCACATTTAAATTTACTCATCTAGCACATGTGAGGCCCTGGGTTCAATTCCTAGTATAAATAATTAATAAATAAAAAATAAAGCTTATTCATCATTTTTATGCCCACAATTTAGCTGTTTCTGGCATAATGTAATTTGCCAATATGTTGAATAAATTAATATTCTCCTAGTTTCTTAATAACTGATTTTAGGTGTTTGTGCTTATTAACTGTTACCATTTTCCATTGAAAACATTAATCCTTACTTCACTTATATATTCTATTTACTATGACAGATTTTTTTTAAACTAGGAAAATAATTACAAAAGTGTTTTATTCAGTGCAATGTGGAATTCTAATAATCCCACATACATCTTTAACATGGAATTCATAATTTTCAAGTATAGTAGGCTATTGTCTGCCTACTAAAAAGGTGCCAACTCTGAACAAGACTGAAAGTGTTTATCTTCACCATCCCATACCAAGAATTTTTATGACCTTCTTAGCATCACTGATTATCTAGAACCGGCAACTTACTTTCCAGATTTTTCCCTTCCATTCCCCTAGGCACCATCACTAGGCAACATATTGTTCATTATTTTGGCTCCCACTTATTAGAAAGAACTCTGATAGCAACAGTATTACATATCTACTCCCTGTGGGTGTAATTCTTATAGCAGCCCCATCAGATGAATATTATTTAAAACCTATGCTCTGTCCACTGCACCAGTGGGTCTCAGCCTGTCATGATCAGAATCACCTGGAGGACTTATTAAAATACATTGCTAGGATCTATCCTTAGACTTCCTGATAAGTAAATATGAAGTAGGTCAGAGAAAATAAAATTTCATTGAAATTCTCGGGTGATATCAACACTGGTGACAAGGAACCACACTTTGAGACCACTTCACAGTACCATAATGATAAAGTTGCTTGGTTGAATACTGGTTAATCCAGTCACCCTCAAGATGATTTGCTTCTAACAGAGGTCACCAGCAAAAGATACCTACCTACCTACCTACTGGTAAAATGTAGCCTTCAGTGGCAGAGGTGAGACGTCAGAGGGGAAGAAAACAGTGTTGGGATATCTTCCCAAGTGGTACATCTAGTACAGTAGAAATAACTCCTTACAAATGCATATGGAAATTGAACCCAATCAATCAAATCTTATTTCCAATTCTACCTTCAACTTAGAAAAAAAAAAGCTTGAAAATAGTCAAGAGAATTTTGAAAAAGAATGTCGATCATTATGACTTAACCATATCAGATCATTAAGACATACTAAAGGCCGTCTCAAGTAAAATACTTAGACTGATAGAAAACGGAAAAAAAAAAAAATCCATGAAGCTAAATGGAAAGTCCAGTAACAAGCATAATAATAAGAGTTTAACATATGAAAAAGGGGCCATTTCAAATCAATGCTAAAAGACCAATTGCTCAAGAGATAATGTTGAGATATTACTTCAAAAAAATTAGACCTTGTCCCATACGGAAAAAAAAAAAGAATAAGCTTCATTTTGTTTCTGGCAAGTATTTAATAATAAATTTGAGATAAAGGAATATTTTTGAGAAGTAAGGTATAAGTATTTAATGGAAAAACAGAAATATCTCTAAAATAATAATGAACCAAGAATGCTATAAATGCTTCCATAAACAAATCTACATAATGAATGCTAAAATTGGGCAGATATGTAGAACATAAGACAAAGTATCAGTAGGTTTTATAGATTAAGAGCTTTTACAAAATCAAAAGATAAATACACAAAAATAAGAGCTGTGAATTTGCATGACAAAAACAAATATCAAATGTTTCAAGAGCTTCTCAAATATCATGAATGGTTTTAGAAACACAAATTTAAAAGAAATATTTCCCATAGATTAGAAACCATAGAGGCTTGACAATGTAGGAAGTGATTTTTTCAAAATCAAAATGGGAAAATATGAGGAAAGTGCAGTGATATCAGGAAATGTACCTAAGTATCAAACATAAAGTGAATGTGAAACAGAAAAGGAAACAGTTGTTCAAAAAGTTGGTATGTTTTTACTGTTTATAATCCTGAGGCAAGTTTTTCATTGACTTTCATTTGAAGTGTATGCTTGACTCAAAAAGTTAGATTTCTAAAGTTTTTTGTTATTTCAGAGGAGTAGAAAAAAAAGGAACAGCTAGTTTTGCCTCTTGACTGTTTTAACTTCATGAACCCTAAAACATGTCTCTATTCAGAGCAGTTTGCTGCAAAAAGCAAAATGCTATTATTTTCATAAAATATACAAACACTGTCAGCAAACTCAAAGATGCTTGGCAGATCTTTAAAATTACCTAATTTTCTATAGTCACAAAATAGTAATGCGTGACATACTTTTGAACTCTTTAAATAACAAGTTTCAGTAACAATGCCTGCATTTATTAGAAAACACACCAGCTAAAAATGAGAACACACTGTGTAGTCAGCTGTTCTCTTGTCTGATTATATTTTCATTTTCCAAGACTTTGAGGTCCTCAGTTTTCAATTTATGACCAGTAGTATTCTATTTGGAATGTCTTAAATGAGAAAACAGCTGTGTGCTTTATGATCAAAATAATAACCTGTCTTCCTTCAGAAATGGCACTGACAATTTTTAATTAGATGTACTCATGCAGAAATGAATCTGAGCTGACATGAAGATGGCACCTCAGAGCTCAACGAGAAGGAATACCTTCACATAGATGTCGCCCCACCCTCCAAACCCAAGAGAATCTGCACTGTCAAGAAAAAAATGTATCAAGAATTTAGAAAGGAAATGCATGACCCATTCAAACAGGATCACTTTGTTTCCAGCATGTATTATCAAAAAACAATCAGTATTTGTTCTTGTTTTACATATTACTTGTAGATTGGAAGGACTGTTTACAGATGTGAAAACTATGTTTTATGGAAGACCATAGAGTGAGTGGTTTCCAGTATGTATGCAAGGAATGGGACCCAAGACAGGGATATGGAAGCACAAAATTAAATCTGGTTGGGGACATGGCTTAAGTGGTAAAGTGCCTACTTAGCAAGTGCAAGACCCTGAGTTAAACCCCAACACCACCAAAAAAAAAAAAAAAAAACCAACCAAACAAAAAAAAACACTTCACAGAAAATGACATTTCATTAGGAATCATTGCTAACAATAAGTCCTATGAAGAACATATTTGGTTAGTTGATTTTCTTTCCTAAAGGAAAAGGTAATAAAGTTTTATAATATACACATGGTATGCTTACTATCTCCCAATCTTACTGGGTAAAACCTTTACTAATGATTGCTAAGGACTGGAAAACCTGCTTACAGAGAATCACATTCCGTGAATTAATGAGTTACAAAACAGCTTTATTTATATTTGAAAAACAATGATTTTAAGCCAAGTACCAAATACTAACTCACTGAATAGAACATAGGGCAGTTTAAACTAATCTCATGAACTTCATATGGTTGATGTTCAAAAACTTTAATAATTTAACTATAAACATCTATTAAATGAAAATCATGTCCAATGAATAGTTCCTCTGTCAACATTTCATAGCTTTACATATAAATACTTTCAATTAATCCTAAATATAAGCCTAGGAGATAAGTATATCATCCTCATTTTCAGATAAGGGAAAAAAAACCCATAAACACAGATGCAAAGAGGTTAGGTAATTTCTCCAGTCTCATAACTATTTCTTAAAGTGTTGCTGGTGCCTCTGGATTGTCACTTTACATAGATAAGTCACAAGTTTAAAGCAACAAAGGTGCCTGCTAGAGTGAGTGGCCTGAAGAATAACCTCCATTGTTGCCTGATGTCTAACTGCAGTTCGGCCCTGTGCCTCCCAAGCCATAAGTCCTGGCAGCCCCAGGCAGAACTAACTGCTTCTTGCTGCCATAGCAATGATCCTCATGCTTCCTGGGTTATAGAATATTCCCTTTAGGAATTTTTCCCTTTGGCATATCAATGCACTTCTCTTGGTGAGGGTAACATTCTGCAGACTTGCCATTAAAAATCTCAGGCTGAGAAAGGCAGTTTTGATAGCTACCAAGAGAAATCAATGCTAACTTCCCAGAGTCCAATGGGAACTAATCTCAGGGAAAAATTTATTGGGAGTAGGAGGCACAACCTACTTCTTCACATGTTCTGTATTTACATATGCTTTCTGAAAAGGGTAAGACACCTTAGGAATCAGATATATCATCTGATATATCTGAAGATACAAAAAATAAATAAATAAATAAAGCATTTGAAGTTGCATAGTCACTGGCATTTCAAAGATTTCCTTATTTTAAAATAGAGAGAGTATTGTTTACACTCCCTTGAGGTTGTTCAAAGATGTGTATTTTTAATAAGATTGAATGTTTTCAATTCTGCCAAAGTGATTTTTTTCCATGATCATAATTTCCATGTACTATGCAGTAATGTTTTGAATAGTTACCTACTGTGCCTCACCTGTTGTCTGACAAGTTAGCTTTCAGTCAGTATTTGTTAAATTAAAAGAAAAAAAGTCAGTGAACTGTTGATTAGAATGGAGATTTCTTATTCTTAGAATGAGTTATCTATCAAATAATTTCAAGTTTACATCGCCCTCTCAAATCCATCACTGTCCACAGGCCAGCTTCCTTGCCCTTCAAAGGAGCCTGAGAACTCCCTTTTACCCTTTTAGGCCACATCAAGGACAAATAACTAGAACTCTTCATATGTGCAAGCTTTCCTAGTACTGCTGTGACTGGCACTATATGGTCTGTATAATCTGACCTGGGAAGGCAGTACTTAAAGAAATGCATACATATTATCCTAGCTCTAGGGAGTTAAGGCAGGAGGATCAAGAGTTTCAGGCCACCTGGGTTACATAGTGAGATCCTGCATGAAAGAGAAAGAGAGGGAAGGAGAGGGAGGGGAAGGGAGGAGGGGGAGGGGAAGGGAGGAGGGGGAGGGGAGGGAGAGAGGGGGGAAGAAAGAGGGAGAGAGTGAGATCCTGAATCAAAGAGAAAGAGAGATGGGGAGAGAGGGATTAGGGAGGGGAAGAAGAGAAGCTTATCTCAACCAGGTAGGCAATTACACACAGAGACCTAGCTTGAGTCATTCCAATGGCTGACTACCCTATTTTCCCCTAAGAATGTCCCTTTTTTGGCATCCCATTCCTGTGGGATGCCATAATCACCATATAGCTTTTTCTCTGAAACCTGTAATGGCTTTCACAGTTTCTAACTATGTAGCAAGCTCTGTGGTTGGTTTCCTTACTTTCTCAGGCTTCTATAATGACCTCCTAAACCTTAATCTTATACCCTTTTCACAGTTAATGATTTCACTGGAAACAGTCCAAATGTTGCACAGGTGAAAGGTTAAAAAAAAAAACACAAATACACACATATGACTTGATATGCAACCATTTCAAAAAGCAGTTTTAAATAATTGAAACAACCTATAAACCTAGAGAAAACATAATAGTTAAAAACTAAATGCTCATTTAAGAGCCTGTAAGAATGTGTTCTATCTCCAAAATTACCCAAACTATGCCTGAAAGAATACTAATTACAATATAAATCAGTGTTCTGATAAATAAATTTATAAAATGTTACTATGCTTCCATTTTGGAAGTCTGTTATGCGTTTCTTCTTAGAAAAGAAAACAACTTAACTTTCACTCAGACTTTCCCAAAACTATTGGGCCATTGGAGTAGTTTTATATAATGATGGCAATTGTATCTTGCTCAGAATACACTTTGGGAATTGTTAAAATGCAAGTCATTTGCATTGTTGTCTCTACATGGTATAATGATTTATTTTTCTTTTAATACCATTATTTCTTTAAATATTCTGTAATAATCATGTTAATTTTGTAGCCAAAAAAAAAAAAAAAAGCAAAGAAGAAAAAAAAGTATAGTATCATTTAAGGTCACGTCTACTTATTGTTAGTCAAATTGACTCTGTTACCCTAGCAGTTCTCCAAAGCAGAAGGCAAAATGATTTTAAAATGCAAATGAATTTAAAATATCAAATAGGTTCCAGTTTCAGATTTGACAGAGTATCTGACTATGGACAGATACTCTGTAAGCTTCAGTTGCCTCTTTAGTACAATCTGCATCACAGCTACATCTACTGGATATAGGGAAGTGTACGCACATGTGTAGTGGCACAAGTCAGTGTTTAGCAGGTTCCTAGTCAGCCACTAAATGCTCATTATCCCTATGGCCAGCATACAAGTCACCGCATTGCTCTTAGATTACAATGACCTTGTATCTCCTAAGCAGTGGAAATTTAAATGAATTTACAAATGTCACTGAATCTCTGAAGCAATTAAGGACTTGTGTTAATTTATGTAAACAAGCACCTTAATTCTTTAAAAACTTTCTAAATGAAGAATCTCTACTCTCTGCCTAGGTATAATTCATCCTACTAGAACACGTCCATTATCTAAAAAAAAAAAAAAGATCTTAATTATGTTAAGAAATACTGAATGATGCTTTCTTTTTTGACATCAAATTTTACCTGCAAGAAAATAGAAAATATTCCTATAACAAACAGTCCAGAAAAATCTAAATTAATAAACCCATTTAACTATATTTATTCCAATAAAGGTTCTTCCCTTCCACCATAGGTACAGGGATTGAAGCCAGAGCTTCGCACATGCTAGGCCAACTCTCTACCACCAAACTACAGCTCCTTCAGGTTTTTGTTTATTTTGAGATGGGGTCTCACTAAATTGCCCAGACTGACCTTGAACTTGTGATATTCTTGCCTCAGCTTGTGGAGTAGCTGGTATTATAGGTATATACCACCACACCCAGATCAATAAAGGCTTCCAGTCAAGGGTATGCAGAGTTAATTTTCGGTCTATGTGATTATGCTGCCACCAGAGCTGAAGGAGTTACAGCTTCAAATGACCTGAGGCAAAGGCCATACATTCTCCTCAAAGGAACTAAATGAGGGGGTTGCAGTCATCCTGGAGGAAGAAAAAGTCAAGACATACTGATTCCCTTGTTCTTAGCAATAAAATTCAGCCTCTACATAAACAACTAATTTTATAGCATTTTAAAAATTTATTTATTTTGGTACTACTAGGGTTTGAACTCAGAGCCTTGAGCTTGCAAGGCAGATACTGTTAGGTCTGGAGACCTAAAGCAGATGAGTATCCCATCCCCCCCATGGAGAGCACTATCATTTCTACATCCTGAAAAGGAGTTGTAAATCTGCATTCCTGCACCCTGAAGAGGAGATATAGGGTCTGATAGACCTGTCACAGGGCTAATGAGCAAAATGATTTCAAGATTGTTCCCCCTCCCCCATAAGGGGAAAACAAACCAGTTCACCTGAGAAAGCCTACAAATCCATGGCCAATGAAAAGAGCCCACCAAACCCAGAATTAAAGTGTCCATAAAAGCGCCAGGCTTCATCACCTGAGATGCGAGCTACCAGTTTCTGGGCTCCACTGCACTGCTCTACCGGTAGCCTTTCCTTTCTCTCTAATAAATCCTACTTCATTTACGGGCTTTGGCTCACAAGTCAGTTCTCTGGGCTGTGAAAGCAAAGACCCTCGACACCGGCCCCCCAACACTTCAAACCGGCACATAACATTTTGGTGACCACATGAGTGTACATTTCTCCTAGACCGAGGTCTGCATGACTTGAGCACCAATCCAACAGGGGCATGTCTAAGGTACAACCATGAGTGTCCAGCACCCTGCTGGATGGTCCTGCTGGGGGAGAGCCCCTTCCGAGGACTAGCCAAAAGCAGACTTCCTTGTGCTGCTCACCGGGTCTCTTCCTATCTTACTGAGGGACTTTCCCGTCATGGTATCAAACCAACGGCTCCTAGTCAACTTTGGCCTCATGGTAATTCAGGCTCCCTCCCTGTGGGCCAAGACCAAGCCCAGGGTTTATTCAGGTATGCCTTATGCTATGTTGGAGGAGACCTGATTGGTTGTGGCACCTGATGATTTTTTTTTGTCTTTTTCCCACCTGTCAGATACCTCTTCTACTCCCTCCTTGGCCCTGCTACCTTGTCCTTCATCTCTGCCTTCCTTCCCCTCAGTGTGCTTATGGGGACCCTGGCCTCCCATGGAACACTCGTACCATGGTACCTTATGAATTTCTTAAGTTACACCCACACCTAATTTGTCATGCCCCTCAGTCCACAGCAACTTTAAATCAGCTGCTGGGCACTGGTGGAGGCAAAGGCACCTACAGAAAACTGCAGCATGCCACGCGCACACCCTAAGTCCGCCCCACAAGGGAAGGAGGGAAGACAAACAGGCACATGAGTGCACAGGGATGAGAGGCCCTGGGTGCAGTGACAATGCCTGCCATAGCTAAGGCAATCACAGAGAGGGCCTGGCATGCATCCAAAGCCACCAGCCATACACAGCAGCAACTGCAACTCCCCCTGAAAGGGATGAGAGGAAAAATAAATGCACACAGGTACATGTACATGGGGGGGAAGGGCGATAAGCCACAGGGGCTGGCTGGGCAGAGAGGATCACTAGTCCCTGGCATTTGGGGGGGCAGGGGGGGGGCACTTTGCACAGGCCCTGTTCCCAGCCCCACCTCATGCCTTGGGCCTGACTGCCCCAGTCCTTGGAAGTCAATTCTTATCTCAAGGTTATGGTCCCAAAAAAGCACTAATGTAACCTTCTGGGAACAGCAAACTGGGCATTACTATGCTTCTCATTTAAAATTTCCTATTCTTTTTACCTCAGTGTAAAATTTTTTTTCCTCCAAATATTAACACTAGTCATACCTTGTGGCACTGTGTTTGCCCCAGGACCCCTCTGAGTACCTTTCTCTAACCTTACAGGCATCTCTCCAGGTGATGCATCCCTTTGTTACATAGGTAGCCTTTATTAAAGAGGCTGCCTGCTTTTGGCTAAAAGGCAGGATCCTAGAGTTTTTCCTCACTGAGTCAGTCAGGTGGCCTAACCCGATCAGTCACTTCCATAGATCCTGATCACAGATGGCGAAGGAAGTCACAAGACAGGGATGCCTGCTCTCGTTAGTTAGGTCTGATCCCTAGTCAGGACGCCAATAAAAGGGAAGTCTGACAAGTTATTCTAGATGGGACCTGCCACTTCCAGTCTTCTGGCCTTGGTACCCAAGTTGTCTCCACTGGCCTATCTACTGAAACATTGGAAGGACCTTGACCCTATTAATCTCAAGGGAAAAACCCCTCATCTTTCTTTGTACTGAGACCTGATCGCAGTATCCCTTGGGTGACCAAGAGAAGTGGCCTTCATAGGGTTCCTTAAGTTATAATACCATACTCCAATTAGACCTTTTCTATAAAAGGTAGGAAAAGTGGACTTAGGTTCCCTATTTACAGCTTTTCTTTTATCTCTGAGACCACCCAGAATGGCTCCATAATTGCTATCTAGATATTCAAACACCAGCCATTCCTTGTAAGCCACAGGATAAACATGGGGAAGGAGGACCAGAAAAGCCCCTTACCAATGACAAAGCCCCTGTCCCTACTGCTCCATCCTCTGTCCTACCTTCTAAGTCACCCCAATATTCAGAATGTCCTAATGGATGTTTCCACCTTCAACAGTCAATGATAGGAAGAGGGTGACTCTATGTCCCCTTCTGGTTATCAGATCTAAGGTAGATTTAAAAAGATCTGGCTATGTATGCCCCAGACCAATACATCCAAGCCTTTATCTCTGTGATCCAACCTTTGAATTGTCATGGAAGGATATTATGCTTCTACTAAACCAGACTCTTTCCTCATTAGAAAAGCAATGGGTCCTAGCCCAAGCCACTCAGATTGGGGAAGATTTCCATATACCATGAGTCCCAATACCCATAGCACTTGGAAATGAGGGAATGAATATGCCTATACCCACAGGGGCACAAGCAGTCCCTTTGGCAGATCCATACTGGGATCAAAATGGTGAGGAGAATGAATGGCATTGATTCCACTTCATCCATCTTATAGTGAAGGGGCTAAAAAGGGCCGAAGTCAAAACTCTAAACTATTCCTAGGTGACTGTAGTACAACAAGGCCCTGAAGAAAACCCCCTTACCTTTCTATAGCATCTTAAGGAAACTATCAGAAAGCATACCACAGTGGACCCAGAGTCACAGGTGGGAGAAGTTCTCCTCAAAGATAAATTCCCAACCCAGATATCCATAGAGAACTCCAAAAATCTGTGGCTGAAGGAAAAAAATCAGTGGACCAACTAATACAACTAGCCATGTCTGTATACTATAACTGGGACGTTACTGGAAAGAAAAGGATAAAAGACACCATGACCTCATTGCAGCTCTCAGGGAGCGCCCCACCTGACTGGGCCAATATACCGAGCTTACTACCATTATGGACAGGCGGGGCACTTCCACAGAGAATGCTCTAAAGAGGGACAGCTCCAGCCCTCACGAGGACCCTGCCCTCTCTGCAAAGGTAACCACTGGAGGTCTAAGTGCCCCCATCTCCAGAAGAAAGGCAGGGTGCCATCTCCTAGGGATTGATGGGTTCTGGGGCTTCCTGTCCAGGCTCCACTTCTTAGCATCAATGTTGAGAAGCATTGGGTAGCCATAATGGTAGAGAAGTGAAAGGTCATTTTCCTCCTTGACAGTGGAGCCCATTTCTCCGTCTTACCATTCTGTCCTGGTCCCCAGTCCAATAACAAGGTTATCATTCTGGGCATATCTGGCCAGCCCCTAGAGCGGTATTTTACTCAGCCTCTGGCCTGCTCTTGAGGAGACCTCCACTTCTGTCACCTTTTCTCATAGTCCCTGAGACTCCAGTGCCCCTGCTGGGATGGGATTTACTATCTCAACTGAAGGCTTAAATTCTCCTCCCACCCTATCTCTGCTGTCCCCTTCTTCAGGAGCAAGTGGATGCCACAGTGTGGACTGATGGAATGACTATAGAGTGAGCCAGAATGACCTTCCCAATTCAAGTAAAACTCAAAGATCCCTCACAGTTTCCACATCAAAAACAGTATCCCCTCAAGCCTGAGGGAAGAGTAGGCCTCCTGCCTATCAAATTCCTGTAAAAAGAAAAAAAGGGGCAGGAGCTACTAATAAGTTGTTCCAGGCCCTACAGTACCCCTATTCTTGCTGTCTGCAAGGAGCCAAACAAACAGATGTTGGTTCAAGACCTCTGGCTCATTAATGAAGCAGCCATTCCCCTCCACCCAGTTGTTCCCAATCCCTATACTCTATTGGCTCAAATACCCTCAAAAGCCCAATATTACTCTGTACTACATTTAAAGGACACTTTCTTTTGCATTCCTCTTCATCCTGACAGCCAGCCTCTGTTTGCCTTTGAAGATGCCACTAACCTTTCACAACAACTAACTTGGACAGTTTGCCATAAGGCTTTAGAGACAGCCCTCACCTTTTTGAACAGGCCCTAACCAGAGACTTACTAAGATTGGTACTACCCAAAGGCCACCCTTCTTCAATATGCTGATGACTTACTTATGTGCAGAGCCACAGAATCCCTCATCTCCAGGGTGACTGAGTCCCTTTTAAACTTTCTGGCCTCCTGGGGATACAAAGGCTCAATTACGCCTCCCTCAGGTCACCTACCTAGGTATGATCTTAAAGGGACAGACCTACTCCCTGACTCATGAGTGGATCAACTCAATCCTCTGTTTCCCACTCCCCCCAGAACATAAAGTAGCTTAGAGCTTTCTTAGGAGTTACAGGATTTTGCAGAATCTGGATCCCTAGATATGCAGCCCTTTCCAGACTCCTTTTTATGCTCCTACTAATATTCCTATTTGGGCCTTGCATAATAAATGCTCTCTCCAGATTCCTATCATCAACAGGTCCAATGGATCAAACTCCAGATCTTAGTCAAGGAATACTCACCTCACCTATGCATGAGCCCTCCATCCCGCTCCATTGGAGGGCCCTGGAGACTACACAGGTCAACTCCTGAGACAAGTACCACTACCACTATCCCATCACCCCACTGTCAGCATGAATCAGCTAGATAAGTCATCGTCCCTCTCCCCAACAGCAGGTGGTGCTTGTCTCAGAGGGGGGACTTCTTGGGTCTGGAGACCTAAGGCAGATGAGTAAGTATCCCATCCCACCATGGAGAGCACTGCATTCCTGCATCCTGAGAAGGAGTTATAAACCTGTATTCCTGCACCCTGAAGAAGAGATACAGGGTCTCATAGATCTGCCATGAGGCTGATGAGCAAAATGCTCTCACGATTGTTCCCCCCTCATAAGGGGCAAACAAACCAGATTACCTAAGAAAGCCTGCAAATCCATGGCCAACGAAAAGAGCCCACCAAACCCAGAGTTGAAGTGTCCATAAAAGTCCCAGCCTTCACCATCTGAGCAGCGAGCTAATGGTTTCCGGGCTCTGCTGTACTGCTCTAGCTGTAGCCTTTCCTGTCTCACGAGCCAGTTCTCTCATAAACCAGCTGCCTCACGAGCCAGTTCTCTGGGCTATGAAGGCAAGGACCCTAGACACCAGCCTGCAACCCTTCACACCAGCACATAACAATACTATCACTTGAGCCACAGCCCCAGCAATTCTTCACAATTTGTGGTAAAATATGCCTAAATTTCTTGTTTCTAAGAGGTAGAAGATCTATTTTCAAAAAGAAACTTCTCAACTTCTCTTCAATGGATGATAACCTATGATTAGAATGGTGTCAAGTGCTCTCTCTTGAATAATATGTTATTAAGTATGACTTTACAATAGAAATTTTCAGTTACTGCTTATCAAGCTTACCAAAATCAAAAAACAAAATGCCATTAGAATTATTCTCATCTTACACTGGAGAAAGTGAAATAGTAAAACGCAGTTCTCAGCATGGTAAAGAGAGGAAATAATCAGAATTATAATCACTTTGGTAGCATATTCCTAATCTAACAGGGCCCATTTTTTTCCTGTAAAAGAGATTGTGATTTTCATTAAGATCAATGTATACTTTGTATGGGGCAGAGCAAAAAATAAGTTCCCATCCTTCATCTGGCATGGAGACTTTCACACTGGATATAGGAACTTTTTTTTTAATCTTGCAGTTCTAAGGCTTGAACTCAGGGTCTTATGTTTGTGAGGCAGGTGCTCTACCACTTAAGCCCATCCCTCTGCCTCTTTTTTGCTTTAGTTACTTTTCAAATAGTCTCATGTTTATGTCTAGGCTGGCCTGGACCTCGATCTTCTTATTTACACTTCCTGGGTAGCTGGGACCACCACACCCAACCACTGGTTAAGATAGAGTCTCAGAAACTTTTTAAACCTTGATCCTACTGATCCCCATCATCCCAGTAAGCTAGGATTGCAAGCATGAGCCACCAAGCCTAATCTGGTTTTAGCTTTTTGCTGAGATCCTCATACCTCCATTTTCCTGAGTAGCTAAGATTACAAGGGTGCCCCATCACCCCAGACCTGAGAACTTAGGAAACTTCTAACCAACCCCTGGCTCTACTTCCTGGGAAAGGCAAATGAGGAACAGAGCATTCTTGTCCCCTGTTGGATTTGAATTAGTACAGTAATGATGCCAGTATTTAGGCTGCTTTCTAAAAATGCAGATGATATTTAAAATTTAACAAACATATCAAATGCCTGATAAATGCTGGTGTTATTTCCATTACTCTGTATTACCCTCTTCCACCATGGAGGAAATAAAGGTTCAGAACGAGAAACACAGTGCCTAAGCCAGTGAGTGACTGAGCAGAGATTCAGGTTTAGATCTGTCTCCAAGCTCACTCTACAAGAACTGCCTGCCAAGTGCTACCTAGCTTCTGGCTGGACCAGTTCTATTTGAAACCAAATCCAATGGTGTTAAATGCCAGAGAGCCAAGGGTACTGGTTCACTGCATCAAACAACCATAAGGTAGGCTATGGAGTAAAATGAAGAATATTAGCTCACTTAAAATGCTTTATGGAATGCCAGATTGCCTGCCCGAATGTTATCATTTCTTCAACGTAGTTTTTAAGAGATGAATTCTGCCTTAGAATTTCATCTTATTTTTGGACAATCTAAAATGCCAATTTGTTGCCAAAACATTCTTAGAAGGGGGGGAAAAATAGGCAAATCTGTTTTCCAGTACAATACATGTAGTTTCACACCCATTTTGAAGAAAATGGAGAAAGACCATGCATACATTTAAAAAAAAAAAAAAACTAGGGAGAAAAAGCACTCAAAGTAGAAGAAACCTCACTCATAGATTTTTCTTTTCTCAGTGCCAAGTTGGCAATTTAATTTCTTTCTTAGTGGTTTTGTTATTGTCTCCTTGTTTGTTTTGTTTTGAGACAAGTTCTCACTAATGTAGCCCAGCCTGGCCTTGAGTTTCCACCTTCTCAAGTGCTGAGATTACAGGCTTGCACACCACACCCAGTACACTTTAATTTCTTGCATTTGTGATAACTCTAAATTCTCAATCTCTTCTTTCTAGAGCTAGAAGAAAATACCATTATTGTTTCATCTCATTCTTCAACCTATTCTTGTTCAAGTTAACAGGCTAATTTCCCCTATCCACAGAAGGCCTGAATCAAAACAGCAAGGCTGTGCACAGTTTAGATTTCAGTGTTAACACAATTAAGAATCCTTATGCACTAATTACATAATTAATGACTAATTACCTCACTTTCAAAACCTATAAACTGTTCTATACAAATGTTCCTATGTAAATAGAGTCCATATCTCCTATAAAACAACCCTCTCTATGATGACCAAAGCTTTTATTTTCTTTAAATATAAGATGAAAAACATTACCCAGAATTTTCACTTATACTGCTAATGAAATGCACATTTTTCATAAATACCACAGAAGGTTATAATGCTTAAAGAGAATTCCAAAAAAGAATGTGATGTTATAATAGAGTCTTATATAATGTTATAAGAGATATAAAACAATAGTAATATACTTCACAGTGCTTAGCAACAATTCTTTAGTTACTGGCTACAAAAATGAATATTAAATACCCAGTTCAATACTTTGTAAAACTGAACTTCTACTACTTCAAAGAACAACTGGGTCCCTTGCTTCTTTCCCCAACAATGACTTCTTATACAGGTTCACACAAATTCAAGTTATACAGCTCCAATAACCAATCACTGTGTGTAGCTATGAATAGAAAATAAAATTCAAAGCTGAAATTTATACAAAAGCAGTCAAAAACATGACATCTGCCTATAGGATTTCACAATAGCTGTTAAAATGACCACTTAATAGCAAAGGGTAGGGGTGTGTATTGGGGAGAAACAAACCTAAATATCTATCAATAGGGGATTGATTATAGAAATTATGATTCATTACTACAAAGATATAACACAGCTAAAAAAAAAAAAAAAAAAGCCAAGGCCCTTTATGGAAAGAAGTGGAAGAATTACTGATACATTAAGTTAAAAAAGTACAAAGCAGCACTGATTATGTATGGAAAAGGGAAAGCAATGCACATCCCCAAGCCCACTTGCTCGTGACTACATGTAGACGGACTAAGCCATGTGTGCACTGTAGTCACAGGAAGCTCTTGAACACTTGCAAAGTGGCTAGTACGACCCAAAAACTAGTATCTTCACTTGATTTCATTGAAAATTCAAATGTGACCCAGTATGGAATATTCTTCCTGTTAAAGACAGCTATATTGCTTGTTAGAAATGGTAACCCTACATGTGGGGTGAAGCACATCCCCAAATGCATGAGACCCTGGTTCAATCCCCAGCACAGCCAAAACAATAATAAAGAAATAGTAACACTGATTGTATCTGGGGAGAAAACCTATGTGACAGGAACAGAGGGACTGAAAGGAGCGCTCTATTTTGTTATTTTTCTCTTTTAAATTGTACACCTGGTAGAAAATATGGAATAATGTGACCCATAATCACCACAAAAGAACTGCTGTCATTGGCCTAATTAATTACCAGTTTAATTTTGGATGAAAGCTCTCCCCCCAAAAATCACATGATGTGCTTTTAAAGAGGATATAATCTGGTATTGGTCAGAAACATTTCTGAATAGCGTAGATTCCATAAGTGCTTCACTAACAGTGCCAGAGTTAAAAAAATGAACTTGAAGATCAAAGCCCTCAAAGCACACACAGTTAGTTTAGTGACAGCACAGGCCAGCCTTAGCACAGCTTCATCTTCTTCCACTGTCAGGAACTAAGGCTTTTCATTTTTCTGTTCACCAAATATATTTCCCTTACATTTCCATTTAGCAAAGTACTTACCTACTTAGCTAACCAAAGCAGGAAAAATAAAAAAATTCCTCACACCACCATGAAATTTATTTTCTTTCTGTGTAGTGTAAAAACAAAGTAGACCACAAAGGCATCAAGGAAAGGGAGAAACTGAGTATTATACACAGCTGAATTTAAATATAAAATTGAAACCCATACTGTATATGAACAGGGTTATTACCCCAAACTTTTATTTTGAAAATAAACACTTAAAAGTTTTTTCTTCTTTAACACAGCCAATTTTAGAGGCTTAAATGCATGTAGCAGTGAAAACAATTTCGTATTAGCAGTGTTAAATTTAAAAGCTGGTAGGCTCTCCAAGGAAAAGACCTCCATTCTCAACTCATAAGCAGTACTTTGATCATCCTCCTTGCAATTCCATAACAATGTAAAGATAGGTAGATCTTACTATTGTATATCATTCTAAGGACAGTGTCATAGGGCCACAGAAATAATGTCTTTAACAATTAAAGTGAACTTGTAAAAACTGCTTCTTAACAGGAAATTTTTTGAAATATCCAGTGAAGACTAATAGGTAGCAAAAGAGGTCAAGGATGGGATGAAATACTTTTCATTATACTACTTACTCTATGTATACCTTCAGCACAATACATAATTTCTTAGTGCCCCAAAGCTATTACTTCAATACCAGTGATTTTATTTGGAGAACCTTCATCTTCAAACCTTCTAAATATCTGTGAGGTCCCAGAAACTTAAGTCTCTACTTTATGTAGGTTTTAAAGTAATATGAGAAAACTACGAATGTCCCAAAATCTATGACTTTCAAATCTTCCACTGCTGCCAATTTTAACTTCTGATACTTTAAGTGTGGGAGAATACAAAAAAATGAGTTACTAAAAATTATTGCAAATATTCATTCAGTGCCTTTTAGAATTGCCACTAATTCAAGCTTGCATAATCTGCTTAGTGTTCTAAAAATGTCATACTAAAATTCCAAAGTGTTATACCTTAAGTATGTATATGAAATCTTGAATTTAATTTGAAAACTGAGAACTGTCCTAAATAAATTCAAAGCTATACTCTTATAACAACTGAACTATGTTAGTGCTGGAAAATGTGGTCCCAAGGACACCAACACAAACTTCAGGACTGAATTTTCTTGGCATCATGATTCAATTTCCTATAGATTTCTACACAGAAGATCATAAATAGAAGGCAGAATTACTCAAGAACATTGCTCCTTTCAGAACACATTGTATTTCCAGGATAGCATATGGTAAACCAGAGTAAACTAGAAGTGATAATGGGTTCTAGATATAACATTTGTCCCAATTAAAATGTCAGAGAAAAAAAATGAGTATAGCTCCTCTTTCAGTTCACTTGGGTTAAATATTCTTCACTCACAATTACACCTCACTTTCCTAGATGGAAGAAAAAGTTTGGAGGTAATAAAAGAAGAAAAAGCCCTCAATATAAAAGACTAGTAGCATAGGATCACAGCATAAAGTTTTAAAACTAGCTTCTTTTTACCTTGTGGCATTCCTGTCTGCCACTTTCAGTTTTGATCTCTTGAAGCATAGTAAAAATGACAGTATCCAGTTGCTTTCTAGGGATGGAGAACAAAACATCTTATGTAGAAACAAGACACATGAAGAGTCCACTCCCAGAGTCAGGCAGGATACCCATTTTGCTTGGGTCTTTTACAGCTAATAACTGAATCATGAACACCTGAGAATGAGAACTGACCTTCTCTCTTTCCCAATTCTATTAAAGCAGTGATGGAGCAAGGGATGATCAGGCATAAAAGAATAAATAGAAACAGCAGGTTGTTCCTCTCTTTGACTCTACATTATGCTGTAACCTACACCCACTTTAACACAAAGGAGAAAATAAATTCAGTGACTCCTATAATTATCTTGACTATTGTTGACTCAATTGGTCTAGAAACTACAGCACATCAACTGATCCTGGGAATGGTTGGGTGTAGTCATTTTCACATGTAGCAGTTCGATTTCCTGTTTTTCCAGCACATCTCAGCCGACGCACAACTGTAGCAGCTGTTAAAGCTTTGGCTCCTGTCCCCATTGCTCCCCTTGGACTCATCTAATACTTCCCTGCTTCTGTTTTTCCAGAAGTCATAGTATGTGTGCATGTCCATGAATGCAGATTGGAGAGATGGAAATCCTCAAGGAAGGACAGTAAAAGCCTCATTCAGATTTGAGTATCTTAACTCCACTTCCTCAGAAATATATCATGTAAGTAAGTTGTGACATTAGACCATGAAGTGAAATGGTGTATTTAATTTTAGCAAATACACCAGACTGCACACCAATTACTTGGTGTTAATTCCTCAAGTTAATCATGCCGAGAATAGTTTTCCAATGATGCCATCATCATAACAACATTTTATGTGTTTAGCATTTAGTCCTATTTAAAGTCAGCCTACACACTATACAAAAAGAAAAAACCTTATAGATACCATATTTTGATCCTGAACTATTATAACCCAGGTTCTTGCTTGTTTTGTTGGTGGGACTGGGCTTTGAACTCAAAGCTTTGTGCTACCAATTGAGCCACACCTCCAGTCCATAATTCAGGTTCTTATTTGAGCATATTTCAGAGGCCTGCCTCTGAAATACTTTGACCATTTTCCAAAAATCAAATCCCCCCAAATATGGCATTTGCACTCTTTTAAACACATCCAAAGGAATTTTCTATAAGACTATGAGACTTGCAAAGGAAAACTTCTATTCTATTCACCCCTAATTATATATATATATACATATATATATACATATATATACACACACACATATATATACACACATATACGTATATGTATGTATAATTGCTACAGCTCTGATTTCAATGGGAGAACACAACAGGAAAGGATAAATGGAAAAAATTAAAGTGAGAGACTCAGGCCATTTCTCTCCCTGCTCATCTAGCAACTCTAGCTTCACAAACTTAAAATCCTTTATGGGGCTCCATTTTTTTCTAGCGAATTTAAGAAGTTAAGAAATTGCCCCTCATTCTGTAGTGTGCCACGTTTTTTCCCTAGAAAACTGCCGACAGCTTGATGTTGAGCTAATATTAACCTGGAAAGCCACAGAAGTCCAGATATTGTTCAACACTGAACACCGCAAGAATTAAAGATTCAAACAGCTTAATTCATTGTCATAATTCTTGACAATTTTGATTTCTATAAGGAGACATAACAATTATAGTGACTAGTATTAGAACTAAGTTTCCAACTTCCTATGGGTTGAGCTTTCAGACTTCTTTCTGCCTCTACTGTCTTAATACTGAGATGACCACCCAGCTGAAGCACTTTGTCAAAATACTCCAAAATTTAAGTCCACAGCTTGAAGTACATAAACAGTTCCAAAATATTCAAATTTTAAACAGCATCATGCATTTTAAAATCTATGAAAACTAAAACAACCCAACTCACTTGCTCTAGCATTTTTCTAAAGACCAGCCAGTCTTTCAAGAGCTTTTCCAAGGGATTCATTCCTCAAATATGAAGTTTGTATGCAAAACTGGAGACATTTAGCCCTTTATAAATAGTCATGGGAAACTTTATTCTCTCATACTTTTAGTTTGTTTTTATAATAAGAGATGGGGGAAAATTTAGCAAAGTAAAGTCATAAAAAAAAGCCTCACAACTATCATACTAATTTTAGAACACTAAAAGTTTAAGGATATGAAATATCCTTAACAAAAAAAGTTGCTGGAAATTGTAAAGACAATTTGACTTAACTATAAAATAGATCTAGACTCGAAAATACTAGATAGGAACTCTTTCCACCTTTGGTCCTTTTCTTTCTGAGCACATTTTTAACCAGATCAGTCATTTTTCATGTAAGTGTTCTCTAGCACAGAAGTCTAGATTTCTCTTTAAAATATATTCCAATACTTTACAAATGTTAAAATTCTAAAATGTTTGCCAAGAGGCCAAATCTAGCAATTAATCACCATTCTGCAAGATCCCTTTTGAGATATGTCATGCAAATAGAATATAAGTCATTTAGTTCCAACTCACATTTAGGTTCAATACTTAGAAGCCTCCTGCAGTAAATAAATTTTTTAATAAGTAGTCACTACTTTATTCATTTTGTAATCCATGCCAAGGGATCAGCAAACTTTCTGTATAGAGCCAAAGAAAAAATATTTTTGCTTTGAAGACCACATGGTCTTCTGGACCGCTGAACTATAATGTAAAAACAGCTACAGGCACTATGCAAATGCATAAGTGTGACTGTTTGCTAACCAAGATCCTTACAAACATAGGTAGAGGATAAGAAATTAATACTCAGAACACCCAAGACTCAATAACAGCAACAACAACAAAAGATTTGAAAAAGCTACAAGGCCTGAATAGACAATTCTCCAAAGAGGATATAAATGGCCAAAAACGATATACATACTTGTACGTAAAATCACTAATCAATAGGGAAACACAAGTCAAACCCAGGATGAGATACCACTTCACATTCATTGCGATTATAGGGAATGGGGTGGGAACTGATGACCAGGAAGTAAAAATTGGTGAAAACATGTAGAAGCTGGAACCCTTATATACTGTTGGTGGGAATTTAAAATGATAAACACTGTGGCAAACAGTGTGGAAGTCCCTCAAAAAATTAAAAATAGAGCCAGGAGTGGCATACACCTATAATACCATTACTCAGGAGGCTGAGGAAGGAGGATCTTGTGTTTGAGGCAACTTGGACTACACAGCAATATCCTACCTCATAAATAAGTAAATAAATATGTGAGCTACCAATTTGACTTTTCTATCTATATACCCCAAAAACTTGAAAGCAGAGTCATAAAGAGATATTTGCACATACATATTCTGAACAGTGCTGCTATGAAAAACTAAAATGTAGAAGCAACCCAAGTACCTATTGATGGAAGAATTGATAAACCAAATATAGCCTATACTTACAAGAATATTATTCAGTTATAAAAAGGAATAAAGTAAGCCAGGCATCATGGTATAGGCCTGTAATACCAGCACTTGGGGAAGCTGAGTCAGGAGGATCTAGACTTTGAAGTCTGGCCCAAAAATTTAACAAAAAAAGGAACAAAGTACTAATACAACAACATGTACAAACATTAAAGCCATTATGCTATGTGAAGCAGGCCAGTCAAAAAAAAAAAAAAGGCTGATTCCACTTATAAGAAGTACCTACAGTAGACAAAAATCACAGAAAGAAAATAGAATGGTAGCTACAGAAACAGAGAGAAGAAAGAGAAAGTTGTTTAATACGCAGTTTCGGTTTTGCCAGATGAAAAATGAGGTATGGAGATGGGTGGTGATGGCTGTACAACAATACAAATATACTTAATACTATTTATCTGTACACTTCAAGACTGTAAAGACAGTAAATTCTGTTATGTGTATTTACCATAATGAAAAAACATGAAGAAAGCTGGGCATAGTGCTATGTGCCTGTCATTCCAATGATGGCAGGAAACAAAATAGGATTGCAGTCCAGGCCAGCCTTGACATTAAATGACAACTTATCTCCAAAATAACCAGAGCAAGAAGGGCTGGTGGCATGACTCAAGCAATAGAGCATCTAGCTAGCAAGGGTGAAGTACTGAGTTCAAACCCCAGTAACATCAGGGGAAAAAAAAAAAACACGGAGAGAAAGAAAAGAACAGGTCCAAGGCTATTTTGACCTGCAGGTCATATTTGTTAGGCCATGGTTTGCTAACAGCTGAGTTAGGGTATTGTACCTTAAGTTCTAAACATAAATATAGTGTTAAGCTAGCATCAAAGTACTCTTTCTACCCAACAGCATGCTCACTTTTTTTTTTTAAGTTAATTTCTTAAGTAAAGTTCTTAAGATCAGGAACCAATCTCTATGTACCTAAAAATAATTGTTGTAGAGAAAATAAGGACTCATGAGTAGGACAAATTTATTAAATAAAAAGAAGTGTTGCTAACATGAAGGCTGGCATTACTATATAAATACATTTGGCATTTCAATAGTAAGATAAGGTCATAAAATTGTTATCCAATTATCCTCTGACTCATTCAGAGGAGAACAGCCTTTGAAGGAAAAGTCTCACACTGTTTTATTAAACAACTTCATTTTTTCTTATTTGATAAGAATAAGAAAAATAAGAATCCTACTTTTGAAATTTTATACAAATAAATTTAATAGTTGCCTAATAGCAAAAGTAAGCAATTTTGCAATCTGACAAAAGAAGACTGCCAATTTACTAGGAGTTAAAGTTTGAAGAAATAATTTACTATGAGTACTTTTCTTTGCTTTTAACTTACTTAACTTACTGAGTTTGAAGCTATAACCCAAATCCTAATCTCCTTTTAAGTGCTAGACATTTCTGAGTATTTATGGGAATTTGTGTTTTTAATATATATAAACATTGTTTTTAGATAAGATAATGCACTTGGAGGCCCCTTTAAATAAAAACCTTTTTTTTTCTTTTTTTGTGACAGGGTCTGGCTATCTATCCCAGGCTGGCCTCTAAATCATGCCCCTCCTGCCTCCATTCTCCCAGGTGATGGAATTATAGGTGTGCACCACTATGCACAGTTTGCTCAGTTTTAATTTTTTAACTATTTCAAGCCAGAAAGGTGAGAGAAAACTGAAAGCATTACTGTGGAGAGTCACAGCAAGATGGATACCAGAGGAAAAGTCTAAATTGTAGGTAAGTAATAAAATCTCTAAAGCAATGAAAAAGCATATTTGTAGACCCACTTGGGGCTGGGGTGTGGTAACACAGTTGCCATAAGAACTTAGCTAAGTCCTTTTAACCATTTAGAATAATTGACAGTAGCAAACATAATGGGCAGTGATGAAGCACACAGGATTGGTATCAGAGATATTTTCTACTCCTCCATCCATTAGACTTGCGTTACTTCAGCTCTTTAGCCTCAGCTTTAGAAACTGTAGAATGAATAAAAGTGGCAAATTTTCAATTAGCAAGTAAAGAACATAAAAGACGACTTTAGAAATGAAAAATAAGGGCTGAAGATGTAGTTCAGTGGTTAAGTGTTTGCCTACCACGCATTAGCCCCTAGGTTCGATCCCCAGTATTGGGGGGGAAAAAAAGGCAAAATAAAGCTGAGTTCCTAAAAATAATTAAAAGCTTCCATCCCATTGGGTGTCATCTCCTTGTGAGCTGTTAATTATTGACAGTTAATCAATGACTTTCCAGTCCAGTGCATAGAATGACCTGAGCAACATTTTAAATCCAGCTATGCCTTTGCCCCAGCCCAAGCCAGTTAAACAGAATGGGTGGGGGTGTGAGAGTTTATATTACTGTGAAAGCTCCCCAGGTGACTGTCATATTGAAACCTATGCTAAGTATTCAATAAATGTTTGCTAACAAGGACTCAATTCATAGTCAGCAAAACTTTAGAATCAATAAGGTACCCACAAAAAGGCTTAAGAAAGCTGCTGCGGAATCATTCCTTAACTTTTCCTAAGCCTTCAATTACTCCATTGCTCCACAGCTGAAACATTATAAAGTGCACTTTTTTATTTCCCCTATCCATTCCAGATTTGTTTCAGAATCAAAGCATTAAGCTCCTTCAAAGCAAGGTCAACTAAGCTTTTGACATTTACTTTTCAAAGAGTCAAAAACAAAAGAGCATATCTGGGCAAGTAAAGAACACAAGGACTACCACACAGTTCCAAAGATAAAGTGCCCAAGTTGAGGTCGGCAATCGTGTTGCTTTTTCTAAGTGAGTAATGTCATACTGCTAAGCACAGCACTAACATCTAGTACTGCAGCAGCGAATGTACTTCTCATCTGTAGGGAACAGTTTCCAAGACCCCCAGTGAATGCCTAAAATCTCAGAGGGTACTGAACCCCATATCCACTATGCTTTCCTGTACTCACCTATCTAACATAAACCTTAATGTATAAATTCAGCACAGTAAGAGAGAAGCAAGGATACCTAATAAAATAGAATATTACTGTAACCAAAGTGATGTGAATGTGGTCTCTCTCAAAATACCTTGCATGTTCACTTCAAGCACAGTGGCATAGCTTTTCTTTGTCATATCTGAATTGCCAGCATCATAAATCTTGTGCTTTGGGGCCATTATTAAGTGAAATAAGGGTCTTTTGTATCCAAATCTCTAGGATACTGAGCTGATCTGATCACGGAGACAGCTACTAATGACTGAGAAGTAGGCAGCATAGGGACATGCAGGGCCGAGGAAACACACAACCTGGGCTGGATGGGGCACTATGAAATGAGATTTCAAACTGCTACTCAGAATGGAGTGCAATATTTATGAACCGCTTATTTCTATACTGTTCCATGTAATATTTGCAGGCCACCATTGACCACAGGTAACTGAAACAGCAAAAAGTTGAAACTTCTGACACAAGGGACTACAGTCATTGGATATCCACAGTAGAAAAGGAAATCACTTTTGGCTACCACCTTCACCTCTAAACCAATGTCTCCAGTAATGTTGATCTCTTCCAAAATACACCAACCATGGGTTGGTAGAGTGGCTCAAGTGGTAGAAAGCCTGCCTAGAAATCGTAAGACCATGAGTTCAAAACAATCATGTATATATAGAAAGACATAGACAGAGAGAGAGAGAGAGAGAGAGAGAGAGAAATGATAAGATATCATACGTTTACACTTTATATGAAACAGATGTGAAATATAAGTGATTATAATTTTCATCCAACTCACAATCCTCCTGTCTCTTCTGTGGAGTATCTGGGATTACAGTACAACCACAGGTGGCTCCATAAAATTCTGTAGACCAGCTAAATTTAGTAGAATTTGCACAAAGTAAAATGAAAATAACTTGAAAACTGAGTGGGTTCTGAAAGCTCTAACTACTAATGCAATCAGAAACATTTATAGAAAAACACAAGTGAGGCAGAGAAAACAACTCAATTGGCTTCAGCTTAGTCAATGAACCAGTCAACAAGTTATAGCTTAACTTGTTAGTTGCTTACACTTTATTAATTGGCTACAGGGCCTTCTACAACCAGCCAAAGCTCAATTACTGTGGTTAAATATTGGTTTGGCCTGTTGGACCCAAGTCTAAATCAATGGCCTCTCCCAATTTTATTTAATAATGCAAACTTTAACCTCACTGGTCATTGTGGCATACCCCTGCAACCCAACACTCAGGAGGTTGAGGTGGGAGATCAAGAATTTGAGGCCAGCCTGGACTATGTAACAGGACCCTGCCTTCAAAGACTCCCAACCCCAAGAGAAAAGCCCCAAACTTTACTCCCAGTGAAAACCAAAACTGCAACAATTCAATGATTTTTGAAGTCTAAACTCAGTCTCATTTAAATGCCAACAACCAAGCCTGAGACATATACAACAAATATGCAGTGTGCACTTCTGCATGATATTAAGAAAGGGAATTAGTCTAGAGCAGTGAGAGATGAAAGCAGTGAACTAGAAGCCAAACTAAAAGACATTGAGATGACCACTGTGTCAGCAGGTGCTTTGCAGAAGGGAGCAGGAAGGCGGCCACAATTGCCACAATGTCTGTGCACCGAGTTCCCATCTAAAACATAAACTGACACCTTCACCCCAGGTAACTCACAATGTAAGTTAAATGTGAAGGTGCTGAAACATGTTTAAACAAACTGCTGCTCTCAATGTTACAATTAATATTTAGAATGTTTCAAAGGAAAAGCAGCAGCTTAAGAGGCCATAAAACCGATTACTTTTCCTAAAATAATATCATTTCCTTCATAGGCTAATATATCACAGAAATAATACAAGTAGGAAAGAATATATCAATTTTACTTGAAATGTGTGAAAAAGAAAGTACTATACTATTTTAGTCCATTTTGTGTCGCTATAAAAAAACAATGCCTGTGACTGGGTACTTCATAAAGAAAAGAGTCTTATTTAACTTACAGTTTTTCAGGCTAAAAGCAGCCCATTTGACCTCCTGTGAGGGCTTTGTGGCTGAATCACATCATGGTAGCATCATGGATGGTAGAAGCATAAATGGGGAGCAAAGAGGACAAGTATAGAAAGCCATACTTTAGGAAGACTCACTGTGTGACCAACTCACTGTCATGACCCAAATCACCTCTTAAAGCTACCACCTCCCAACCTTCCAGCATTTATCTTAGGAGACCATACCCAAGCCACAGCATAGAGATAGTGGTTCAACACCAGTGATTTGTTAAAATGAAGACTTTTAGAGCCAGTTGCAGTGATACACATCTATAATTCCAGCACTGGGTAGGCTGAAGCAGGAATTCAAAGACACCCTGGGTGATGTAAAGAGACCCTCTCTCAAAAATAAATTTTTAAAAGATTTTAATATCATACCATAGTCAAGAAAATATTAAACAGTTAACACAATGCAACTAAAGCCATAGGTTTTCCTTCAGGTTTTGCCACTAATTTGTGCTAGGACGTCAGCAAAGAGTTTCTCTGGTCTTCACATTATCATTTGTAAAATAGGAAGCTAGCCTATGTTTCTTTAAAATGACCTGTTGTTGTCAATGTAAACCTTGGAAAATTGCAAAGGACTTCTTTAGAGCAGTAATATCCAAGGATAAGGGTTCAAGTAGCCCTTACCAGCTGTTAGAATAATGAGTCATGATTTCCTTTTATAGTGAAGAATTTACCTACAAAACTTAATTATATTACATTAAGTTTGCTCCCTACCACCTCCCAAATATGCTTACCCAGGATAAATTTTCCACAATTTAAGCATTTTTAACATTCTAGGTTTTTTTAGTAGAAAAAAAGCATACTGAATACTCAACAAACATACAGTAAGCATTTGGAATATGGGGCAGGATAGAGAAGTGGCAGGCAGATAAGGTAAAAAGACTGGGTGGGAATGTTATTTTAGATAGGGTCTTGAAGCATTTTTCCAGCTGTCTCTCAAGTTTGGACAAGGAAAAGCAAAAGTTCTTTAAAAATATTCACTTCACATTTGAAAGATTAGATTTACATCCTTTTAGAGCAAAAGAATTTCTCAGTTTACTTTTAAATTCTTGAAAGTAAAACCTGAAGTTTCTTATATTCCAGAAAGATCTCTCCATCCCTTCTTCAGAACTCACCTATTTTACTTGTCATTGATTTCTGAACATCTGCGAGTGAATTTTGTGAAAGTGGGTTTTTAAATAAAAATAATCCAAGGGCTAAAGGTACCACTCAAGTGGTAAAGCACCTGTCTTGCAAGTATGAAGCCCTGACTTCAAACCCCAGTGCAGGCAAAAATAAAAGAGTAACAATAAAAAAACAATTTCCAAAACCACCAATGCAATTCTCTTATTTTGTGGAACCTAAATTCAGTATTCTGAAAACTGTTAATTTACATAAATCTACAGCTCTATTTAGATTCCTTGCTTTTATGTTCAGTCTACCAATGTATTTCTTTACTGGTACTTCCTAAGAATATATGGAAAGACACGTTAATATCAAAAACAATGAAAAACTGAGGGGAAAAAAAGGGAATGGAAGTCCACAGCTATAGGACTATTTGCATGGGGGAGAAGATAGCAATTTGGAGAAAAATGAAAGAATTGATATACTACATGCTTCCTCTACATAAGCATTATACCAAATATCTTTTTAGGTTAGTCATGTTGCTTTGAGACTTTTCCATGTTTCCTCTAGACAACTGCCAATATTCGCATGGCCCCTGATGAATAAACATGCTGTGACTTGGTTCTAAGGAAACGCCTGTCATGTTCCAGGGAAAAATGACTTCTTTGCTCTTAGAATTAGAAAATAGTACAACTCTCATTCATTAGTTACGAAGTCAACTTTTCCTAGCATTTCTATTCCTGGAATGTTCATATTCTTTTTAGGCCATTTTTTTGCCTTCAGATTAAGAAAGGAAAGAGACTGAGTTAGAGGAACACGTGTGGGAAAAAGTTACACGACAGCAACAGGGCTTCCTGCTTCAGAAGCTCAAGTAGCCTGAACTATTTACCAAGATCAAGGTTATTTTCAGGTTCTCCTCATCTCTTGCTCAACTACCTATTCTCATTACTATTTACCCAAACGCTTAACAGGGGATTATTAGCATATCTGGCAGGAAGACATGTTTCATTTAATATTAACTCATCATGTGACAGCCCCTTCCCCTGCAATCTCTCCCCAGCCACGTGAGGCTAAAAAGAAAACTACAGTTGTTTGCAATCTTACTTTGCGCTTGACTTTGGCATCGGCAATAGGCCACAGCACACACACCCCCCAATCACAGGCAAGCACTCCGCGGGCTCCCGGAACTGTCATGAGGGCTGACAGCTGGCACACCCTGTTGCCCTCCGCCCGCTTTCAGAAAGCCCCTTCCTTACAGTCATCTTGACATTGCTGGCCAGCCTGGGCCTCAGCCCTTGGCCAAGAAAATCCACCTCCCCCCCCCCGCCAAGGCTCACTTACAGGTATCGTCCCTGTTGCTCCAGAGTCCCAACAAGGGGCCCTTTGTTGCAATTTTTGCTCCCAATTCCTGGCCTTCAGCTGGCCTTCAACAGCCCAGAGCAGCTCCAGTAGGAAAGAAATCAAAAACTACCCAGACCCCACCCGGGCGGCTTCCAACACGGCCAGGAGGGAGGAGGCTCCCCGGCCGCGTGTAGGACGGCCAAGGAGTCAGGTAAACCGGGTGAGGCCTCCCTGCCCTGGCCCTCGCCCTCCCGGGTGAGCGGGGCGCGGCGTTCCGGGCTTACCCTGCCGGAGCTGCGAGCGGCGGGGCCGCCGCGGGGGCGTCCTGCGCGCTGGGGGCTCGGCTGTCCATCGCCCTGCGGGGCGCTGCGCGGGCTCCAGCTCCGAGGCGGCTCGTCACTGCTGGGGTGGGAGAGGCCGGCCGGTCAGGGCGGGACGCGCGCCTTCCCAGGCCGGAGCGGGGCTGGCCACACGTCAAGAGCCCGCCCGGCCCACTTCAGCCCGGGGCGGGCCCGCCTCCCGGGTGCGCGTCCACCTGCGGGGCCAGGCTCGCAGCCCGCGGGCGCCGCCGCGCTCGCCACAGGTTCCGTCGGGCGGCAGGAGGCGGCGCTGCCGCCCCAGCCCCGTGGGGTTTACTGGGGAACCATTTGGCGCCTCCTGGGGAGGGAGAGGAGCTGCCCCGGCTGGAGGAGGAGAAGGAACAGGAGGAGGAACCGGGCCAGGCGCACAGGCACTGCAGCCACGCCGGCCGAGCAGCCCGGGCTCCTCCGACCGAGTTTGCACAAACACAAAGCCCTGAGAAAACTTTTCCCGAAGAAAAGTTGGGAGGACTACTCTCTCTTTTCCCACCCAGAGCGCCTACTTTTTTTAGAAGGAGACAGAGGCTTGCTGTTCTCTCGCGCAGCCTCCTCTCCTACGCTTGCCTCCTCCGGCCCGCGCGCTCGCGCCTTGGCTCGCAAGCCAGGACTTGAATCGGGGAGCGCGCGGCAGCTGCTTCAAGGCTCAGCCCCGCGCGGGAAAGCCAGCGCCTTCCCCAGCCCTGCGGGCGGAGGCCAGGGCGCTACGGGACCTGTCCCCAAGCCGGTTCGCTCACTCACCCTGCCCCATTTCCCTGCCCAGAGCCTTGGGATTCGCAGCCACCTCCGCCTCCGCCACACAGCCACCCAGCAGTGAGGACGAGGTCGGTGGCATAGGAGCGAGCTGGGTAGCGAGCCGGAGAGAGGAACGGGGTGGGGAGGGGGAGGGCGTGGGCGCCAGCGAGTAGGAATTTCCTTTCCTTAGGGCTTCGGAGTTTGGGGGTACGGCTGGGAAGGCTGAACGGAAGGGAAAGTCCCAGACCGAGTGTTCCCATTCCCACCGCTAGGGCGCCGTTACAGGTGGGGAGAAAAGAAGGGTACCTGCCAGGACAGTCCCAGGGGACCCCGGCAGTCGTGGAAGGGCCCGGAAGCTTGCAGGTGCGGCCTTCAGAATGACCTTCGACATTCAGGATTTTTTTTTTTTTAAACCTGACCTCTGGGGTTGCTGGTCTTTAAATGCGCACCTGTGACAACGTGATCTTTCTAATTGGCTGCAGGTTTAAGCTTGTCACGTCTTCCCGGCATATTTCTTTTTGTTTTAAACCTGTAACAGCTGTGACGCGAGGCCTGGTCATTATTATGTCTAGTGAGAATGTATAAACTAACGAAGAATGGAACTTTATTCACCTCTTGGAAATTTTACAGGGGTAAAGAATCACATAGACACAGCTGTGTGCTTGTGCGTGCTCTTTAGATGACTCTTCACAACTAACAAACAGGTACATTTGTATATCTCACACATTCTCGAAAGGGCCAGTTGTTTAAGGGAGTAAGACATTTTGATGGGTCAGAAGCTTGCTTTCAGGAAATAATAAAAAAATTAAAAATTAACTGAAAACATCAAGTAACGAATCTGTTAGCCACTGTCACCCTGATAGCACAGCAAGTGGAGGTATTACAACGAAATTGGTAGGTATCAAAAATAAACTATTTAGAATCCATGCTTGATTGTATGTTCTTTTAGTTGTTTATCCATTGTAGCAACCAAAAAAAGTTTGCTGACAGTAAGTAAAGTACTAAATGCTGCCTAGTAATACGCCATTTGTATATGCAGGCACTGGTATGTATTCTTTCTAGTGAACAATATAGTCCTCTTAGTGTACTTTTGCATATGAAACGGCTGGCTTATTTGGATCACAATATTGAAACTATATCACAAAAAGTTGTCTTGAAAATAATGAGTTCTATTAATCAAAGTAATTCAGTTAAATGCCTCTGCATTTAGACTTTAAACAATAGCTCAGGTTAAGCCATTTCATCAATCATTTCTGGCTCTAAATGACTAGCTTATATAGTTGTTTAAACAGAAAATGAGTAACAGTGAAACTAAAAGTTTATAACTTTCAATCACATGATCAAGATTAAAACTTTAATTACTTTCAACCTTAACTGATGACATACTAATGTTACTGACCCCATTGGGCTACTCTTAAATATAAGACATTTTCATACCAGCTGAAAGCATTTGCCATACCCACCAATCTTTCTTGTCCTCCTATTTCTAGGTGTAGGGTAGGATTACACTCTCCATGCCACTGAAATTAGATGTAGCCATATGATTTTCTTTGGTAAGTGAAATGTTTCATTTACTAGTGGATCCACTTGTGGGCCAGTGCTTTGAGTCTCCATACTGTCTTCAACCATGGAAGTGCATAATGAGATGCAGGTGGCACAAGACTGAAGTATCCTGGAATGCTGGATCCCTGAGCACAGCTGCCAGGAGAGTCTCAGGCCCTACAGCAAAATCTGCATTAGGAATAAACATATGTTTTTAATACACTGTAAGAAGTTTTGTAAATGTCACAATGTACCCCCAGCACACACGCAAAAAAATGAAAATAAAAAATAATTAAAAAGAAAAAAAATAAACATGTGGGCTTAAATCACTGAAATGTTGTTTGACAGCTTTCACAACCAAGACTAGACTGTATTCTTCTCATTGGTAGTAAGCAACCCCTGCTGTAGATTGCTAAAATTGCATAGCTTATTAGCAAAATAGTAATCACAGTTGCTATGAAACCTTTTAACATAGTGATGGAAAACTGCCCTTTCCCAGTCTTTCCTCTAGTTATACAGGACTGTTTCAGAATTGCCCAGGTTGCTCAGATGTCCTTCAATTTCCCTGTTTGGAAATCTCCCTCCTCCTACTTCATCCAAATATTTTTGATGCATACCTGCTCAAGAACTGTCATCTTGGAAAGACTTTTCAGACTGAGCAGATAGGAGTCCTCTCTTGAACCCCCAGGAGATTGTTGGGTGGGGCAAGGCCCAGACATTTTGTCTCAGTTGATTCATTTATAGGATAGCAGAGTTAGAGGGATTTGAATATAAGAGGCCATGTTTTCTACTTTGTCTTCTGAAGGCATGCATGGCCCAGAACACAGGGGCATTGTGAAATGAAGAAATGAAGGAAACACTTAAGTATTTCACTCAGGAGAATCCTAAGAGGAACTTAAGTTAGAGAAAGACTTCTCAATTCAAAGGGACTGGCAGATCATTGAAAATGGAAAAAATAGAAAGTGAGTTTGCCCTACAGGGAGAGAAGACTTATTCCTTATTCTCTACCCAATCACTTGATAAGAAATCATGGTGCCAAAATCACCTGGTAGAAAAAAGGCCCATTTTGCACTATAGCTCTTTGAATGAAAAACTAGATTGAAGCTTTCTGCCACAGAGTAATAAAAGAAAAAAGAAATTTGCATGCTTAGTAAGTATGTATGTACTTATATAAAAAGCAGATATGCACTAGTTAAGGTGGGCATTACAAATGTTCTTAGAAAAAAAGAATAAGTTTTATCTAAATATTTTTGTAACCTATTTGGAAAAATGAAAAGAAAGGTTTATTTTTAAGTTATTTTTATTTTAAGTGCCACTGAAAGATATATTTAAAACTGAAAAACTTGCAGTTCAGAGATGGTTAATAGCTTTCTATGCATTTCACTTTTGAATATTATAGCCTAAAGGAAGATCTTCTTTTAAGTCTTCTTTAATTGTGTGCATGTATGGTTTTATATAGCAAGATCAAAGATGTTGCATAATTGTGCTCACCTTTAATGAAACCCATATATCAGGCTTTATGTTTTATAGAAACTACTTAATCTCAGGTAAACATGTCTTTAATGAAAGTATTTATGTATGAGAATTAAATTGATGAAAACTGAGTCAGACATCAAGTTCAGGAATATTTTGCATAATTATCATTTCATTTTTATATAGTACATTTATAATTTATAGAGTAGTATATGTTAAAATCTACAAAGTGTCAGAATTCAGTGTTCCTTATATCTAAATGCTCCATGAAAGAACTTTATGCCAAAGTACCAAAAATTTTTTTCTTTTGCTTCTGGGAATCCTGGGTCAAATGGTTATTTGGTCACTACCTTCTCTGTCTTGTAGCTTTGACTTTTCCTTTCATTCTTTTCCTTCCCCTACTATTCCTATTTGTAAAAAAATGTTCAATGTCTTTTTTTCCAGACCGTGTAAGAATTGTTTAATAGGTGAGGATTAATAAATTCAACAGACATGTTTGTTGAAATAGTATAGTTTCTTTATACAGAAAAGTTATTGATGAAGAATCATCTTGATTTTGTTTTATCAGGAAACTTTTCCCCTTTTATTGAAGACATAAATATACACAGGACAAATATGAAAAAGTAGGTAACAGTTTCTAAAAGATTATCATGCTCAGCATACATGCTTAGTATGATATCCAATGCATACAAGCATAATAAAAACTGATAGAATTAGTTTTGTCCATTGAAATTACTTTAAGAACACTATTAATTAAAATTTTAAGGCAAATATAATAACTGAAGTCTGTTGTGTATGTAGTTTTTAGTAATGGTGATAATCAGTCATTTTTACTCTCAGGAAAGCTATTAAAATATGTAAAATATTCAAGTGAAGTAGTAATATAGCTATTTATATTACCCAGTGTTTAATATATGACCCTCTCCTTCTAAATATTGTAAACCACAAGTATGTTTCTGTAGGGTAATTGAGTATGGAGGATATTTTATGTTGTTTTTTAATACTGTATACAGAAGAAAAATAAGCCATATTTGGTCATTACATTTCTAAAATATAAATAAATCCCTGTTTCCCTATGTTATATTTAATACTTATATCAAAATTTGAAGAAAATAAGAGCAATATGATAGTAAAGGGAAAATGTGAATTATACTTTTCATAGTTCTGTGTTTAGAGTTATAAATATATTATCACATTATACCTCTTCTCTTTTGAGGGCTCGTTTACAACCAATCATTACAGAAATTAAAAGTACCAAAATGCATGTACTTTGTTGTCAATTTCGATGAGTTTTTAACTCATCCTAGTTTATATTTTGGAACATGAAAAATCACCATTCACTTTCCTAGAATATAACTTCTAAATTTATGTATGTGTGTGTGTGTGTGTGTATATCTATATCTATATATATATATAATTAATTAAGCTTTATCTCAATAAAAGAAGCATTTATAGAATGTCTGCCATATTAACACTGGGCTAGGGGAGCAAAGAAGGTGAAGATGTGGCCTGTGCTCTTGAGAGGCTCACAGATCACTCAGATCTTTGGTACTACGTCTATGGCTCTCAGTTAGTTAAAATTTAAGACAAATTGGCAATTATCAGTATAGCACCCTCTAATTTTCTTCCAAATTTTTTAAACATTTAGAGAACCCTAATTATCAAAAGAAGAAATACCTGGTTTTAGGTATTTATGTCTCATAAATGGCACTGTATTTCTATAAAATTATATACAATTCAAGGCAGAATATTGGCGTGCACATATTCCAGGGTAGAGGTGATACCTGGAGGAACATGCATGGCTCTGTAGACATATAAAATATTTAAGAATGTGAGCATATAACAGGACAGAGATTCTGATACATCGATACCAACTTGCCTAAAATCTGCATTGTTTACCCTCTCTAAGACGTCATCTTGCCGAAATGAATTTATTTTCCGGATTCTATAATTCTGTTACTGAGTGACAGTAACTTTTTTAGTCATTGAAATTAAATAAATCCTTTTATTATTTTTAAAGTGTCAGTTCTATTAAAAGCATCCTGGTAATTTAAAATTTAAACTCCATTCGAATATGTTTAGGAATTTGACACTATTAAATTCTAACTAACTGGGAGCTGCATTTTTACCTTTATAAGTCTTTTTGTTAATAAATATGGATTTTTATTATGGAAATATTTTATTGTGGACAAATCTCTAACACATTCAGAATATAATCCCTCATTCATAACCCAGCCTTGGGAATATTATTTTAAAATATTCTATCTACTGTTTCTGTTATCTCCTTATAAGTCTTAAAGAGCTTCATAAACTGAGCTTCATAAACTGCTTGTCAGCTTCTCTCTCAAAATGTACAACTTTGAGCCAGGCCGCCAATGATGAGGCTTTCCAAGATAACACCTAACAAGTCTCTGCACATTTCCTTCTGGCAAGGCTCTGAAGGCTCTGCACCCTCCTCCTCTGCCTCTTCTCCTGGAAGGGTAAGAGTGTGTGTGTGTGTGTGTGTGTGTGTGTGTGTGTGTGTGTGTGTGTGTGGTGCATGTATGTAACTAAGCACCACAGTGGTTAAAAGCACAGGCACTAGAGCCAGACAGATTTAGGTTAACATCCTCAGCTTTACCACTTACTTTCTGGGTGACATTGGGAAAGTTGCTGTTCTTTGCAAAGAATAAGTGTCCAGTGAGGGCAGAATAAATGTTTAGTAAGGTCAATGAAGGCTCCTTTTAAAGAAATGTAACAAGTTGTCATTGTTAATGAGAAATCTTGGTTAAGATTTCATCTATAGAGCAGAAGTCTTCTTGCTCCAAGCTGAGAACTCTGGCTTCTTGCTTTGTGATGACCTTTGGCAAACTACTCAAGTGTGGAATCTTCAATTCCTTTCTTATTTCTATAATTAGTTTAGAAATAGTCTATGATCTCTGAGCTATTTGCTTCCTTATATATGTTGAGTAGTAGAGCTCATTTTGTTAAAAACTTTTGAATATCTATGAATATATAGACTAATGATAAGATTTCACATCCCAAAGTACTTTCACTTACTGAGCCTTGTTACACGCCTTTAAAACTTGCAAAGATAGATATTCATAACCATATTTAACCATTCTGGATATTATGCCAAATGACTTGCCTAGTGCTATATTACTAGTAAGGTAGCAAAAGTGGGATTAAAAGATGGTGATTATTATTGGTTTTCACTTCTGATTTTTTCAGTAACAGTCCATTTACCTTAATGCAAAATGTGATACATTTAAGATTTTAATGGACAGCAAATAAATATTATTGTGTAAGCAGCACATCTTTTCCCATCTCTGAATTCTAGGTCAGCTTCAAACAAGGTACTGGCTACATGAACCTGCCTTGTCCCAAAGGATCCACTTCAGTCTGGGGGAGACTACAGTTGTGGTTATACCCAATTTCTTCAAAGGAACATGAAGATCAGGGAGGCAAAACATAGAGAAGAAAAAAATTCAGGGGTAATCAAGAATTCTGATGTACTCTTGAATGGGCAGTCATGTCCTCAACAGCTTCCCCTTAACTGTACCAGGAGCTAAGGTGCTCTATAATGTGAGGCTTTGTTATTAATAACACATGTTCTACTGTGCGATCTTGCAACTACCCAAGACAGTATGAAAAATGTAGAGAACAGGATAAAGTTAAATCAGATCCCTCTGTATTTATATCAAGGTCCATCCCATGAGGAATTTGCAGTGGAGGTAATTATACTGTATATTTCCTTCCACTAACAAGAAAAAATAAATCTAGGAACATCAAAGACAGCCAGACAAAGAAAATAGCTCACAAAATAAGTACTTGGAAAACTGGTATCATGAACGAGCACACTGCCCAAAGTCCACCTTATATGTTTAAGTTATTGTTTGTGACACATATCAGGTGTAAGGCTTAAAAACTTTAACATTAATAGCTGGTTATTTTACTATTTTGCCCTGGTGATTGTGGTAGAAGGGGAAAGATATGATAGAAAAGCAGAAAAGGATGGTATTATAAACTTATTGGATATAAGTGGGTGTGTGAATTTAATTTAAGCTAGTAAGTGGATAAAATAATACTTATTTCATTAAGTTCATTGAAAAATAAAATGAGATTTACATACTTAGCAGTATGTCTAGCAGATAGAGCTCTGGCTAAGGGTCTATGCCTACAAATAACACAATACCAGAAAAAGCTATGTGTATTATTGTTCACTCATGTATTTTCTTCTGGTCTTGAAGAATTTATCAGCTAAATTGCAAAACAAGTAGCAGGATGAGACTACTTGAGTAAGGGAATTTTATCTTTTAATTGTTTTTATATGATGGATATTTATAGGAGGTACTTGTATATTTTAGAGAGAGTAACGTTCTTTTAAGATCCTTATGATTTTCTGTCATAATAAAGTGGGTGACCTTAGCAAGCAATAAATATTCCCATACAGAGATCTGGGAATGTACTAACTAAATAAATATTTCTTTAATGAAACTATTAAAATGGGAATAAGATATTTTTTCTAAGGATCTTAATAGAAACAGTATATAACCATAAAAGTTTTAAACACTGAATTTTGCCTGCATAGTAACTATTTGTGAAATCAATAACCTTTTATTTGGAAAGTTACTAAGATATACTTTTTTACACCTGGCAATTTAAAGGCCACTTTCCTCTCTCTATATTTTGATTTGGATTAAGTATTGCCTCTTCACTTCAGGCGTGATTCTTATGCATGTTATAAATGTTGCAATCTGTCAGTGCCATAAAACACACTGAGCTATCACTAACACTATTTCAACACCCAAGAGCTTTCTTCCAATTCTATCTGAAATATCTCACTTTTTTTTAATACAATGTCAGAAAAAGTTGAAGAATTCAAGAAATTGGTGTAACATAGTAATGGTGGTTGTGGAATGCAGTCCTTACATTTCTCAAGTTCTGTGTTTCAATTGATATTGGTTATAGAATTCCAGCAAAAGCCAATAAATTGCCTGTGATTTCAGTATTAGCATATCTTTTAAATTTCAAAGTCAAGGAAACTTAGTGAAACTAAACATTCTGTAATTATCATAGTTTCATTTGTGGGAACTAATAATTTATTACCTAAAAAAATTTAGAAAATAATTTTTCAAATTTTAGTATCTTTGTCACTAAAGTGGTGGTACAGTAGTATGATTATCTATTTTTTAAGGTTGAATTGCAAATAAGTATAACAAATAATTGTGCTCTATAAAAATAGTCTGACTGTAACAGATCATACAAACTTAAGTCTGAGAAAGATTTTAGAGATTGTGTGCTACTAATTGTCCATAATTTTTCCAAAATTATCAGTCTTGGGCTGGAAGTGTGGCTCAAATGGTAGAACGCCTGCTTTGCAAACACAAAGCCCTGAGTTTAAATCCCAGTCCCACTAAAAAATAAAAAATAAATAAAAACACAACTCTATCTTAATAAAGCTGATCTACAAAATAAAGATCATATTCTCTGTATTTCAAAAAAACTAAAGCTTATAAATAGGATTTCCAAATTTAGTAAATAAAAATACCTGCTGGGCATGGGAGTATATCCCTATAATTCCAACACTAGGGAGGCTGAGGCAGGAGGACCTTGAATTCGAGGCCAACCTGGGCTACATAGCAAGACCCTTTCTCAGAAACAACCCCCCCCCACACACACACATAAACAGATAAACAACAAATAATTTTTTGGCGTAAGTAAATATTGCGCAGGATATATGTATACCAAAAATTATTTATTGCTTATCTGAAATTCAAACTTAACTAGACATTTTATCTGTCAAGCTTATTTGTGGAAGTGTTGTATCTTTCATTCTCTTTGTTTTTCATCCTTATACTTTACATTAGATGTCTAGACTTACTTGTTCTACATACCTGTAACTTTGTACCCTTTAACCTGCGGTAGTCTCTATATTTGATTTTTTTTAAACAGGAAAAAGAACACAAAATTTATCGAGTGCCTAAGGCATGGGGGCATGAGGCTCCATGTTTTGCTTTGTTTATGAGATTCCACACAAGTGTAAGATTATCAAATATTTCTCTTTCTGGGCCTGACTTTTTAACATAATGTCCTCTAGGTTCATCTACATCTGTAAATGTCAGGATTTCCTTATTTTTAGGGCTGAATAATATTCCTCTGTGTAATTTCTTTTTTCATTTGCCCATTGATAGACACTTAGGTTGTTTCCCTATCTCAACTATTATGAACAGTGCTGCAATGAACATGGGAGTATAGATAGCTTTATGAGGTGGTGACATCTATTTTGGGTATATTTGCAAGAAAGTCATTGCTGGGTTATCTGGTAGTTCTATTTTTAATTTCTTAGCAATTCCCACACCGTTAGTGGCAATGTCAGTCTTTATTCCCATCAACAGTGTACAAGGATCAGTTATCTCCTCATCCTTGCCCTTGCTTGTTATTTCTTGATCAAAGTCATTGTAACAGGTGTGAAACAGTATCTTATGGTTTTGACTTGTATTATTTCCCTGATGGTTAATGATGTCAAATATCTTTTCTATATGTGTTAGCCATTTATGTGTATTCTTGTCTACTCAGCTCCTTTGCATATTTTTAATCAGTTTACTTGATGTTTTTTCCCTTTCTTCATTTTGCTATTCAGTTGCATGAATTCCTTACATATTTTTAATAATAGCTCCTTATCAGATACTTTCTCCCAATCATAGACTGTCTTTTCTATTTAGAATCCTTTGCTCTTCAGAAGCTTCTTAGTTTGCTATTGTCACATTTGTTTATTTTTGCTTTTGTTACCTATGCCTTTGAAGTCCTACCCCCCCAAAAAAAACCTGTCAAAGAGTTTTACCTCTGTTTCTTCTAGATTTTTATGGTTTCATGTCTTTGAGGGTGTGGATAAGCCTTTTCAAGGGCATACACTTAGGTATATGCTCACATAGAAATCAAAACTGAAAAATCAGTTTACAGATTCTTCTACAACAGATTAACTATACAGCAACACATATCAGAATAGAAAAATACACATTTTTATAACTACACTTTTGTAAGAAACTGAAAATAACCAAATTATTTAAAATGGAAATCTTTGAGTTTATTGCCACTAATTACCATCCTCTGAATTACTTTATTCTCTGTTTGAAAGGTACTCATATATGTATCAAGGCTGATTTTTTTCTAGTATTTGTAACTCAGTTGGTAATCATTGTTAACCAGAACACAGTAGCTGCTATTCCTGAAGACATTAAAAAAAAAAAAAACTTCTTGTCAATAATTAAAGTTATTTTAGGTGTGAAAAAGGGCTAGGGGTATAGCTCAGTGGTAGAGAACTTACCTAACATGTGCAACCCCTTAGTTGGATCCCTAGCAATGCAAAAATGAAAAATGAAATCAACTTTAAAATAACCTTATAACTCTTATTTTGATTTATACTTGAAGTTTTAGATTAACATACATTTTATGTTGTGTTTTCTCACTGTAAACTAGCTGTATTCATTTTTGTGTATAACTTAAAAATAAATTTAACATTTTGGCACTACAATGCGAGTATATTAGCCAGCCTCAGTTATAGGGAAAGTGATGGAGATTTCCCTTATGGGGCTTCCTGGAAAGTAGTTGCTATATCCCAAACTCTTTAACCTCTCCATTTCTCCATAAGTAAACTTATCTTTCTCATGATAATTTAATCATTTCATACGTTTCCAAATTTGTCCACATGAACATCATTAAAAATATTCTTTTCATCTCTAAAACAGCTATAATCATGTCACATATTACATGTATTATTCCAAATGCATTTATTTCCATCTTCACTCTTGTATTCTTATTAATCTTGCCAGAATCAAATTGACTATATAAGACTCTTTTTTTTTTTTTTTTGCTTTGTTGGTCTCCATTGTAGGCTTATCTTCAAATTTTTTAAATAGAATGAATTGCTTTTTCCAGTCATCTATGGAGGAAAGTCCACTAGGATTTATAGAACAAGTTATCAGGAAGGTTATAGAGATGATACCTTTGCTGAGTGGGAAGTTGGACCAGCGTGTAGTCTCCAAATTGAAAAATCTTCATGTTGCAGAGGTGTGTTATTTCACAAGAGTAGTAACTGACTCCAATTATTTTTCTTTAAAAGTACTCCTTAGAAATAGGAACTAGGAGAATAAAATCTAATATAAAAGATCTGAAATTTCTGCAGAAGAGATTTTATTAACAATGTTAAGTATAACACATGGTGCCTTCCAGCAATCCACAAGGATAAAATATACCAACGTTATCATAACAATACATTTGGTACTCTTACATTTATTTATAAGGTGCTGAAGAGCTCTATATATTTTAAGAATGCAGTTAACACTTGCCACATGCTTATAAGGCAACAAGGAAGCATAATTATCCTTACTTTGAAGATGAACAAATTACAACTCAAATTTATTATGTAATTATCCCAAGGCCAAACAAATTAGTGAAAGAGCAATACTTAAATAAAAACATAGCATACTAGCTTACCTTAATACAAAGAACTGTCTTTAATAAGAAATATAACATTTTCCAGTTAGTTTATATTAGATTAATGTTATTGATAATAAGTAATAATATGAGAATCACTATAAAATAATAAAGAGTAAAACTGAGTTGGAATATTTTAAAAATTTCTCTTTTTAAGAATAATCATACCAAGATTATATCATTAATAGTTTATAAGAAATGTACAATATAAAGATATTTAAAGTTTTTAGACTAGAAAATAGATTTCAAAATCCATTGCATGTTTCTAGATTCATTTTTAAAAGACAAATGGATAAATCATTTTTGAAAACTGTTCATACACCCAAAACAAAGGACAAAGCTGGCAGTTAAATGTAAATTCAAAGTGGCTTAATTTATCGTTAACCAGTAGTTATATCAATAAAACCATGCTTAAAAGTAGTTAAAAGAAGTATGTAAGTCAGGTAGTAGCTGTGGTTAGTAACTGAGGCATTTGCAGGAGTTGGTCTTTATTAATGACAGGATTTCATATCTGGCAGAGCAGCATAATAACTTGATGCACATGTTAAAAATATTGATTCTTGCCAGGCACCTGTGACTCATGTCTGTACAATCCTAGCTACTTGGGAGGCAGAGATCAGGAGAGTCACAGTTCAAAACCAGCCCAGGAAAGTAGTTCAAGAGACCCTGTCTTGAAAATACCAAACACAAAAATGTGCTGGTGGAATGGCTCAAGTCGTAGAGTGCCTGCCTAATAAGAACAAGGACCTGAGTTCAAACCCAAGAATGATTTAAAAAAATAATAATAATAAATTGATTCTTAAACTTCACATACTTTTCAGCCCTACTCTTCAATTCAAAATATGAGAAACTTTGAGCTCAGCATTAGTGGAAAAAAATTATTGCCACTCATTTATCTCCACTGAGTCAAAAACTGGGAAATATACCAGATGATTGTGAGATTCCTGTCTGTAGATAGAGCTCTTTTTCTCTTGAGGCAGAGTCTTATGTAGGGCAGGTTGGCCTCAAACTATCCTCCTGCCTCAGCCTCTCAAGTGCTAGGATTACAAGTGAGCACCTATAGGCCTGGCTGGAAGAACTTCTTAAGGATGTCAGTAACTTAACACAGAGTTTAGGCCCATCTTATGCTTACTGAATTGACAATGTAAAAACAAGAAGGATAAAACAGATTCCTGCCTTTCATGAGTGTAGAGAGACACAGAAGCAAGATATGAGCACAGTCTACAAATAAATCCTTAAGTCCAACAGGTAGCTCAGAAAACAAATGTTCAAGAAGTTCTTAGAAATCTATGGAAGACTTTGTCAAGGAGAGAGGTCTTAATTGCCTACCATGTGCAGAGCCCAACATTTGATTCCTCAGCACTGAGATCCGAAGGTCTGGATAGATGTAAATTTGGATAAAACACAGGTGCAGAGGCTTTCCTGACAGTGGAAACAGCATGAACTAAATGTGTAGTTGCTGAATGATCCCTCAATTTGAGAGACAATGCAGAGCCCAGTCTAAAGGAGCATTTATTGTTAGAAAATTGGATGAAATGTTGTCAAGTTTCAGGGGGGGTCTTGAATTCAAGGGTAAGACATGTATATCATATAAAAGACCAGGTTCATTAAAAAATTTAATATGTAACTGAGAAGTTATTCGGAGACAGCATTGAGTTTCTTATATACCCAAGAAATGCCAAAAGAAATAGAAATCTTCCCAAAGTAGGTTTTCTGGGAAAAAGTTAAACTTGTATGCCTGTGTGCATACAAGGTTATGTTAAAGGTAAGTTAAAGTTCAGAATTTTGTAATTTCTAGTGAATTTTCATTGCTACGTTTCTGGATTGAAATAAAACGATCACACATGTGCGTGTGTGTGTGTGTGTGTGTTGTACTGAGGATTGAATTCAGGACCTCTTGCTTCTAGGCAAGCACTCTACCACTTGATCTATGCCCCTAGCTCTTTTGTTAATATTGATTTTTGATATAGGGTCTCCCCTCTACCTTTCCTGAGCTGCTCTTGAACTTGAGATCCTCCTACCTCTGCCTCCCCCTGCCTCTGCCTCCCAAGTAGCTGGGATTGCAGGCAGATATGTGCTACCACACCCAGCCAAAAAATTCTGTTTAAATTGCCTTAAAATAGAAATAGGTTTGCTCTGTAATGCCTTTGAATACCACACTTGGGTGTACATTTTTTCATCTCAATGTATCTTTCAACTGGGACGTTTTCTGTTTTCTCTCTCTTCTTTAGATCATCATTAATTGCTCCCTATATAATCTACTCCTAAAATAACCCTCAGAGGGCACAAAAACACTTGTATATTAGAAACTAGCCATGTAAACTCTGCAAAGATTTTCTCCCTAGAAATTGTAATGAGTTGGAGGCTAAGGCATGCAAAGGATTTGTATATTAGTTTCAAGCTCAACTTATTCATACATTGATAATTCCTAGTGAAAAAAAAGTATTTGGGGAACAAAAGCAAACCCATTTTCATGAATGCTTTGTTCCTTGGACATCACTAACTTATCATATTTGGAAACTTGAAAAAATAATAAAGAATTTGCCTTTAAGAAATTTCCATGCAAGGTCAACTAATTTTGCAAACTGTGAGTCCTTGAAAGAATTCAGACTTCTGCTCTGTGGCCAGCTCTGTGCTGGCAGAATGTGCTGTTCTCAGAAAACTGCAATCTAAGAGAAACTCAGGTTCAGCACTTGAAAGAGCTGCATGTAGGAACAGAAATCTCAGTGCAAATGAGAACAATAGAAATTCATCATGATCTACACAAGATAGTGCAGCCTGTGCTAGGAAGGACAAGACCCAAAAAGAACATTTAAATCTTCTAAGCAGCTTCTTTTCAGTTCCCTTTTTAAGTAGTCTTTAGGATTTCTTCAAACAAACAATCACTCCAAGTTATCTCTGACTACTGCAAAGAAGCCAAGAAAAAAACAATGAACACCATACATGCAAAACTAGCTAGGTTCAGGTGCAGTATTAAGTACTTTACCATATAATCTCACTTAATAATCACAAAAACAGTACATTAACATTATGACCTTAATTTTGCTGCTGAGAAAATTCATAAGCACTGTTGCAAAAGTACTTTAGAATATTATAATAATAAAAGTGAGCGCTAGTAACTTTTATTTCATAAATATAAGGTGGAGTTACATACACCCCCCTTAATAGGTTCTTATTAGAAGATGCTGTGGATTGTCTGTATAAATAGTAGTGTCTGACTCAGAGAATTTCACATCAAAGTGATGAAGGCAATGGCCCATAATAGACAAACAAGGGGAAGAGCCTCCACTAGGCTTTTTCTTTTCTGTTCCCAACACAATTCAAGTATATGTTCCTCAAATATTCATGACTGCATTAGAAATTTAAATAAAGGAAGCAGTGGGCAGACAAAATAGAAAGGAATGACATTTACTCTTTTCCAACTTCTTATTGGGTTAAATACGTAATTGGACATTTATTGCATAATTCTGGGCTTAGTGCAATGAGTTCCATAGCTGTCCTTTTCTATAGGACATACTCATTTTTATTGTTTAAAGTTTGTCCAAAGAAAATTTTCAGTCACTGTTTGGGTTGATTTATTACCAAAATTATTAGTCTTTAGTGTTAGAGAGAAGTCGAACTACCCTATATGATAGAGATATACTGGACCTCTGTTAGCGAGATTTGTCTCAAATCCACTAGTCTCAATATTGGGCTCATAAAATTATAGAAATTGTTATTTTGTTTTGTAGCTATACTTAAAGATTTCTTCCTAACACAAAGAAATACACATAGATCCCTTTTAATAGTTATTTTTTCTATTTAAGGAAATGTGAAATATTAATCTTTCTTCTCATTAAAAGAGGAATTTCATGAAAAATACATAGCCCATAAATCTGTATAATGTTTATATTTTTATATATCAGAAAAATAAACTCAAAATTTAAAAATATGTAAGATGGTTGTGCAATTATTTTATATACAGGAGACATTTCTTTCTTTGAGAGAGAGTATAACTTTATATAGAAGTGAAGGACATAAAGTATTCATCTACTAGAGAAATCACAGATGTGCAAATATTCCTTTATATTTACAGTTAGTAAATAAACAAACCTGTTTAACTCCAATGATTCAGGATAAAATTAAACATAAAATCAAGTGAATGATAAATCAGGCAGATGTTTTTGACTCTCAAGACTAGTACTGTATTTCTTCCAACTTAAATATTTCTCTCCATCAAAAGAATCTTGCAGTAAGAAAAGTCACATGAAAACGAATCATAGTCATGCCACTACTGATTTGTACCTGCCAGTATATGATTATATGTACTTAACATAATTATGAATAATCATGATTCAGAACTAGAAAGTCACACAAGGAAAACAGGCCAGTTCTGATATGTATCATGTGTGACCAAGACAACCAGTTTATTTACCTACAGTGATACAAACGTTTACTTTATAAATAACTTTAATACAACTAAAGCCTACCTCTGGTATAATGCTAGCTGTGGTAATAATCTCCTCCATAATAATTATCCATACTGTTTAGTTATTAATTTTTTTCAGGAATAAAACTGGAAATCTACTCAGCAGAGCATAGCCTAACATAACTTACATATTTATGTAGGATATATGTAATTTATATGCACACCTGCAACTTTTACACCCTTTACTGTGGTTTAAGCTCAACTTTTTAGTCTTGTCCTTTTTTTTTTTTTAGTGGAAAAATTCTTTTTTTATTGTTGTTGTACTGGGTGGGGGTACATTGGAGTATTTGCAGAAGTTCTTACAATGTATCAAATATGTCATATTTGAATTCACCCCTTCCATGCTCCCTTTTGTCCCCTCTCCCCTGATTCCTGGAACAGCCTCAACATGTGTATCCCATTTGGACTTCTTCCTTAGAAAAAGTTCTGTTTAGTTCAGTTCCCCACTTCTTTATTGGTTCATTGATTTGGGGGGAGTTTAGTTTTTTGAGCTCCCTGTATAGTCTGGTTATCAGTCCCTTGCCAGATGTATAGCTAGCAAAGATTTTCTCCCATTCTGTGGGTGGCCTCTTCAATTTAGAGACCATTTCTTTTGTTGTGCAGAAGTTTTTAAATTTCATGTAGTCCCATTTATCCATCCTTTCTCTTAGTTGCTGAGCCACTTGAGTTCTACTGAGGAAGTCTTTGCCTCTGCCTATTGCTTCTAGTGTATTCACTGCTCTTTTCTGTACTAGCTTCAAGGTTTCAAGTCTTGCATTAAGGGCCTGAATCCACTTTGAGTTGATACTAGCACAGGTGATAGGCATGGATCTAGTTTCAGTTTTCTGCAGGCAGATAACCAGTTTTCCTAGCAACATTTGTTGAAGAGGCTGTCTTTTCTCCATCTTGTATTTTTGGCACCTTTGTCGAAAAACATGTGAGCATAGCTATTCTGTTCCACTGGTCTTCATATCTGTTTTTGTGCCAGTGCCATGCTGTTTTTATTACTATGGCTCTGTAGTACAGTTGGAGGTCAGGTATTGGGATACCTCCAGCATTGTTCTTTTTGCCTTGACTATTCATGGTCATTTGTGTTTCCAAATGAACTTTAGGGTAGATTTTTCAATCTCTGTGAAAAATGTCATTGGGATGTTGATGGGAATTGAATTGAACATGTAAATTGCTTTTGGTAGTGTAGCCATTTTTACTATGTTGATTCTGCTAATTCATGAGCATGAGAGATCTTTCAACCTTCTATAGTCTTCTTCAATCTCTTTCTTCAGTGTTTTGTAGTTCTCCTTGTAGAGGTTATAGACATTCTTTGGTTTTGTTTTTTATTATTATTCATTTATTCACATACTGCATATATTGTTTGGGTCATTTCTCCCCCTTCCCCTCTCTCCCACTGTCTCCGCCTTCTCCCCTAGTTCTAAGCAGGTCCTGTTCTGCCTTTATCATTTGTTGAAGAAAAGACAAGCATAATAAGGAAGACAAGTGTTTTTACTAGTTGAGTTAAGGATAGCTATCTAGAAATATTCCTAGCATTGCTTTCGTGTACATGTGTTATGACCCATGTTGATTCATCTCTAACTGATCTTTACCCTGGTTACTGATCCCCTTCTCATGATAACCTTTGTAGCTTTAAGGTTTCTGTATTAGCTCCTCTGGAGTGGGGACATCAAATGCTTTCACGTTTTGGGTTTTCTACCTATCTCTATATCACCCATATGTGTTCTCCCCTTGTCATGTGGTCCCAGTCCAACCACATTGCTGCATTTGCCCTAGATCTAAAGTCCGCATATGAGGGAAAACATACAATTTTTGGTCTTCTGAGCTTGGCTGACCTCGCTCAGAATGATGTTCTCCAGTTCCATCCATTTACCTGCAAATGATAAGATTTCATTCTTCTTCATGGCTGAGTAAAATGCCACTGTGTATAAATACCACATTTTCTTGATCCATTCATTAATAGTGGGGCATTTTGGCTGTTTCCATAATTTGGCTATTGTGAATAGCACTGCAATAAATGGGTGTACAGGTGCCTCTGGAGTAACCTGTGTCACATTCCTTTGGGCATATCCCCAGGAGTGGGATTGCTGGATCTTATGGCAGGTCCCTGTTTAGATTTTTAAGAAGTCTCCAATTTTTTTTCCAGAGTGGTTGTACCAGCTTGCATTCCCACCAGCAGTGGATTAGGGTTCCTTTTTCCCCACATCCTTGCCAACACATATTGTTGGTGATGTTTTTGATGATGGCTATTCTAACAGGGGTGAGGTGAAATCTTAGTGTGGTTTTGATTTGCATTTCCTTTATGGCTAGAGATGGTGAGCATTTTTCCATGTGCTTTTTTGCCATTTGAATTTCTTCTTTTGAGAAAGTTCTGTTTAGTTCAGTTGCCCATTTTTTAATTGGTTCATTGATTTTGGGAGAGTTTAGTTTCTTAAGTTCCCTGTATATTCTGGTTATCAGTCCCTTGTCTGATGTATAGCTGGCGAATATTTTCTCCACTCTGTGGGTGGTCTCTTCGGTTTAGAGACCATTTCTTTTGTTGTGAAGAAGCTTTTTAATTTTATGAAGTCCCATTTGTCCATCTTTTTTCTTAGTTGCTGGGCTGCTGGGGTTGTATTGAGGAAGTCCTTGCCTATACCTATTTGTTCCAGAGTGTTTCCTGCTCCTTCCTATAGTAACTTCAGAGTTTCAGGTCTGATATTAAGGTCCTTGATCCATTTTGAGTTGATACTAGTACAGGGTGATAGACATGATCTAGTTTCAGTTTTTTGCAGATGGGTAACCACTTTTCCCAGCAACATTTGTTGAAAAGACTGTCTTTTCTCCATCGTATGTTTTTGGTGCCTTTGTCAAAAATGAGGTGGGTATAGTTGTGTGGATTCATATCTGGATCTTCTATTCTGTTCCACTGATCTTCAAGTCTGTTTTTATGTCAGTACCATGCTGTTTTTATTGCTATTGCTTTGTAATATAGTTTGAAGTCAGGTATTGTGATACCTCTAGCATTGCTTTTTTTGCTGAGTATTGCCTTGGCTATTTGTGGTCTCTTGTGTTTCTAAATGAACTTTAGAGTAGATTTTTCAATCTCTGTGATGTAAGTCATTGGGTTTTTGATGGGAATTGCATTAAACATGTAGATTGCTTTTGGTAGTATAGCCATTTTTACTATGTTGATTCCACCGATCCATGAGCATGGGAGATCTTTCCATCTTCTGCAGTCTTCCTTGATGTCTTTCTTCAGGAATTTGTAATTCTCCTTGTAGAGTTCATTCACATCCTTTGTTAAATTTACTCCTAGGTATTTGATTTTTTTTGAGGCTATTGTAAATGGAATTGTTTCTATATATTCCTTCTCAGTTTGTTCTTTGTTGGTGTATAGAAAAGCTAATGATTTTTGTAGGTTGATTTTGTATCCTGCCACCTTTTTGTAGCTGTTTATGGTGTCTAAGAGATTTTGAGTAGAGTTTTTTGGGTCTTTAAGGTATAGGATCATATCATCTGCAAATAAGGATATTTTGACAGTTTTTTTTACCTATTTGTATTCCTTTTATTTCTTCTTTTTGCTCTGGCTACAAATTCCAGGACTACAGGACTATGTTGAATAGGAGTGGGAGTAGTGAGCACCCTTGTCTTGTTCCTGATTTTAGGGGGAATGGTTTCAGTTTTTCACCATTTAGTATGATGTTGGCTGTAGGTTTGTCATAAATAGCCTTTGCAATGTTGAGGTACATTCCTTCTAGTCCTAGTTTTCTTAGAGCTTTTATCATGAAGTGGTGTTGGATCTTGTCAAAGGCTTTTTCTGCATCTATTGAGATGATCAAGTGGTTTCTTTCTTTGCTTCTATTAATGTGCTGTATTACATTTATTGATTTGCATATGTTGAACCATCCCTGCATCCCTGGGATGAAGCCGACTTGGTCATGGTGTATGATCTTTCTGACGTATTGTTGGATTCGATTCACCATTATTTTATTAAGGATTTTTGCATCTATATTCATTAAGGAAATTGGCCTATAATTCTCCTTTTTATAGGTGTCTTTGTCTGGTTTTGGGAAGAGAGTGATATTAGCTTCATAAAATGAGTTAGGCAGTGCTCCTTCCCTTTCTATTTCATGGAACAGTTTAAGGAGGGTTGGTATTAGTTCTTCTTTAAATGTCTCATAGAATTCAGCAGTGAATCCATCAGGTCCTGTACTTTTCTTTTTTGGGAGACTTTTAATTGCTGCTTCAATTTTGTTTTGTGTTATATATCTGTTCAGGTGATTAATATCTTCTTGGTTCAGTTTTGGATGGTTGTAAGTATCTAGAAATCTGTCTATTTCCTCAAAATTTTCAAATTTATTAGAGTATAGGATCTCAAAGTAGTCCTTGATGATTTCCTGGATTTCCATGGTGTTTGGTGTTATCTCCCCTTTTGCATTTCTGATTTTACTGATTTGGTTTTTTCTTTCCTCATTTTAGTCAGGTTTGCCAGGGGTCTGTCAATCTTATTTATTGTTTCAAAGAATCAGCTTTTTGTTTCATTAATTCTTTGTAGGTGTTTTTTGTTGTTGTTCTTTCTATTTAATTGATTTCAGTTCTTATTTTAGTTATTTCTTTCCTTCTTGTTTTGGGGTTTCCTTGTTCTTGTTTTTATAGGAGTTTGAACTGTAGTATTAGATCATTGATTTGAGATCTTTCTGACCTTTTAATATATGTACTCATGGCTATAAACTTTCCTCTTAGGACAGCCTTAGCTGTGTCCCAAAGGTTCTGGCAGGTCATGTTTTCATTTTCATTAATTTCCAGAAACCTTTAATTTCCTCTTTTATTTCATCAATGACCCATTCATTATTGAGCAATGTGTTGTTCAGCTTTCAATTGTTTGCATGTTTTTTACTGCTGTTTTTGTTGTTAATTTCTATTTTTAATGCATTGTGGTCAGATAGAATGCATGGAATTATTTCTGTTTTCTTATATTTCCTGGGGCTTGCTTTGTGCCCTAAGATATGATCAATTTTTTAGAAGGTTCCATGGGCTGCTGAAAAGAATGTGTATTGTGCAGAAGTTGGATGAAATATTCTGTAGACATCAGCTAGGTCCATTTGGTCTATGGTGTGATTTAGTTCTAGGATTTCTTTATTGATTTTTTGTTTGGATGGCCTATCTATTGGTGATAGGGGAGTATTAAGGTCTCCCACTATCACTGTGTTGGAGTTTATATATGTTTTTAGGTCTTTCAGAGTATGTTTGATGAAATTGGTTGCATTGGCATTGGGTGCATATAGGCTGATAATTGTTATTTCATTTAGGTGTATTTCCCCTTTTATTAGTATGGGGTGTCCTTCTTTATCTCATTTGATCAATGTAGGTTTGAAGTCTACTTTGTCTGATAAGTATTGCTACCCATGCCTGTTTTCGGGGACCATTGGCTTGGTAAATCTTCTTCCAGCCTTTCACTTTCAGCCAGTGCTTATTCTGTCAATGAAGTGGGTCTCCTGTAGGCAGCAGATTGTTGGATCTTCCTTTTTAATCCAGTTTGCCAGTCAGTGTCTTTTGCTGGGGGAATTTAGTCCATTAACATTCATGTTAGTATTGATAAGTATGTGGTAATCCCTGTCATGTAGTTGTCTTTGTTGTTTAAGGGTTTGATTGTGTGAAGCTCAATCAGTGTTGCATTTACCTTGTTGCCTTTCCTTTTCCTGTGGTTTGGTATTGGCTGCCTTTTCATGGTTTTGTTTTCTTTCATTATCTGTGTGCAGAATTCCTTGGAGAATCTTTTGTAGTGGTGGCTTGGTGGTCATATATTGTTTTAATTTCTGCTTATCATGGAAGACTTTTATGTTCCATCTATTTTAAATGATAGTTTTGTTGGGTAAAGTATCTGAGGATTGACGTTATTTTCATTCAGTGCTTGGAAGATCTCACCCCATGCTCTTCTTGCTTTTAATGTTTCTATTGAGAAGTCTGCTGTGATTTTGATGGGTTTACCTTTGTATGTTGTTTGTTTTTTCTCTTTTACAGGCTTCAACATTCTTTCTCTAGTCTCTGTACTTGTTGTTTTAATGATAATATGTTGTGGGGTAGTTCTATTTTGCTCAGGTCTGTTCAGTGTTCTGGAGGCTCCCTGTACCTGAATGGGCATAGTTTTCTCTAGATTTGGGAAATTTTCTATTATTATTTTGTTGAATATATTACACATTCCTTTTGTTTGCACCTCTTCTCCTTCTTCAATGCCCATGATTCTCAGGTTTGGTCTTTTGATGGAGTCAGTGAGTTTTTGCATTTTCTTTTCACAGGTCTTGAGTTGTTTAACTAATAGTTCTTCAGTTTTTCCTTTAATTGTCATTTCATCTTCAAGTTCTGAGATTCTGTCTTCTGTTCTATTCCACTGGAATTGCCTTCCATTTTGTTTTGTATTTCTGTTTCACTCTTTTATCTGAGGTTTTTCATATCATGGGTTACTTCTTCTTTAATATTGTCAATTTTTTCCCTTCATTCATTTATCTCTCTGCTTATGGTGATCTTTGTTTCAGTTTGGTGTTCATTTAGGGCTCCTATGATTTCATTTATTTGTTTCTGTGTTTTCTCATATTCTTTAGTTTTGTTGTCTTGGAATTTCTTGAGTGCCTCCTGTACGTTTTGGTTGACCATGTCTAGTAGCATCTCTATGAAATTCTCATTAATTACTTGTAGAATTTCTTCTTTCAGGATGTTCTTGTGGTCTTCGTTGGGTTCCTTGGTATAGTTTATCTTTGTTTAGCTGGAGTCTGGTTCTGGGCATCTCTTTTCTTTATTTCACTCTAAATCCTATACTGCTTCATTTTTGTGGGGACAATGGTTTCCAACCCTTTTTCTTCTTCCCATATTTCCACTAGATACCATTTCTGTCCCTGGACTATATGTAGTTTGGTATTAGCTGGATTACAATATTAATACTAACAAAATTGTAAGAGAAGGATAAAAAAGAGAAAGAGAAGGAAAGGTAAAAGAAAGAGAGAAGAGAGGAAAAGAAGAAAGAAAAAAAAATGGGAGAGATGATGGGTGATCAGTCAGCAAACCAGGCTGCCAAACCCTTAAAGAAGAGAGAAAAAGAGAAAAAAAAAAATTCACCAGTTCTGGAACAGAAGGATTGCAGGCTTAATTGTTTTTACTTCTTTAGTGTCCAGTCCAGTCTGTGTATGTCTCTCAGGCATGCTTGGAGCCCTCTAGTGGCAGCCGAGTGGGAGCCTGGTGTAATGGTTATCTGGGAAGCCTGTAGAGCTGGGACTGGCTTTCCCCAAGGGGCGGGTTTCCTGGTGGGCTGGTGGATGCGGCTTTCTTGTGCCATGCTGGTGCCTGTCCTGGTGGGGTGGGGCTCCAGTCATTACACATGGGGCTGGAGCCCTGCAGGCCTGATGAGCGGGAGTCCGAGGGGTAGGTGTCTGGTCATCCCACATGTAGCTGGGGTTCAGCAGGGCCAGAAGGGCGGTGGGCTCCGGGGAAGCAGGTATCCCGGCAAGCTGTGGGACTGGCTCAGGGCTGGGGACTGGTGCAGATAGGTGGCAGGGATCCCAGTGGTTGTGGATCCAGTGGCGTTGCCAAGGGGCAGGTATCCCGGCATGGTGTGGGTCCAGGGACTGGAGGCCAGTATTGCTGAGGGGTTGCTATCCTGGTGGTGAGTGGATCCAGCCTGGCCTGAGAGGCAGGGATCCGCCATGCATGGGTCTGGCATGGGGCTGTGGCCTGGTGCAGCTGGAGAGGCAGGGATCCTGGCAGAATGGAGCGGTGGCTCTGCAGACCTACCGGTCGGGGATTTGGCAAGGCCAGCTGTTCTTTTATTAGATCGTGGCATGGAGAAGTCTTCCACGATCTAAGTGTTTAGAGTGCCATATTTTTGGCTCTCCCTGGTGCTTTACCTCAGCCAGGTGTGTCCTCAGCTTCTCGGCAAGGTCTCTGGGTCAAGAGCTCACAAGGTCTGCAGCTCTGTCTCCATAACCATCTTGGATCTCTACCTATCCATCCTTTGTTAAGTTTATTCCTGGGTATTTGAATTTTTTAAGGCTATTATAAATGCAATTGTTTTCCTATATTCTTTCTTAATCCATTCATGGTTAATGTACAGAAAGGCTACTGATTTTTGTAAGTTGATTTTGTATCCTGCTACTTTGCTGAAGCTGTTTTTGGATCTTTAAGGTATAAGATCATGTTGCCTGTGAATAGGGATAATTTGACTACTTTACCTATTTGCATTCCTTTTATTTATTTCTTGCCTTATTGCTCAGGCTAGGAATTCCAAGACTGTGTTGAATAGGACTAGAGAGAGTGAGCACCCTTGTCTTGTTCCTGACTTTAGGGAAATGGTTTCAGTTTTTCCCCATTCAGTATGATGTTTGAGGTTTGTCATATATAGCCTTTATAAGGTTGAGATACTTTCCTTCTATTCCTAGTTTCCTAAAAGCTCTTATTATGAAATGGTGTTGAATCTTATCAAAGCTTTTTTGGTGTCTATTGAGATAATCAAATTGTTTTTGTCTTGCTTCTATTAATGTGATGTATTACATTTATAGATTTGCATATGTTGAACTACCCCTGCATCCCTGAGATGAAGCTGACTTGATCATGGTGTATGATCTTTCTGATATGTCATTGGATTGGGTTTGCCATTATTTTATTGAGGATTTTTGCATCAATGTTCATTAAGGAGATTAGTCTGTAGTTCTCCTTTTTGGATGTGTCCTTATCTGGTTTTGGGATAAGTGTAATACTGGCTTCACACTGGCTTTATTTCATATATCTCATTTGCATAGTCTCTTTTGTTTCACTTTGGTGTTTGTTGAAGTCCTCTCTGAGTTCACTTAGTTGTATCTTTGTCTTCTTGAGTTTTGTTCTTATACTGTCTTGATATTTCTTGAGTGCATCTTGTACTTTCTGGTTAACCATGTCTTGTAGCTTCTCTATGATTTTCTCAGTGATTTCATCCATGATTTCCTCTTTGAGAGATTTTTTGTGGGCTTCACTGAGCTCATTAGTAATATTTATCATTGTTTTGTTGGGGTCAGGAACTGGTTATTCATTTTCTTCATGTCCCACTAAATCTTCCATTGAATTGTTTTTTAAGGAGTGCAGTTTCCTTGCCTTCTTCTTCCCCCCATCATTCTAATTGGTGCTGTGCAACTACGTTCTTGATTGGCTTGTTGGTGGTTCTAACTGCCTATTATCTTTCCCTTGTTTTAATTTTTGTGTTGTGACTAGCTTAGTTGTTAGCTTGATTGATATGTTATTTCTGTCCCCAGCCTGGAGGTGTAAATTAGCAATAACAAATTCACAGGTTCAAACCAGTTATTTACAAATTATATAGAAAACCCCTTGGTGATGATATCTATAAACAGTGAGAGTTGAGGGGTAGGTAATGGTGGTTTCTTAGAGATAGAAACTTGGGTAATTGGTAATGGTGGCACTAAAAGGGGGTAAAGGGAGCTGAGGGAAGAGGTATGGGGGCTGCTGGGTTTGGGTGCCCATGTATGTTTGGGTGTGCATCCGCTGTTGTGCTGGAGGGTACTTGTGTCAGAAATTACAGAGGGTTTGGGGTGTGCATGGCTGGTACAGTAGGCTACTCAGCAGGTTATAAATGTGGAGGAGGGAAGAGAAGTGTGATGATAGGTTGGGGAAGGCAAGGAGGGGAGGTGAAGATGGGGGAGAGTGGATGAGAAGGGGCAGAAAAAATAGTTTGGAAAGAGAACAATGGTTTGTAACACAAGAAAGGAGAGAAAGTGAAGTGAGTAAGAATACAGATAAGAAAATAGTAATGGTAAAATTAATGATACAAAAAAAAAATCCATGTACAATAACAACAAAAATTCAATCTGCTTGACAAAAGTTCTGGACTTGTTTCTTTGGCATCCAATCTTTGTATTGGTGCTTGGTCTTCTGGGTCATGTGGGGAAGCCCCTATTATCGGACAGCTTGGGGGCGGGGTGGGGAGGTGGAGACAGCTGAAGGGTTTTTTCCCATGTTTTTCTTGGTCTTGTGGGCTATTACAAGTGGGAGCTCTAAGGTGGTCTCATCAGACAGCTGGCTTGTGTACAGTATTTGGTTCCCTCTGTCCACAGGGCAGATGGCAATTGGAACCTGTGGTAGCTCACTACCAGTTTGTGCAGAGTGGTCCCACCTGTTGTGGTTTTTGCCAGGCGGCAGCTGCATTGCCCTACCACTGCAACTCTGTGAGGCCAGCTCCTCCCACAGCAAGGTGGGGCAATCAGTTTTGAGTACCACCCTCAGTCCCATGAGACTAACACAACTACCCACCACACCCCCACTTTGGGAGGTTGGCTTACTGCCCCACCCCTGCTCTCAGCATTTGTTACTTGCCCGCCTCAGCTTGCTGAGAGTTCAGCTCCTCTGGGAGGTTGGCTTGTCACCCCACCCCTGCTTTCCAGTTCTTATTCCATGCCACACCTTTGCCTTCCCTAGCTGGGAGTTTGGCTCTTTGCCCCACCCCATTTTTCCAAGGCTGGTTCAGCACTCCACCCCACCCCCACTGTCAGTGGTAGATTACAATTCACTGTTTATGTTTCTCAGTTTTGTTCTGGGGTGGGGGTGCAATCTGCCCAGGGGCTGCACTGGATTATGTTCTCAGGGGATGAGTGGGGGAGTCACGTGTAGTGCATGGTGCTTACCTGTTGGGTCTACAGATTTATGCAGGCAGCTTTGAAAATGGCTGGTGGGGTGAAATGGCATGCAGCTTTTCTCAAGGCACTCACTGGTACTGGGTTCAGGCTGGTGGGGTGCAGATAGGATTTCAATGGGCTAAGGGTCCAGTATGTCACAGGGTTCAGTTCTATTTGATGCTTTATCTTCTGCTTTTTGGAAAAAAAAAAAAAAGAGAAGAAAAAAAAAGAAATAAATGGCCAGGGGCTTTTTCCCAGGGCAGACACACCCTATTGGCTGCACATCGCTGATATTTTTCCAACTGTTATATACAATTGAAAGCTGTTTTAAGGGTCACTCTTTGAATTTTATGTGCACCTAATGTGTTGGCATTTATTGTTTTGGCTAGAAATAATCAAAATTACCCAAGTGTAGCTCCCACATCTCGAAGTGGTCTCTGAAATCATGGTAGTCAGGAGTTCTGATTCCCTGTACTATCTGCTCTCTTGGATCTCCTTTAATCTGTCTTTTAAGAACAACAACAAAGAGAGCAGGATAAGGTGACTCCCAGTTTAGGTAACTTCTTTCCATCTCTGGATCAGTTGATCATGAAATTGTAAGTGTTGTGTATAAAGATGAAATAACCAACAAATAATAAAATTAAATCATCCAGTGGCACTGGGAACTTGTCTTTCAGACTAGATGACTTAAAGTTGAAGTGTCTCAGCTTTTATTCTAATGCAAACTACTGTAAGATTTTATAAAATGCATATGAAATAAGCCTAATAGCAGTAAGAATTCATCATTTTCACATAAATTTAAGCCACTCTAAAATCTCTGTTCCTTTTCTTTAATCCCATAGCAGGCTCTTGGTGAGGCAGAAGTACTCATATTCTAGAACACAGGACAAGTAAGTCAACTCTGCTCCCTCTTTTCCCACCATTTCCTCTCTTGTTCCCTCCATCAGCTTGGGTCCAATCTCTTCTGTCATGGGTTGGAGGGGTGGGAGGTTGACACTTGGAATTTATTCTCTATTAGACTGTAAGGGAGTGAACAGGTGGTCACTAAAATTTATGAAATTTTTTAATGCAAAGACTCAAATATGGGCTGGGGATATAAATCAGTTGTAGAGCACTTACTTAGCATGTGCAAGTCCCTATCCCAAGACAGTGGGGAAAAAGATTCAATTAGCATATTCCCTTTTTTGTTGTTGTTTGCAGTAATAGGATTTAAACTCAAAGCCTCATGCTTGCTAGGCAGGGGCTCTACCACTTGAGCCACACCCCCAACCCATATTTTTTGCTTTAATTATTTTTCAAGATTTTCTTCAACGTGGCCTCAGACTGCTGTCCTCCTACCCATGACCTCTCATGTAGCTAGGATGACGGCACATGCCACCACATCTGGCTTATTGATTGAGATGGGCTAACTTTTTGCTTAGGTTGGCCTGGAACCACAATCCTCCTGATCTTTTCCACCTCCCAACTAGCTAGAATCACAGATGAAAGCCACCATGCCTGGCAGCATGTTCCCTTTGTCAAAAGGCATTATGTATCTGTTGAATTTCTTTTCAATCTTTTTCCTCTTATTTTATCCTCTTGCTTCAAGGACTGAAGTCATAGTTTAGATCTGAAAGATTTATAGTTCTCAAGGTTCAAGATACAAACAAGAAGCTAGTCAAAGTTTGGAATCTTATCTAAAGAAGCAAATTTTTTACCTAATTGTGAAATAACAGATATCCACAGTGTAATTTAGAACAAGTGATTTCTTTTTATGCTTGTTCTCTTAGTTGCTACATTGCTCTAAAGCTACAAACAAGAGGTAGCACTGTAATAAAAATTTCCTGTCTCAGTGTCTCAATATGATTGTGGACAAGTGTACCATAGATTAAATAGGCCAGAAAAGCAGATTCCTGCTTACAACTTATATATGCCAAAATGTTAACAGCCATTATTTTTTGTTTGATGTTTTTTGTCTTACTTTTCTTAAGTAATAGCATTCTTTTGTATCCTGTGCATAGCATTTATCAAACATGCTTTTCTAGACATATATTTATCTATCGACACTATACTTGCCTGAAAGCAGACATTGTGTCTTAATTCACTTTGTGTGATTTATATGAACTGCAAAAAAAGTTGTAGTTATTTAATTTTTATGAATCAAATTGAGTTTCTGCCAACTTTTACCAACCCACATGGAGGGGAGGTCCATTATGAGTCAATTGTTGGCCTACTCTGGCACCATCTCTCTCATAGCTGATATCACAAGTGTAAGCTACCATACCAGGCCTATATATGGGTTTAATTTCAGTATTTTTCAGTTTTATATAGGCTTTTTTTCATTCACTTTCATGACTTCAGCTAGCATCTGTTTTTAATAACTCCCAAATCTAAATCAATCTTTCCTTCCAATTTTATATCTCCATCAACAGTATGACATCTCTTGAATGTTTAAATTGTGAAGGTTCACAAGTTGAAATATATGTTCGTTAATGTTTATTAATATTTTCCTGCTTCTTCCATTATCAAGAAAAATTTTGAGACAAGGCCTTGCTATGTAACCTAGGCTGCCCTTGAACTTGAGATCCTACTTCCTTCTCTTCCTGAGTGCTAGAATTACAGATATGTGCCACCATGCATGGTTTCAGCCATTATCTCTTGATTAACTTACATTTCATCTTTGAAATCAAGGTCTTCATTTTTCCTTCCCATTATTTATCAACTTTTACTGACTCCTATCCTCAGTAATACTTCAAATTTTCAATCTTTAAACGCATTAATGTTTGGTTCACATGACTTTGCATGTGATGATATTAAACAAATAATTAAAGCCAATATTTAGCAAGTATTTGTTATTGTAGTTGTAGGGCATGACTCATCAAACTTTTTGAAAAAAAAAGATTTTAACAAAACGTTTGTGAACTTTCCCATTTGGGGAGTGGAAATGACTGACCATTGCAGTTACCAGAAAAGACATTTTTAGTATCTACATTCCCCTCAAAACAGGAAATCAACAATTTTTTTGATAGCAACTTAACTCTTCTAATAGGATCATGGTGTCTCCTATAAGGCAATATAATAATGTTGTCTTGGAAAGCCTTCCTACATGGTTTCTATGGTAACATAATGAAGTTCCAAGTATTAGATCCTTTATGTCTATATGCTTATGTGGTGTACATCTTCTTGGCTCAAATGAAAGCTCCATAAGAACAGAGGCTCTGAGTGCTTTTTATATTGTTCTATCTCCAGCACTTTGCATCTGTTAAATGAATGAGTCAATGTGAGTGATGTGATTCTCTAATGCACAAAATTTAGCCATTTGAGACATATTTATACATATTTATTCAAATGGTTCTCACTTCCACACAGTTATTCATTTTTTAGAGGAAAACAATCAACTGTAGTAGTCTAGCCCACAGATATTTTTTACCTTGCTTTAAAAAGCAAATATGCTGCCAGATGCTGGAATCTGTCAAACAATATGTAACAGATATACTGTATCTGGCATAATAAACCAATGTGTCTTCATGTTTAGTCATCTCCAGATTCTGGTAATGCTGTAGCTTGTATTTTTTTTTAACACATGCCTAAGATCCCAGATTATACTTTCTTCCAATGAGTAGAGGATCATGGTACCTGTCCTTAAGGGTAAGCCAACAGGTCAAGTATTCCTTGAAGAAAGAGGCTGTGACTGAATCCAAGTGCTTGCCAGAGAGGAATAGGGAGGAGAAAGTTTGCCTATCTCAGCCAAGGAAAGTGAATAAGGACAATCACCAGAGGCAGAGGAAAAGCTCAGATGTGTGTGTTTTCTTCTCTCTTCAAAAGTGAAATTCTAAGACCAAAAATCGTATGTTCTCCCTCATATGTGGACATTAGATCAAGGGCAAACACAACAATGGGATTAGACTATGAGCACATGATAAAAGCGAGAGCACACAAGGGAGGGTGTGCTAGCATTTGTTGCCCTTAACGCAGAGAAACTAAAGCAGATACCTTAAAAGCAACTGAGGCCAATAGGAAAAGGGGAACAGGTACTAGAGAAAAGGTTAGCTCAAAAAGAATTAATCTAGAAGGTAACACCCACGCACAGAAAATCAATGTGATTCAATGCCCTGTATAGCTATCCTTATCTCAACCAGAAAAAACCCTTGTTCCTTCCTGTTATTGCTTATACTCTCTCTACAACAAAATTAGAAATGAGGGCAAAATAGTTTCTGCTGGGTATTGAGGGGGTGGGGGGGAGAGGGAGAGGGTGGAGTGGGTGGTAAGGGAGGGGGTGGGGGCAGTGGGGAGAAATGACCCAAGCCTTGTATGCACATATGAATAATAAAAGAAAAAGAAAAAAAAAGTGAAATTCTAGAAGGGGAAAATGTATTAGAAACACCCATATAAGATAGGCTGAGAACCCTGAATCATGTGTCCTGTGTCATTAAACCTCCAGTGTGAGCAACTTGGTAGAATGAGAAACCCAATGTCATGGGTTGTTATGGCCCTGGTGAGCTTAAGTCTATCACAGTATCCCTGTCTTCAGCCAGAAGTTTCTAGAGGTGCTGAGAGAACCAGAGGGGCTTTTATAGGCTGGCCTCAGGTCAGGATAAAGAGCTCTAGGGTATGAGATGCAGTATAATCCAGTCACATTATACTGGTAACACAGACAGGGATCAACCAGTCCAGCAGGATCCAAAGACAGCATTTCTGTGGTTTTCTGGTGCCATTTACCCTTTGCTCCCTGCATTCATACAAGCTCTTATGTGCCCAAAGGCTACATCATAGAGATAGAAATCTGGAAACAGAACTGTACCTGGAGAAGACTGAATCATTTAGAAGTGATATATGGATTAGCAAGATTATTTCACCACCCTCCTGCCATGTCACTCATGGAGTGGGAGCCTGTGGGGATTAGAATGATTCAGCTATCCTTCCATTAAGCTCTCAGAAGCATCAAACAGAATGTGTTTGTTCTTGACAGGACAGAGAAAGGGATGATCAGCCACTGCTTGTTTCAATTTGGGAAGAAAGGAAAAAGTGAGAGAGTCAGCACTCAATCCTCTGACTCTTAGCAGCTATAACCATCTTCATCATCCTTCTTATCCCCTGCAATTCATTTTGTCAGTGAACTTGACAAGGTTTGGCTAAGAATGCAAGTGGAGCTCTCTGATGTCTTTGGTTAAAGTTTATTTTGTTTTGGTTTTGGTTGTTGTTGGTTTTGGTTGTTAAGAAAACATTCTGGCAGTTGCCTGCTTCTTACCAAAAAACCAAACCACAAAATGTTATTTTTCAAGTGTATGAATCATTTCTTTTTCCTTTTTATTCTAAAGTCCCTGTAAAAGATATTTATGGTTTTCTTATATTTCTCTCTCTCTCTAAACATGGCATTTGTAAGAACTTTACTAGGGCAAAAAGAAAGAAATGTATTACCTTTAGTTCTAATTAACTGGACGAAAATCAATGATGAAATTGGTGATTTCTACAGCACTATAAACCACTATAACTTACTTGACATATATAGAACAGTACACCCAATGAATGCAAGGAAAACATTTTCTAATGCACATGGTGTCTTCACCAAAACAGGCCATATGATGAGCTGTGAAACAAATCTCAATATATTTAAAAGATGGGAAGTTATTCGTGTATTTTCTAACCATACAAGAATAAAGCTAGAAATTAATAAGTTAGTTAGAAAAAAATGTTTGGAAATTAACACAGCTCTAAATAGTCAGTGTGTGAAAAAAGAAATCACCAGGGTGAAAATAATTAAATTTTTATGTTAATGAAAATATTCATATGAAAATTTGATGAATGTAGCTAAAACAATGTTTATAAAAAATGAACATTGCTACAACTGTTGCACAACTTATGGTGACTGATTTTAATCAGTATGTCAAAGGTTAGCTGCCTTTTGTAATTTAAAGAAAAATATCACTATATAGGTAGATGAATCTTGAGAATGTGTGTAATACTTGTGCAGTGATTTTTTTTGTAAATGTTAGGATTAAATGTGTTGTAATAATACTTTGATGTAAATTTTCTTCAGAAGTTAAGTGTCAGTGAAAAAATGTAATACTATACCCAGATGTTTGATTTTGGTGAGCATTTAATGAAATACATGTAATACATTTGAATAAATAAAATCCAAATAAAAATCTTATCTATCTACAAACAACTAGTATATTATTGGTGGCACAAACATTCTCAAGTTCTTACTTTCCTATTATCCACAGAGTTTCAGTTCATTCTACTTCCTCCTGTCCTCATTTGTACTTCTCATTCCTTGTTGATATATATACATGTATATAATCATAATTATGTGCTGATTATATATATATATGTTTGTATATATACGTATATACACACATACACATACATACTCATGTTAGCCAAAGAAAAGATTTGTATATACTAAATGCTAACAATATTTGAGAAAAAAATGACAAAGAAATATAATAATAGCAATAATAAATGTTAAAAGAAATTTTTTTCTTAAGTAAAATTTAACAGAATTTAAAGGAGCAAAGAGCAATTTGCATTTGCAAAACTGCCTTCAGAACCTCAAGAATTTCAGAGAGCTTTCTTCTCCAAAGTGGGCAGGCAGCATTTATAGACACAAAATAAAAAGTGAGGTACAAAAATGGCTTGACTGTACAATTCAACATTTTCTTAGAAAAGCTCTCTAAACATTTGGCAGCCTGTGACTGGCTAAAGCTTGGCTGATGTGATTGGTTAAGACCCACTAGCCTACTCCTAAATTAGGATTTCTGTTTATTTACATACTAAGGTAGGTTGCAGTTCCCTAAGCATGAACTCCATATATGGTGGCAGCCTCAATCCAAATTCAGTTTCATTTACTGCTAACATTCATTGGCTTTTCTTTATAAGAAAAGAACCTATGAACAGGTGACTGACTTACTATAGTTTCTTCTTGTCAACCATTAAGAGAGATTGAGTTTTGTGGCTACAATGTTTCATGAGCACATCCTCTTTCCTTTGTTTCTATGATTCCTACATGCTAGCTTGAGGAAACACTCTTAAGAGTGCTTAGAATTTGCCTAATATATTGTATAGTGGAGGCTCCAAGTTGCAAGGTAAGAATCATTTTCACATTTTAAATGGATGAGAAAAGAAGAAAGCACAACAAAATAGGAGCTTCAGAGGGGTAACACCTCTTCCTTTCAATAAAGAAGCTGTTCTAAAATTGTTACTACCTGGTTAGTTTTTCAAAAGGAAACAGTAATTTGTTATGGCAGTTACAGTGAGAATCAAGGGTAAAGAAAATGGAGTTCATGGAAACCTTTAACTGTTTTTAGTTTCTTCACAACCTTTGTGCATGTGGCAGATGTGAGGCAGAATATGTGCATTGGGAAAGAGGTTACTATGCAAACCAGCTCCTTTGTGACTAACAGATTTTAGGACAATGTGAAACATGGAAGAATCTCCCTCAGTAATGTTTTAATGACACTAGCTGCTCTGAAACTGCTAGGTAAGTGCTCTTCCACTGAGCTACATCTCCAGCTCTCCCACTCTGACTAATAGGTTATAGAACAAAACTATTCACTGTTCTCAGTTATCTAAGTGAATAAATGTCTACTGATAGTTTTGATTTTACCCTCCTATGATCAGACTCTAAAATGTAGAAGTCTTATTTTTAATATATACCTTAAATTTAAGCTATTTTAGGATTTCCCAAGGCCATGGGCAATTCCAAGTTCTTTTTTTTCTTTTACTTCACAAAAACAGGTTACTATATGTAATTTGAGTTGTTTGTTATACTCCATATCTTTAACAGCTCCACACTTTCATAAAATCTGCATAGGAATAGTTTGCATGCCAAAGAGAACCTCTGCCTTCCCTAAATGTTATGAATGTAATTATGTTATGTTTTAATGTGATTAATAAATACATTTTATTGATTACACTTTACAAGAAAGCCCTGGAGAATTGCCCATGCTCACATTGCTCACTTATGGGAATACTGTTCAAATCCATATGAAGTGGTGATAAAGTGATACTCCAATAGAAGTTTCCATTCTTTTTCATTTCTGATTTCCCAGTGATTATAATAAATTAACCAGAAGAATTCACTCATATTATCAACCTTGTCTAATGTTTTGTTCAAAACTACAGGCTGTAAAAGTCCCAGTGTCTTGTGGAAAGGACTGCATAGTAGGCAGAAAGTTGGCCTGGGAGTGTAGTTTAGTGGTGAAGTACTTGCCTAGTAAACATGAGGTGCTGGGTTCAACACCCAGCACTGGGTATATGTGGTAGGGGAGAGCAGAAAGTATTTTTCACTCCCTAGGAAAGGAAAAGGGAGGGATAGTTGAAGAGTGAGAAGGCTTTGGGTCCCTGTTAGTGCTTTGAAGATGGAGGGGGGCAATGTGACAAGGAATGCAGGCAGTATCTAAGAGTATATGTTCTTGTAATTTCTGGCCTGGGTTGTTGTTGAATACTGTATAGCTCTCAAAGTACTGACCTTCACAAGGAGGCTCACAGTATTAATTAACACCTCATTCTACACTCACAGGTTAATATATTATGAGACAAGCCTGTCTGTTTTTAGTAATAATTTTGTGGGATTTGTTGTTATTGTTTATATATTTTTGATCTTGAGTGAACTGGAAAATATTTTATGCTCATTGAAATGAACTGAGATTTAGGTTGGTGTTTTTTGCTATTTCTGCTTTTGGAACCATGTTTAGCATCCTGTTTCCTTCATTGATGAACTAAATAAATGTTTGACATATGTTTATTCTATAATTGTTATAATCATGTTTTCAACTTTTTGAAAATTATGTAGTATCAAAAATTTAAGTGCTGGAGGGGTATGGCTCAAGTGGTAGAATGCCTGTCTAGCAAGTTTGAGGACCCGAGTTCAAGCCCCAGTATCACACACAAATATATATATATATTAGTATATTAATATATACTAACATAATATCAAGTATATATATATATTTATATATAGCTATGTGTCAGTGGTGCCAGCTCAATGATTTTTTTTTTTAGCTCAATGATTGTTTTTCTTTTCTTTTTAAAACCTTAAAGGAAACATTATGTTAGAATTTGATGATTACCTCATTCTTGACCCTGGACATCTCTGTAATGGTAATTGAGAGAAAAAGTTTATAAATCTCTAAATTAGCCAGTTACTTTATTTGAACATAAAATTTACCAGATCCATTGCTCGCTCATTTATTATTTCCTTCATGTCTTAAACTTTAACAGAATTTTCCAATCAGTGAATTCACTACTAAACTGATATCTTGTATTCACATATAGTCATTTTTACATTAAAGAAACTTCAGAGTGTGCTTTTTTAGTATTACATACTTTCATTTGGAAGCAACTGCAACTGAGTGAGAAATGGAGTTGCAGAAAGTAGAGAAAATATTGATTATTGTGAGTAGAATGTGGTCCGTAGGCCCAATAGGAAAAGAATAATATCACCAGTAAGAAGACATTTTTTAAGAAATTATGTTCATGGAGCAGATTACCTAATCATTTTTAGTTAAACCAAACACGGGAAGAACAATGAAATATATACATATCTCATTTTAGCTTTTTCTTACATCATACCTTCAATTTTGATTTATGCATTGAAACCACTTAAAGTGATTTAAATGACTTGAACACCTAGACCAATTAATATTTTGTCAGAAAATATTTCAAGTATTCTGACTGTTTTGTCTAGAGATAATTTTTATAAAAACTGATAGAATGGTTGGTTTTGATTAGTCAATAAGCCTTCAAGAGCATTAATTTTCTCCAATGAGTCTTTGTCTCTAATATATAATTTAAGTAATTGCCATGGTGTTAGATTAATTGCTTAGACAGGAAACTCTTCCTAATCAATTACTGGCAAACAAAAATAACAGTAGGATATAACAGCTTATTTTTATTTTAAAGATAGCAATTAGATTCATCAAGGCATAGGCTAAATTCCTTTATTACATGACCCATGCAAAAATGAGACCAGAGTTAAACTACTCTTTCCCCAGTAAACATAGAGTTAAAGGAAGAAATTTCCTTAAACTGAAATAAAGCAAGATACCTTATGTTGTTTTCAAGAAAAATATTTTCATTCAGAAGTGTTACATTTATTAATGGATATCCTGGTTTATTCTCCTAACCTGAAGTCACATGAAAATATATTTGGTTGGTATTCCACTAGGAAACACTTTAGGATGTCAATTCCTGCTTTGGATGTTGGTTGACTGGATGATTAATATGAAGGAAGTTCATAATGAATTAGCTTGGAACCATGGCAGAAGAAGAAAGTAGACTAAACTATGTGTATAACTTTTTTCCATATATATATATTTTTGTATTTAATACTGTTCTGCTTTTGTGGAAAGCAAACATTTTCATCATTCTAAAAGCTTAGTTTTCCTGTGTACGTATCTTTTTTCAGAGTAGTAAGCTATGACTCTAGGCAGAACTGAAATTCTGTCTAGCCTGTAATAACCAGTGTGAAGTAACATGTGAGTAATTGATTTGTTAAGTTGATTTTGAATGGGTCATAATATACAAATTTAGAAGTGTTTAGGGAAGTAAGGAGTGATATAGCCACTATAGACGTAGGGTAGAAAGTCCATTCATTATTATGCAGACGTATGAAGAACATGCAGATTTTATTTATCTTTAACTAATAAAATTTTCCTAAGTTCTCAATTACCTCAGTGAGTTAGGTATTGTGGTAGGGATCAAAACCCTACCACATGAACCCTGCCAGTTCATGGTATATCTTAAGTTTAGAGTTTCATTGTGGTGAGTACAGTTTGATTAGGGATACATTTAGTCAAACCAAACATCAACTCTTTATTAGGACTGTTTGTTTTATGCCTGACTCTTTCATAAGAGACATTTAGATGGGAAGCTTAAAATCCTAATTGAGGGATGAGGGCCTCATAATGCTTTTTATGCTGGTCTAGTGCTTGGATTTGCAACTATTAATTATTATTAAGTTGTGGTCATTAAGGTTCTGTTCTTGAGTTTTTTCTATTTTCCTAAATGAAATCTATGACTAGGAAATGGTGGTCTGTTTGTCTTAACTACATCAGGACCTACCTATTTTCCACTTTAACTCATCCTATTTTAGTCATTGTTGGCACTGTAGATCCTGCATTTGTTCTGGGTGAGTCTCCTATTTGCTCCCAAGTGCCTCTGGGCAGACTTTGACTTTCTCATTGTAAACATTTTGGGTGAACACACACATAACTTCTGAAATACCAGTAGTATCCTATTGACATAGGCAAGAACTTTTGAATCCCTTTTATGTCATATTCAGGCTTTGGGGAGACATGAATATTGCCCAAAGAGTATCTGCTTAACTACTTTACTTCACTACCGTAAACATCCTCACTTTGCCCCAATGTCATTGGGAGGCTGGTCTTCTGGTAACCTATGCCCAGGGTACCAAGCCAGAGATGGGGCTTCTTAGCTTTTGACTCACCTCTCTACCTAACTAGCATTCCATTCTCCTATGATTTTAACCCTGTGATGTGTAGGCAGAGCAGAGCTACATCTCAAGGGCTTGCCTTTCTTTTCCTTCCCACCATCACCTCTCCTGGAAGGGAAAGCCTTTTGTCTTCTTCTTCCTCTGAAAGAACTTGCTGATGCCAGATCAAGGGTTTCCTCTTCTCGGTATTCTATAATAAAACCTGCTGTCTAATTTACTGACATTGTTTTTAATATAGTTATGGGAGCTAAAGAAATTTGGAATTGTTTTTGTTGTTTCAAAATAAATTTTGATATTGAAACCTATACTGCCTGTGTACTCAAAAAGTACTTTTGGGTTTCAAAAGTTAAATGTTTTCTTTTTCATCTTTTTTTTGTTTGTTTTGTTTCGTTTTTAGATTGCTGCTGTAATCTTAACTATCCTGGAGGCAAAGGGAGGCCTCTGAAACCTTTTTACTTTTCTTTCATTCAGTAGAAAGTTGTTGAGCATATTTTGTATGCATGACCCAGTTTTGGGTGCTTATATGCTAGTGGTAGAGGCGAACAAAAAACAAAAATGATAAAGTACTAGAAAGTGATCAATGTCAAGGAGAAGAACGAACCTGGGAGAGGCCTTTGGAACTGTTGGAGGGAGTCGTTCTGTTCTCAACAGGAGAAGGTCCCACTGATAACATGGCTTTAAGAAACATTATAAATACTTGAATGTATTAGTTATCTAATATCTGGGAGAAGACCATTTCAGGTGAAGAAAAATAGCAAGTTCAAAGGCTTAAGATCAGCAAGTGTGTCTACTTGGAACAAGAGATAAGCTCAGACATGTAATGAGGAGAGCTTGTCACAAAGTGTCCCATAGGACAGAACACCTAGTCAACCACAGTGGAGGAAATTTATTGCACCATTAATATTTCTTTCATTGCCCATCTTTCACTTCCTGAATTCCTAACTCTCATTGACTGAGATCATGCTCCTAAATTAGCCACTTTCACTTAATTAAGATTTTATCAGAAGCTCTGCTTTATGGAGAATCCAAGTGAACAAAAACATTTTCTATGTTCTGTTACTTCAGAGACAAAAAAGTTAGCTCATCTATCCTAAGTATCCTGAAGACTATCTGGTACATGACATACTCTCTCAATACATATGAGGTGAATTCAATGAAATTTGGTTCTTCATTTAATAAGTTAAGGATTAGGAGTTTGGGGCTTCAACAGCAAAATGACAGATTACTTCACAAATCATGAATTAGACTACTAGGAGTCCAAATGCATGGTAACGGAGAAGAGGGGTTAACGACCTGTATTCAGGAGGCTGACTACTCTTGTGCATGCATGCATGTGTGTGTGTGTCTGCATGTGTGTGTTACTTGCTAGCTGTGTAAATTTGTACAGTTTGCTGCAATTTCAAATCTCTAAAATGGGAATAATAATTGTAACTCAATGGGTAACTGTGAGTGTTAAATTAGTTTATATAGGATATACATGAATGTAATAAATTTAATATAAATGTTTGCTGTAATAATTATTATTATTGATTCCACCATACCATGATGGGGAACCAAAATGAATTTTAAATGAGTGGTTATTGACATATTTTAAATAAATCTAACCAAAGTATTTCCACCATTTTCTTATATTTTGTTTCTAGTTAGAAGTAATGTTTACTCTCTTATAAACAAATAGTATAGAAAAATATAAAGTCCCACTGTCACAGCCTAGGCATGGTTTCATTTTTTTCAAGTATAAGTTTATTTGCTTGATGTAATGTTAGTTTAGTTTATTGAATGCATAACCAGTCTGTAATAAATACTAAAATTTTATCAGGCTAGGTTAGCCTTGGGCCCCAATGAAAGTTGCATAGAACCTCAACTTATTTTGTTATTGTTAACTTATGGACAAAACACCAAATAAAATTTTGGAATCCTCACATTTCATCATTTGTGAAGTTGAGGTTGCCCTGCCTAGGTCACTATGTGTTGGGAAGAATGTCAAATGTTCACAAAGGGGCTTAGCACAGGCCCTGGCATATAGTTGAAGATCAATTTCAATTAGTGCTAATTGGAATAGCACTAATTAGAATCCCGGCCATATCCTACACTTCTCTAAAATTGGTGCTGTGATTTTCTTAAGAAGAATACAAACACAAAGTTTTAGACTTACAAATGTCTCATTAGTACTTGGCAAGCAGAACTCACTTTCAAGGAAATAAATGTCCCAGAGATGAGTGTTAGAGATTGAAAGCTTTTCATTAGCCATAACAGCACAAGTTACAGAGTTATTTCAGCTGCATTTCAATTTGTGATTTAATTTAGTAGGTTGTAATGAGAACTACTAAAAAGCAACCTAATCCAAGTTCTTTGAATTCTTTTCCCTTGGCATTATGTTCTGAGCAAATGGTTTATTAAACAAGCTGTTTGGAAGGCATGACACCTTGGTTCAGACACTAATCTGTGTTTTACAAATTTCAAACTTACGCTACATGCCGAGTGTGACTTCTCCAGTTAATAAAGATAAGCTAGTGAGTGGAACACTAGATTTAGTATTAAAAAAATAATCTCTAACTGGATGACCTTGACTTAATCCTTACTTTTTAAGCCTGTAGAATATGCATTGTGGGACTGTGAAAGGAGATTGTAAGAGACAGGGCCTCTTTCCTTCATTGGTATTTATGCCAATAAACTCTGCAAGGAAGATCCTATATACGTTCAAGACATTATTACTTCAGCAGTTGGCAGACTCAGAGTGAGATGAAAGATTAGCAGAGTACTTCTATGAATTTGAAGGAGGAAAGAAAACTGGTTAGGTTTATTACAGACAACTGCCAACTTGAGGATATAGCGCAAAGAGTCTTTTGCAATTATAAGGCTATTTTTGATATCATTATATGCTCAAGAAACATTTTTACTGTTTCTAGGTTAAGTACAATGAGCTTATGGGATCTTGGGACCTCGTGTGTAATAAAATTTTAAAAGATGAACAAAACATAATTCTCTTTCATTCAACCCTCTGATATGAATTTATTTGCAATCACTTTTGAAACTATTAAGTCCTAATCACATATTATAGTGAGAAAACTTAGCATAGTAAAATTGTGCCTTTTTATATGAGTGCTAATTACATGTCTTAGGCAGAACAGGCATCAAATTAAATACTGCAGGAAAATTTGCAACTTTATTTAAGGGAAAAATTATTACCTAAAATTAAACCAAAATACTGGAAGAAAACACATGTAACACTTTTAAAAGGGTTTCTGAAGCTTACATCAACAAATATTTTACTTGAAATAATACTAAATAATTGCTGAAACAATTTTATCTGTATAAAAGCTTTAATTAAAATCATTCTAAGAATAATTCTTCAAAAAGAAGACTCTAGAGTCTCATTAATTGTTCTACTCTGTTACCTAAGAATGCATTTAGATAATTTGAAAACTAAGTAAAATGCAAAACCCAAATGACCAAAATTCTTAGATATGGAGATGAAAGCACTCTATTAATTCCAGATTTTTGGAATTATTTTTCAAAGGTGCTTCCTGGCCAGTTTTAAATGTCTGGTACTAAAAGTGATAAACGAACAAGTTTATCAATAGGCTGTTTATGTTCCTCACTCTGTTCTTCTCAAAGTGACAGTGTCTTGATTCCAGCAGTGATTCCCCAGTCTGCCTTAGTGTTGGATTTCCATTGTGAGTAGCAACTGCTAAAACTGAGCCCAGAGTCCTTGGTCACACAATCTGAACACAGTAAGAGACACCAAGAGTAAGTTATCTCATCCCTCTGCTTCTAGAAAGGATAAACTGCTCAACTATTTCCAGATGAGTAATTTTGCTTCCTAATGAAAGCAGAAAAACTAAGAAATCCATTTGCATACTCTCCGACTATTTCTATGCTAATGCAATTGCAACATCAAATAGATGCTGTGAAGTGAACATGGGTGGGGTCTCCCAAACAGCCAGATTAGTAAATGCCTGGGATTAGACATTTTGGGAATATAGATTTGTTAATTTTCCTGAGAAAATTCTTGTTATGGATTAAATAGTCCCATAAAATGTAAGAATGTGTACACTTCTTATTTTATGTTAATGAACAGTAATTCTATTCTCAGTACTTTCTCATCGCACCTTGCCTTTAATTTCTTTTCCATTCTTTCACTTTTCTCCTTGGTCTGTTCTCTACCCTTCACTCTGCCTAATGCTGCAATAAACTCAAGGCACAGCTCATCACCTTGGCATTCTCTTTTCCCTGACCTTTCATATTCTATTGGATGCCAAATTCTATAATTGATGCTTCTGAAATAACCCCTTGAAATAGTCTCTCTTTTCAATTCTGTTGCTGCCATCATACTTCAGCCTATTATGTTTTACTTGGATATAAATCAGTCCCGTATTTCTCTTCTTGCATTGGTTTCTCTCTAGCTCCCAAGAATATCATATGTGCTGTTGCCAGAGTGCTCTTGAAATACAGCACAGCTCAGCCTTCAAAGACTTCCATGGCCCATGATTCTAGAACTGAGGAGACTGAGGCAGGAGGATCAGTGAGTTTGAGTTCAGTCTGAGTTACACAGAAAGAATCTGTCTCAAAAAACAAACCAAACAAAAAAACTTTCAATTGTTCCACCCTGTCTGTAGATTGGCTTCCAAAATCCTTGACATGGCTTTATACCTCTCTCTTCATCCTCTGCCAATTCACATCTTACTGCTTAATTCCAAACTAACTGACACATGGATAAAAGTCTTGCTAAACTATAAAAATTTGCTCAAAACACTAAATATCCTGATGTAGTTTTCCTAATGCCATGTCTTTGTGATATTATATCACTTGTCTAAAACTTCCAGTACTTACCTATTGAAATCTAATTCCTTCAATATGTAATCAGCTAGACTCAAGTGAACCAATAGCAGCAACTGGACTTTGCCGTGCATTGCTAATTGTCAGGACTGCATTGAACATCCTAAGTACATCATTTTGAGCCCTCATTCAAGTAACCACTAGGAAGATGTTATTCCCATTTCACAGGTGAAGAAATTGACACTTTGGAAACAGTGATGCTTACCTTAGGCTGTATATATTATAAGCAATATGTAGCATGTTTTGGTAGTTATGCACTTAATACTCTTTTTTTCTGGTCTGTAGAACCCTGATTTTTTCGTTCTGGCAATGGGTACATAACAGAGTGATTAGCTCAAACATTACTAAAACATAAAAAAGAAAATTAAAAGCCCCATGTGTATTATAAATTTAAAAATTCAAAATTAAGTTAAAAGCCTCCCTTATGGCAAGGAGCAAATGGACTTGTGATACAGCTTTTTCCAAGTAGTCTTTTATGGCTGGAGTTTGGACAATATTTTGCTGTCTTGCTCTTAGTGCTGCTCTTCTTTCTTTCTTCTCTTTGGGAAACACGGGTGAAATGATTGGTGGTGAAGGAGAAACTCTCTTGGGACATCAGGCATAGAGATAAACACTATGGAAAATAGAGAAGAAAGATATCAAAGAGCCTGGGTAGTTGGTTCTTGGAGCTATGGCCTAACATCAGTCTACAGAGTTTTGATGGAGGAAAAGCCTTTCAATTTGATTGAACTGTACATTGCATTTTCTGCTGATCATCCCTGAACACAGTTAGGGATTGGTATGAGATGGAAATGGTTGGCAAATTTAGGCCTGTCTCACCCTAGTGCTCCTGTTTGTTTATTTGTTTATTTATTTATTATGGTGTTAGAGACCAAAGCCAGGTTAGGCATACTAGGCAAGTGGTCTACCACTGAGCTATGCCCCCAGCCTCTGATACTCCTTTTGACTATCTCACCACTTCCTCCTTCATGAAACAAATGAATCACCACTCCAGATCCAGAAATAAATTTATTTTTTATAAACATAGTTTATAGCTTCTTTCCTTCTATGTTCATAAAAACTTCAAATGAAAGTTTGGTGTGTTAGAAGCAAGGCAAGGCCCTGCCACTCTGCTCATCTTCATGTTTGCTCCTTCATCCCTGAGCTGCTGCCAAAGATGCTGCAGAGACTGACATTCCACAGGTGGCCATGGCTGTGCATACCACACCAGACCTGAGGGAGGACATGCTGCTCTCACAACCCCTTTTCTTCACTGATTATGGGTTGCACAACTGAAACTAAATTATAATAAAGAAAAAAAGAAAAGAGTGGGGACTATTGCCATGGAAGGAAAACATAGAGTATTTACAACCATCACAGGTCCAGACCCTCTGACTTCCTGTTTTCTGTTTGTTAGCTCTGTCTGACCAGGGCAGTTCACCCTCACCGTAAGAATTTCCATAGCTCTTTAAACCAGAGTTCAAATACATCATGGGCCCCAGAGAAAGACCAGTCATTTGTTTTCCCTCAAATCTTTACAAGGCCTCCTTCTCTGAGGCTTTATTTCCTCATTGCTCATGATTGACATAAAAGCATGAATTTCTTTTAGGGAAACCCCCAGCTTTATTCACCCATAGTGAGTCTGTAGCCCTTACTAATATATCACAAAATAACTTAAATTTGATTTAAATTATCTGATAATCCACATAATTTTGCTGAATGATTGCAGACATGATTATGATCTGAATATAGTGCATAGATTATATGCTGGATATTTTACACTGATTTCCAATAGCTGATGAAGTTTCTTAACAATACCCTAATATTGCTACTTCCAATTTTGTCAATACTGAGATATTGTCACTATTTTCACAAGTAATAAACTGCTGTTTGTGGTCTTTGTAAGAGAAAGCGGTTCTTTCCTTTGAGAACAAGTTCAAAATTTAATCATTTCCTGCTGATAGAATAGATACTAACGAGAAAGCTAGTAGTGAAGAATCTGAGGAATGGCTTTTAGATTAATCAACTAACTAACTAACTAACTAACTTACTAACTAATTTTCCCACTCTGTTGCCCAGGCTGGCCTGAAACTCCTGGGTTCAAGCAATCCTCCTGCCTCAGTCTCTCTAGTAGCAGGGACTACAGGTGTATGCCATTGGTTCCTACTAGGAACGAATTTTAGTGATGATTTTCATAGGTGAATTCATTGTGATTGTTGGTTAATATATAAACTTTCCTTGTTGGCTAAATGATAGATGTGGCAAACTCCTTACATGCTTTCCAAGTGTAGAATATTTTATATGTTTTGAGGTAAGTTATTTTAACTTGGATAATTTTTAAATATTTAGTTTTTGAGGTCTTTGGAATGTATCAGTTACCACAAAGAACATAACTGGTTTTGCAGATTTAATTAGTCATGTAAGTGATATCCTTGTGTTTTCATAAGCGTGTTTAATCAGTGCTCTGTGCTTGTAAGACGAGAAATTTCTAGAGACATGTCTTTGAAGATAATTTCCTTTACTGATTAAGATGGAATAAATAAAGAAACACACTGAAGATGGAGGCTTCAGTGTATTTCAGAGGAATACATTCATTCTGCCTCTGGAAGGAATCATCTTTTCTCGCTTCCTCTCTCCCTCTGTCTTTTCTTGTTCCATGCTAGCAGAAACCTCCCAGATTACAGAGCCTGCTTGTTCCTCTTCAGTCCTGCCTTTGCCAGTGCATGAATACATCCTCAGCGCCTCCTTCCCATTTCTCCCAAGCTCTGCAACCAAAGAATTACTGATGAATGGTGGTCTACATGACCTTGTGTGCTTCAAATCTAACAAGATGAAATTGAGTTAGTTTAAATGTAAATACTACATCCACTGCCCCACCCCCAACATTACTGTGAAGTATATAAGCACAACATAGAGAGGTATATTAATATAAATTAATAGAAAAGATTTTATTTTTGACACTTCTCTATTTTTTTTCTAAAATAAGCATCTAATACCTTAACAACAAAAGTTTAAGCATTAACATTATTTGGAAAGCCCACACTTTTTCTTTGCTTCAAGTGTTTATATAATGCTGAGAATAGTGGTCCCTGATCTTTGCCAGTATGTTCTACTTCCTATGTGCTATAAAAATGACCAACAATGTAAACATAACTATGAATATCACTCAGTGTGCAGTCAGGAAAATGAAAATCACCCCTAATCTTTCAAATTGTGGGAATAATTAAATAGAGGGAAATTATCATTCGGGTGATGGTAAACAGAGAAGCTAAATAGGAGGTGAAGCAACCTACAGTTCACATATCAGGAAGTACTAGATCCCCTTGATTGGAAGGACACCAGATGAATGTGGAAACCGAAGCTGGACTCAGGTGGGAGCTGGAGCCATGGTGTGTATGGAGAGGGTAGCAGTGATTGCTGGAGGAAGGGATAGGGTTGCTGTCTCACAGGAGCTATAAAGGAGAAATGGGCACCGTCAGGGATTCCTTAAGATACAAGGGGAGCGGGGAAGAAATTCCCTGACTTCCTCCTGTAAGGAAAAATTTGTTAGGATAACAAAATCCCGTTTGTGTAGTTTAAAGACTCTCTCTGTGTTTTGACTCTGTGGGCAGCAATCAGCCATGAGCTAAACGGAATTTAGTTGAATGGAGACATTCATGGTGCTACAAGACAAGAGTCAGTGAGCAGAAGGACTGGCTCATCCTAGATGGTGTTTGCCAGTGAGGTGAAGAAAGGACTTTTTTTTTTTCATTTTGCATTATACTTTAATGATTTCATGGAAATATTGAAGAACTGTGTACTTCTGTTTGTCACTATGTCACATACAGAATAGAAAGTTAAAATAGCTGCTGTGTATTCATACTCTTTATGTACAAAACTCTCTTCTAAGAACTTTATAGATAATTATTTTAATTCTCAAAGCAACCTCATGTGGTACTATGAGCTCATTGTATGGAAGAGAAAGTTGAGGCACAGAGATATGTTACCTAAAAGGAGAGAGTTATATATAGATTAGTTATATTTTTGGATACTAGAAGTGGCCTAAATAGCTAGCTCTGCTGGGTGATTATTGCCGGAAAGATCTTCAGATAAACACTTTTAAAATGAAACATTGTTTTCTTATAGATATAATCCACCTGCCATCATCATAAATCAAGACACCATCTTTTTTTCTCTGTACCTGAGCACTCTGGACTCATCTTCTCATTCCCATGCTTGTCCTCTTTACCAAAGCAGCCACCATTACCTTTTTAAAAATAAGGTTCTTTTTTTCAGTGACCTCTGATGCTTTCCTATTGTTTGTAAAATATTGTATTCCTTAAAAATAGTGTACTGTGGATTTCTAATTGATGGGTGCAGCCTGGTGTGTTTGAAGTACTATTAACTTGGTGTGTCAGGAGAGTCATTTATTTACCTACCCATCTCCTTTGGAAAGGACACCATCTTCTCCTCTCTTATACTCAGACATTATGATCAAGTTCTGCAAATGAGTCAGAAAAGTCATTCGGCAATCATCCTGCCCATCTGCTGCAGGGAAGAGTGGTGATCCTCAGGCAACAGAGCTCTCTAGGACGTCTAAGGCTTATTTGTCGACTTATCTCACCCCAGAAGGCCCCTGAGAGTTTGCAAGTCTGCTGGACCTCCTGGCAAAGTGACACCCATTTTGTAATGTCTGTCAGTGGTGCTATTTGTTTTGGCCTTTCCTGGGTAAATTTGGTGGGCAGCCAGGGTAACAAATAGCATTCCTCAGATTAGAGTTGGTAGAAGCAGCTGGGGTGAATCTGTAAGTAGTAGAGAGGAAGTAGGGCAAAAGAAACTGTCTGAGGACACATACAAGCTAAACTTAACAATCTAAATGCTTATATTTGAACAAACAACAAAAGCCAAAAGAATATCACAACAGGCTTAACATGGAGAAATTCTTTGTCCAAGGAGTGCTCTAAAGTTCATCCCAGTGGCCATGAATCATGCCAGAATTTCAACCTAACTGGTGCTTTCAACAAGCAAAATTATCTTAGGTATTTCAATAATTATGGGATGGTGTGAAAAGCCTGGTGCTGTCTTGGATCTAGGTGCACTCATATTTCTGAGAAATTAAAATGAAAGACTAGTATAAAAAGAAAAGGAGTGCTTATTGGCTGATAAATAAGGGGCCCAGCAAAATACCTCAGAAAAAAAAAACATTATGTTCTTCCTTATGGTTCTGGTTTTGAACTCAGGGCTTCATGCTTGTGGGCAAGTGCTCTACCACTTAAGTCTTGTCCCCAACCCATTTTGTTTTAGTTATTTTTCAGAAAGGCTCTCATGGTTTTTTCTTTGGCTACCCATGAACTGTGATTCTCCTACCTACACATCCTGTGTAGTGAGGATTGCAGCTGTGTATAGTGTACACACCTTTCTTATTCTTTGAGAAGGGGTCTCTAACTTTTTTGCCTGAGCTACCCTGGAACTGCTATCCTTTTATCTCTTTCTTCCAAAGTAGCTGAGATTACAGGAGTGAATCATTGCACCCTGCCAAAACTTTTTGTTCTCATAGACTAGGTATGCTCAATCAAAATGACTATAAAAACTCAAAAAAATAATTTTTTATTGCTTCACAAAGTTTGCAAAGGTGGGCTGTGTATGACAGCCATAATATCAGAAAATTTCATATTTTAATCTAAATTAATTTCTATAATTTTTCCCAAGGCTATTGAATATCAGTTGTATTGAGTCTATGTGTTTAGTAAAAGAACTTTATGCAGCCCAGATAATTACTGAAGACGTTTCAGCCTGCCTTTTTTCACCTCAAAGGTCATTCACACTGACTCATCTTGCCTCAACCTTGTGCAAGACATCATTAATTATGCATGCTATTAAATGTCAACTCTCTCTTCAAATGTCTCATGGTGCACACATCACATGTATTTAACTGTGTGTTCACCTCTAAATCAATTGAAAATTCCTTATAGGTGAAGAAAATTCACCTATTCCATTGTACCTCATAGTCCAAGGCATCATAATCCAGTACCTCATAAATAAATTTTCCTACTTAAATTGCTGCTTGGAAAATATTTTTTGCCTAACTTTTTCCATAAAGTTAAAGTTATAGCGGTAAAATTATGTAGATAATACAAAAGATTGTCCTGCATGGATAATCACACACCTGTGCAGTTGGAAAGTTCTTCAAGCAATGACACAGTTCAGCCTGAATCCAGATGAATCCTGTCAGTCTGTAGTGAATTCGTAAAGGAATCCGCTGGGCTATCCAGTCTCCTGCCATTGTAGCCTGCCTCATGCCTTATGTTATGCCATCTGCTTTTTTTTAGAAAGTTCTATCTGATGCTTAATTTCTGTTGGTAAGAATTATGTCCATTCTTGATATGGTTTTACTCATAAAAGACAGAGAACAGCTGGCCCAAAGAAATGCTGTGACAGTCATCATCAAATAAAAAGTGAGTGGGAGCAAAAGTTTGGTGTCTTTAGAGTATTGATACAGATATGTCACATAGGTAATTCATTTGAAAAAAAATTAAAGGAAGAATAATTGTGGAACACTTTTTACAAATGACTGAAAGTGTTGCATTGTGGTGAATATTTTTATCTAGTGTTAATAATACAACTCTTTTCTCAGTAGAAGTGCTCTGTTTTTAAAATTAGCTCCATAAATCTCTATGTTTTTTTCCTAATGAATTAAGACAAGTTCAAACTTGAGGTATGAAGAGTCTGAAACTGAAGTCAAATGTACTCAGCAGTCTATGAAGCACCTTTTCCACTAAAGGCCATCATTAGAACTGTGATGTGATAAGTAGTGACCAAATACACAGGATGAAAGCCAGATTTTGACAAGAAATGTAAATCTCAGACATGAAACACTGAGGTACTGACGTTTGTATTTGGATCCACTAAATATGAAATTCTTATGTCTTCTGCTTAATTTTGAGTCAGTTTATGGAAGTGGATGTTTCTATTTTCTTAGAAGATTTACATGTGAATTTGAATTTTGAATTTCTACATGTAATATAACTTCTAAAACCTGGCTCAAATCCTATTAATGCTTATTGTGAAATATTTTACTTATTTAATGAACATGAAGATAAATGAAACCTACTTTTTAAAAAAATTTTTACAACAAAATATTTATTAAGCAAACATGAATTATGCTGCCATATTAGCCCATTTACTGGAGAGAGAGAGAGGACATAGCTTGTGATTTTCCAATGTAAACGAGAATTCAGATTTGTTTCTTTCTGGGGGGTATAGATGATATCTTGAAAATATATAAAAATATGTGAGAATACATATCTTAATAAGTTTCACTTTTGATGCATTTCTATTTCCTTTTATTGTTTGTATTGTCTTTGTATTATTATGAAAATAGTATATTTCTAACAAAATGATCTGAGAACTACAAATAGAAATAAAATAGCTCCAGAAATACATTTTTTTATTACATTTCCTTCCAGATTTTTAAACATAGCTTAAAAATGCTTGTAATGTATTATATTCACAACTGGAATACTGGAAAAAATAGGTGAATTTACTCACCATAAAAATATGTATCTATTAGTATGACTTTGATGTATTTGAGAAAGTTGTTTATAGCATGAGCAACTTTAATATTTGAAAAAATTCAGACTGTGAAGTGTTATATAGATATATTTAAATATTTTATAGTAAACTTAGAAATTTGCTAGAGTTTGTCTTATAAACCAAAGCTAATCGAAGTGGCTTCTGAAACCAATCATATTTCTGATTATGTAGTATAAATGATGGTAGTCAAGATTGAGAACCAAAATTCAGGTCAAGAGAGTCTGCAGACTGCTATATAGATAAGTTAAATCCTTTTTTTTCTTGAAATTTATACTAAAAAGCTCACATACAAGTAAACTTTGATTCTTTAAAGATATGAAAATTGAACAAGAGTATTTTTTAAAAGATGTCACCAAAGAAAATAATACAACATAAAAAATTGGCAGAGGATAATTTTATTTCTGGATTCTTTGGGCTGGAATGGAAGTACAAACTTCCTCCTACCAAATTTTGGTAAATCTGAAGCGATCCCTTCTACAGAATTCAGGAATTAACTGTAACTGAATGATGGCATTTTCTCAGCCAGGACTTTTCCACTGAATTCCTTAGAAACTGACTTTGAGATAGGAATTCATGTATTAATATTCACAATTTGTCAAGGAAATGCTCTTGGGAGAAACAGATAAGGGAGTAGAGGAGGAGGGAAAAGGAAGGAGCAGAGAAAGGGAAGGAGGAGGGAAAGGGAAGGGTGAGGAAGACAAGAGTCATTTCAGGTGAGTTAATAGTTTTACACTGATTCCATAGGGAACCTAAATTATATCTTAGATTTGGCCCACTTGGAGGCAAAGGCTGAACACAAGTCAGTATATGATATGGGTTTTCCAGGATATGGTGCTTCTCAGGCACTTTGGTTTCTTAGTTCAGAAAGTGCAGCAGAAAGGGCTCAGGCAACTCAAGGTCAGTCCTCTGAACAGGGGACACAGAGGATAGAGTGGAGAGCAGGAATGTTTACTATACCTGGCTTTTAGAAACCTGCATTTAAATCTGGATATCTGATTTGCCATGTTTTCCTGGGTCAAAGGGTCGATGACCCTTTGCTGTGAGGCAAAGTTTACTAGTTCAAGGTGTGTTCAGAATTTGGACATCTTCAAAGAAACTGATTGCAATTTGGAATGGAGAGGGCTGTGGGGAATCACGGGTATATGTGACCAGGAGGACGACTGAAAGGATACTACAAGCTTTGTAAAATTCTGAAGCACAGGAAGGAGAAAGGAAAAAAAAAAAAAAATCTAAGAGAATCACAAAACATATTCATTATGGAGGAATGCTTGTTCCAGGTAAACCGTGTTGTTGCTCAGTGTCAGAAGAAGTTGGTCAGAAAACACTGAGCTCACATGGGGAGTTACTAGAGCAGTCTTCATCTGAGTGCAGTGAACTTGATTTGGGCTGTAGGCTGGAAAAGAGGCTGGCTCTCTTGGGATATAGGAATGCTGTAGAAATAAAATTCATGCCGGCCTGAAATGATGGCAGGCCTACCAAGAAAGGACCGTGACCCTGGGTAAAGGCCAGAGGAGGGGCCAGCTGCCTCCAAGGGAAATAAAAGTAAAGCTGCCCAAGAACAGACTCTTCAAGGCTTTAAACCTGTGCCAAGATTATTGAGGAATGTGAGACTGAGGTGGTGCAAATTACCTCAGCATTGTAAAATTTATATTCTCAAATGTTTTCACACTGTAGTAGAGACTCAAAAACTTTTTTCCAATCTTTCAATCTATAATTCTGTGATTCTGAAGGGGTTGTGTTTGTTAATATATCCTGAGGATGGTGTATTGCTGTGAACAGCATTAAGTTTGGGTGTTGCTGTGGAGAAAAGTGAAAAAAGAAAAGGACAGGAACTCTCCCTGTGTGGTCCTGGTGGAAGTTATCTTGCTATTGTGATTACAAAGACATTGACAAAATAAGAGTCAGAGGGAATCCATGGAAGAGAGATTAGTTATCATGCCCCGCACTTGGGGATCCCATTTGGACACTGTGTGTCTTGGTTACATTTGTATACCTGTAAACATATTTGCACAAAACATTCATGGCTGATAGTAACTATAAGTTTTCAACAGATTAGATGTTAAGTCTGCTTAGTACATAGTCTAGAAAAAGTCCATTTTTAATATTAAAAAGAAAGAGTTAAGAAAGAACACTTGATAATAATGTTTTTAACTCTATTTCATGTTTTTTAAGATTTAACTTTTTAAAAGCAGGTTTAGGGTCATAGCAAAATTAAGGGAAAGGTGCAGAGTCGTTCTATATACTCTCTACCCTCATAGGGCATAGCCTTCTCCATTAGAAACATTCCCCACATTTGTTACAACTGATGAACTTACACACCTCATGATCACCCACTGACCATAGTTTACATCAGGTACATTCTCTAGGTTTGGACAACTATATAATGACATGCGTCTGTATCATAGTATCATAAACACTGCCTTCAGAGTCCTCTGAGCTCCAGGTATTCATCACTCTCTCTCAACTATCCCTTAGCAGTCACTGATTCTTTGCTTTCTCTATGTTTTGAGAATGTCACATAGTTGGAATCATACTAGTTGGAACTAGACTTTTCATATTTCCTTCTTTTACTTAATATGAATGAATGAATACATTCCCTGTATCCTCAGGCTTTGATAGCTCATTTCTTTTTAGCACTAATATTCCAAATATTTGATAAAATAGTTCAATGTCCAATAAAATTGGATGTACCATGGTTTGTTAACCCATTCACCTACTGGACATATTTTAAAAAATAATTTTACTTTATTTTTGAACTATTATGCATTAAAAATACAAAGGGATTGCTTTCAAGTTTGGGCAATTACAAATAAAGCTGTTGTAAACATTTATGTACAGGTTTTTGTATAGGCATAACTTTTCAGCTCCTTTGGGTTGCTGGATCATAAGAGTATTATTTGTTTGATAGGAAAGCACCAAAATGTCACTCATGGTACATTCCCACCAGCCATGAATGAGAGTTCCTATTGTTAGGTGTTCCAGATTAATCTATCTAATAGTCATGCAATTGTACCTCATTGTTGTTTTAATTTACATTTCCCTCATGATGTGATGTTTCCCTAGGCTTATTTGACATCTGTGTATCTTCTTTGGTGAGGTGTCTGTTATGGTGTTTGGCCCACTTTTTGATCAGGCTGTTTTTCTTATTGTTGCATTTTAGAATTCTTTATATTCTGTTTCATTTTTGTAGCCAAGTATCGTTTGAGTTCCAAAAGCTATGACCATCCAATCATACTACAGTGTTCTTTATAAAGTCTGGCACAGATGTTGGTTGAACATTTCGGTCATGATGACCAAAACATTATAAGCTAACACAGTTTTTTTCAAAGCACCAAATGCAATTTCTTTCTTGTGGATCTAAAAGATTGTCGTGATTGGACTCACTCCCTTGTCCATGAGAGGCACCCCAAAATGTTTTGTTCTTTGAAAGTATTTTTACCCTGGAAAACTTCAAACTTACACAAAACAAAAGAGAATAGTATACTAAACCCCCATGTCCTTGTCATCTAATTTCAACAATGGTCACATCATGGACTGTCTTGTTTCATTTGTTTCCCTACCTACATTACGTGCTGGATGTATTAGGTTACTTTAAATTACAGCTCAGATATCATTTTGCCCATAAATAGTTCAGCATATGTCTATAAAAGATGAGGTTTCTCACTAGACAGAGGCACAATACCATTTTCACACTTAAAAATTTTAAATAATTTTTAGTATCATCAAATATTCAATCAGTATTGAAACTTTCCCTTTGTCTCACCCCTCTTCTCCAACTTGTTTGCTTTAATCAGGATCTAAATAATATAAATGATTGGTCAACATGTCTTTTGAATCCATTTAATCTATAGGTTCATTTCCACTTTCTCCCACTAACTCTCTCTGTCACACACATACACACACACACACACACACACACACACACACACACACACTGTAAATTAAATTTACAGATTAAATCAAATTCAGGTTTGATTCTCCTTTTAAAAGACTACTATGTAAGTGGAATTGCAGTTGCAATCTGCTGTCTGTGACAAATGGTATTAGGTTTTCCCTTTTTGTGATGTTAACAGAAATTGATCAATTCTTAGATCTCTTAATTAGAGAGTTATAAAATGGTGATATTGTAATTCTGTTATTTTTCACTTATCTGGAATATTTAAATAAAGAATAATTTTTTTATTGTGCTGAGTGGGGGTACACTGTGGCATTTAAAAAGTTCTTACAATTTATCAAATATATCATACTTGAATTCACCCCATCCACCATTCTTTATCTTCCCATCCCTCGAAGAATTTTTTCAATTCTTTTGTTATCCAAAAGTACAATTTGTAAGAGAAAATACTAAAAAAATTACTGATTTCCCCTTTTTTAAAACAGTTTTCAACTAACACATTGGCTCTCTCTAATCCTCAAAAGATAATGAGTTTTGGTTTTTAAAAACACAGGGCATATTTCAGACCACTGCTATTATGCTATTATTGTTCTGATTGATGGTCAGATTGTCCCATCTTTGACTAATGAAAGCAAATCCCTTCAAGTCGACTTACAAATCCTTTTGGTAGTATGGCAGTAGTTCTATTTCTTTCTTTCTTTTTTTTTTTTTTTTTTCAGAATTAGGGATTAAACTCAAGTATTTTTTGGATGAGATCTCATGCTTTTTCCTGGGACCAGCATTGGACTAATGACCTCCTACCCACTCCTGAGTAGTTGGGTAACAGGCAACTGCTACTATGCCTATTTCTTTGTTTTCTGTCATCAAATGATAATCCTCTCTTATCTTGTACCATCTCTGCTCCACTCCAGCAGTTAGCTATTTCTCTAAAGAGCTCTAGGTTTTTTTAGAGGGAAAAAGTTGTTTGAAGGCCATGGTCATGGTTTTGATGTGTTCAGTGTGCTACACATTGGTCAAGATTTCTAGGTCATGGACAGAACTAGGAATATACTTTTTAACTTTTTAGGGATAAAATATTTTTGAATTCATGCAGATATTTTCAATTCAATTTTAGGGCTAAAGGAATTTTATAAGATTTATTAAAATTATCTGCCACTCCTCTATCCCATGCCCAAACTTTAGATTCTTAAGGATACCATAATTATTCATTTGGCTGGAACTTCAATACCCATACAAAAGTTTTGAGATAACAATGCCTATACCACCACAATTACCATCAATAACATTAAGGAAAGTGGTGTTTTTAGAAAAATATTCCTTTTGTTCTTAAAGTGTATCTCTCTAGTTTACATAGTCAAAATAATCAAACCTATATAGAACAAAGCATGTCTGAATGTTGATATTTTAAATGGTACTATACAGTGTTAATGTGCGGCAAAATGGACTTTGATATTTACTTATTCAATTTTAAAGTCATATAGCTTATGTAGATTTCAAATCTGCAGCAATAAAAAGGTAGAAAAACTATTTTATTTAATTAAGTAATTCCATTTCAAGGAATTTATGTTAAGAATATGATGAATTATGGCACAAAGATTCACACAAAAAATTTTTCATTAAAGTTATAACAAAAATTAGAAATAGAATGATTATGGAATATATGAAAAGTTGAATGCTGTGTAGCTGCTAAAAAAGTGGAAGATTTTTACAGACAAGAACAAAGTGCTCATAATATGATATTTTTAAGAAATGGAGCCAAAAGTTTACAGGTATATTATCTCAATTTTGAAGATAACGGGCCTAGAAAACTGACTTGGAAGTGATAAATCAAAATAACACTGTAGTCACCTTTTCTCTTTATGTTGTGTTATTCCATTTTATTTACAATGTACATTTTATAATTTTGTAATAAAAACTTATTGAGGCACAAGTATGAATTGTAATTAAGTCAAAGCTGGAAGGCAATATGTGTAAAGTATTATTTACTTTTGAATTGATGATATAAGAACTATTGAAAAATCTTAAAAACCAGTATATTTAGCTGTATAAAATGAAAAAATAGACAAAATAATCTTTAGTAAACTTAAAAGGTAGATGCCAACTTAATTTTTTAAGTTACTGTCTGTGTTTTTCTTAAAGGCATGTTATCAATAATTCATTTTTTAAAAGCCAGACATGGTGATGCATACCTGCGATCCCATCATTTGGGAAACTGAGGCACGAGAATCACAAATATGAGGCCAGCCTAGGCTCTTGGCAAGAACCTGTCTCAAAACACAAGAAAACTGAAAAGGAAAACAAAAAAATCCAAAATCCCCAATGGGAGAAAATAAGTAAATGAAATACAGTACCTAGAATTAATTCAAATATTCATTAAATATAGAAACCAAATATTTAATCAGTTCTTCATTTTATAAAAGAGGAAAATGAGCATAAAATATTTAAATCACTTAGATGGATAATGACAAAGTTGAGACTTACTCTTGTGGCTTTGAACTCAGACTCAGAGTTCATGCCTGTCACTCTGAAGATTGAGGAAACCCTAGTGCCCCCATCTAGTTCTGACTTGTTGGTTGCTCTTTTCCCCCACTCTATTGTTTGGTATAATATTATTTGTTTGACAAATAATATGTATGTATTTGAGTTATACAGTATGATGTTTGTTATCTATATACATTGTGAAATAATTAACTTATTTATCACTTCACATAGTTGTATGTGTGTGTGTATGGTTTCTACTCTCATACAATTATTAACTACAATCACCATGGTATTCAGTAGCTCTCCAGGACTTATTCATCCTTCATAACTGAAACTTGGTACCCTTTGACTAACATCTTTCCATTCCCCATCCCCCTGGTAATCATCTTTCTACTCTCAACTTTTAGGAGTTTTTAGATTCCACATATAAGTAAGCCCAAGCAGTCTTTCCATGCCTACCTTCTTTCTTCACCACTTTATATAATCTCCTCCAGGTTCATTGTGTTTGCAAAAGGCAGAATTTCTCTCTCTCTCTGCTTCTTTTCTTTTCTTTTTTTAAAACAAAATACCACCCCTTTTGGGAGCCTTACCCCCTATCCAGTTCTTGAGGTTAAGAAGACTGTTTACTCTTTTTTGAACAATAGACTTTCATTAAATTTAAGTTAAATTTGATGACCTAGTTATACAATTTGTAGAAATATACAAAGTAGAATATATTTGTCTTACTTAGCTTTCATCATGATTAAAGTCACATGTATTTAAGCTGTTTTTTAGTCTAATTGGAAATCATTTCTTCTGGTGTTGGATATTTCATATTACCCATTCAATCTAGAAATAACTTTTAAAGTATCACTTATGACTTTCATACATTTACCTATAAGCTTTCTTCTTTTTCATTCAAGCATGAATACTTTAAATATTTATTGCAGTGATACTTCTCTCTACTGCCCACCCCTCCCCATTTATTTGGTGATAAATATAACCATAAATCCAAAGGACATTATCATAATAAATAACTTTCCACTCAACTTATTAATATTTTTACATGCAAATCAAAAATAAACATGATGTAATTTAAAAGTTTACTTCATTTATAGCATTATTTCAATCATAGTTAAAAAGAAATTGCCAGGGCTAAGCATGATGGCACACAGCAGGTATCCCACCACTTGCTAATGACAGGATGATCAAAAATTTGAGACCAGCCAGGGTGACATAGCAAGAAGTTTTCTCAAGCAAAAGAAAAGAAGAAAGAAAGAAAATGCCATTGTGACCTAAGGAAAAGTTGTGGCTGTATGTTACAATTTTAAGCAATAATGGGGAAATAGTTGGTTTTGATTGCATGATTATAGGTAGGATGAACAGAAATGGGCTTTCTGTTACAGCCAGGAATCAATGATTAGTGCCCATTCTCATTGGTAACAGAATCTCTAATGTAGGCATAATACCCTCTCTAGGAGGGGATTTCTTATTTAACTAGTCTCCTAGCTGATTCTGACAAGCTCCTTGCAAAGGCCAATGCCCCCTTTACACCATTGCTTCTTGAACTTGAACTTGCACATGACAACCTGTGGCTCTCGTTAAAATACAGATTCTGGTTGAGTGGATTTGGGATGGGGCCTGAGATTCTGCATTTCTAATGAGCACCCAAGTGATGCCAATGCTGCTGGTCCGCCAACCATACTGTGAGGGGTTATAACAGTATAAACACCTGCCAACTATTCATCACCAATAGATGCAGCACATCTGTTAGCTCAAGTGTGGGTTTGATGCAGTTGTCTTTATCTTATCTGTGGTTAGTTTTTGTTTGGCATTTAGGAAATTTCCTTTTATGGAAGGAGCCAATTACAGAATTTATGGATCTATTTGCTATAACTATTAAACAGTTTAGTGTTTCTTGCAAATGATCTTTCCCTTAAGTAGAAAAGTAGGAATGATAAGAAGGAAGAAAATGAAAGTTTGCCTTGCACACTACCAGTAGAGGCCCCAATAATTCTTGTGCAAGGGCCCAGCAGTAGAATCAGTGAAGGTGTTGCAAGAGTTCCCTGTGAACTCCCATCCTTTCTAAGGACCCTAAGTCCTGGAAATATGGCAGTTCAGGATTCTTCTTACATCTGCCTTATTGTCTCCAGGTCATCCTCCCTTCCTTTCTTAAGCCCTTTTAAAATCATCTGTCATGGTCCAATCCACATGCTTTTGAACACTCATTTTATATAAGGTAGTCTAACTCTAAAAACATATGCTGGGCCAATGTTCTTAAGCTGTTTAGTATTTACATATTTTTTAAAAGGTAAGCAACAATAAATAACATAGGAAATCTGTAACAGCTGTGTTTTACCTCAACAGAAACCACAAGGCAGAACCTAGCGGGTCAGCATTTGGGAGACTAAAGATTGCTAAATTCAATATTTATATGGTACAAGAACTGATTCTACCGCACTGTAGAAAATTGCCATGTTTCTCTTTAAGTTATTCCAGGCACAGAAAATTCTCTATATTCTAGTGTACCCCTTGCCAATATTGGTCAGCTCTAATGGTTGGAAAGTTCTTATTTATACTCGATTGTTCCTTTTATTGTGAGATGTGTACAATACTGATATGTTGCAGAGGAAGAACAAGTCATTGTCTGCTGGAAAAACCTGGGGAGAGCTCTTTGAGATATCTTTGGATATAAACTTACATTCTGCTAGAATTTAGGGAGGTAGAGATTGGTGGGGAGTGCAGCATCCTTAATTATTAATCTAGATCTTCTAATTTATGCTCCAATGTTAATGTATGTCTCTTATTTTATGTTTTTTGTTGTTGTTGTTGTTGTTGGTAGTTCAGGGACCTGTACCTGCTAGATGAGTGCTCTACAACGGAGTACATCTCCAGCTCAGATGTCTCTATTTTAAACAGAAAAGAGGAATTGACAATATGTTGGACACTGTATAATCATTCAATGGATGATATTTGCTAAAATTAATAGATTTTAGAGAGTCTCCACTCTTATAATGTAAATCATGATCCACTTAGTACTGCTCTGCTCTGATTCTGAAAGGCTAGATTTATCCAGAGGGCAAAGCATATAGACACACACAGCTGTTGTTTGGAGATCAGCACAGTATTGGGGAAGAAAATTACAATGGTTGAAGAAAAGGCATTGGGGCCTGTGGGAGCACAGCTTAAGCTAGGTGGGTTCACTGTGTTGGGAAACCACAGTGGGAGCTGTTCAGCCCTTCACCCATCTGGATGGGACAGCTTCTATTTCAAGTCATGAAACCAAGTTTTGGTCTTACACAAAGCAGAAGTTTTCTGTGCTTCTCTTTTCAGGGAGAACACAGTCACCAGAAATGCTATTCAGAATATAAATGGCAGAGTGCATATGTATCAGGGAGTGGAAAAACAGGTGCATTGATAGGTTCTAGCTGAAGTTTTCTTAAGCAGGTAATAAACTTTGTGTTGGAAAAAGAAAATCACATGGCATGGGATAAAGAGAGAGAGGAGGGAGAGTGGGGAGTGTGTCCCAGGGGGTTTTCTAGAGGCTTGAAAGGACTGGGACCTCACTGAAGAAGCCAGTGGGAAATATTTTTGTTCATTTCAGGAGATGAAAAATGAAAGAGTAGAGTTGAGTTTGGATGGTGAATCCTAGATTGGTTGAACAAAGGCCATGCTCCAGGTGACTCCTCCTTGCAACTAATTTAAATCTTCAAAAAGAGGCAATGATAATACAGAATTTATATACTGCATGAAGTGAGTGGATTTTTGTAGAAACTTACTGCATCCAGAGTATTGAGGGGTTTTACAGATAGAGCAAAAGAATATTTTCTATGGCGGCATAGAGATGCATGAAAAAGAATGTCAGAAGAATTTGTAAAAATTATGGGGTTTAAGATCTAATTTAACCAGATTACCTGGAAACAAGGAAGGGGTCCTCAGCTGACATTTAGGTTATCCATATAAAATTATTTATTCCTAGGAAATATTCTACCTGAACCTAAAATTTTTAAACGCTTATTTTCTTCTTTAAAGGTCTACTTTGAAAGGTCAGACTGTTTTCTAGAATGGAGGACACCTTACAAGGTGTTCCTACAGTCAAACAGCCCTTTCTACAAAACCCTGGGGTTTTCTAAACTCTATCTTTCTCAGTGTTTAAACTTATTTCCTTCACTTATCTATTCTTACAGCTTTAAAAAAAATCTAAAGTCATTTTGAAATGATTTGAAACAGAGAACATGAAACCCAAAGACACATTACTTCATTTTTAGTCTGTCTATATCTTTTACAGAGAAGAACAGTAATTAAAAGGTATAGCTTAGAAAATTATTTTCAAGACGTTACAAACATGCACAAATTATGTAAGAAAAGTCAGAAATTACCCAAAGGCTGCCTTTTTGGGCTAAAACATTTTGTACTTTTTCTTAGAAGATATTTACTATTTTCTTTCCCAGAACCTAAAGAATTGAACAATGCTGCTATTTGATGGGAGTTGACTCTAAGGAGTCTGAACTGAATTCCTTCCTCAGGAACTGGTCTTGACTATCCGCTGGCAAAACAAAATTTTTTTTAAAAAATGACAAATACTTAGCTGCCACTGTGCCTGGGAAATAAAATTTCCAGTCTTTCACATTTTAAACTGCAAACAGATGTTACTTGAGGTGTCGTTCTTAAATTGTTCCTTCTTTGTTCGTCGGCCACCTCTTTTCAGAGCTGAATTACTGAGCAGCCTGCTGAGGTTAAGCAAGGTTATAACTGTTCCTAGACCTTAAGCACAGTTTGCTTTAAAGTTTTGACTTTATTTCTTGAGAATAAATATTAAATAAAGGGATTAATATAAGTTTTTCTTGTGGGAAATAAATTTAAATATGTGTTAGGTAAATTCAAGCTGTTAAATATTTATTGATCATCACCAATGAGAAAAAAATAAGAGCAAATAAATATGGCATGGACTTAGGTCTCAAGGAGCTTATGACTAAGAAAGATGTAAGTAATGTTCATTTAGCAAGTGAAAGATAGAGGAGCTGATGAGTATGTACTTGAGTCATTTAAAAAAATTAATTGTATAATTTCTCTGACAGTTCAATGCAGAGTAAAACAAAGCAAAAATAATTATCTAAACTAGTTGTTGGGTAAATGACTATTTTACATTAAGCTGCTGGAAAAAATCCAATAAAATATTTTGGATAATTAACTGATTTCTCTCTTATATCATTCCAAGGCACTGTGCCATGGGCTATAAAGAATTAAAAGAGCACATTTAAATTACATTCTCTGTTCTCATGAAATTTTTAGTGTGGTTGGCTAGACAAGATTCTTCATGCAACATAGCTATAAGAATTCCAGAATTCCAGAGGAGGAACTAGCTTGCAAAGCTAGCACATGGCAAAAACTAGCTTGCAAAGATGGCAAAGATGCCAAAGATGGCACATGGCAAAAACTAGGGGACTAATGGAATTTTGTTGGGGATTTGGGCTATTTCAGATGAAAGAATTGCAAGAATTCAGGGGCAAAGGTGAAAGCTCCACAGAGCACTTTCAATGTGAAGAAATACTTTTGTTATGCTACAATCAAGGGTTCCTTTTTGTAGTCATGGCCAGTTTGGGCCAGACTAGAATGTTGAGGCCACGTTAGGAAAGCTTTGAAAGCAAGTTATGGAATTTTACTTTCCTATAAGCACCAGAGTTTCACAGAAAGCTTTTGAGCAAGCGATATTATCAAAACATTGGTTTAGTAAGGTGATACTTGAAGTTATACACAAATTATCATGGAGGACAGAGAGCCTACAGGCGTAATGCTCAGGCTTGAAGTCATTCATCAGTCTGGGTGTGAGCTGGTAAGAACCCTGAATTGAGTGAGTTTTACACAGACTGAACATTGTTTGTTGGCCAGTTTGTTTTTGTTTTAATGGAACACATACATATTGGTATAAATGAATAATAATACAATGAAAATACCAAAGTTAATCTTTGTTGTCAATGAATAAACATGAATGGTATGAGAAAGTGTCTTATAAAAGAGAGTAGCATTAATTCTTTATCTTCATGATGTTACCAAGAACATTGTTCATAGCTCAGTTTTACTCATATTCCGTTGAGAATTTAGTCCTTAAAAAACTGCATGTACTTTTGAGGAACTGGTGTATCTTCTTCCATCTCATAATCAGGGCTGTAAAGTTCAGGCAGACTTCCCTGAAGGCTGGCAGGCTAGGAACTAGGCTTTCAGTTTAACCACCACAGCTGTGTTGACTTTAGGTTGTAATCTCTGTTTTCCCCTTTGTTCTTAATTATTCTGCCCCTCCCTTCCTGTGTCTTGCTTGTATTTTGTCCTATCCTCTAAACAGATGTCCTCACCTAGTACTTTCTGAAGTCTAACCTTATTAAAATTTGGTCTTTGAACCAGCAGTGTCAGCATCTCTTGGGAACTTTTTAGAAACGCAAATTCTCAGGCTTCACTCTAGAGCACTGAACCAGAATCATTGGGGGCAAGGCCCAGGAATCTGTACTTTTCACGTCTTTCACATAATCTGACACGTGCTCAAGTATGAAAACCACTGATCTAGAGAGTAAGTGTACTCTTGTTTCTCTCCTGGTCTGTGTATTCTCTTGTTCAGGGTTTCTCTTGTCCTCTCTGTAAATTCACTTTGTTATCCAAGTAAATTCTTTTTTTTTTTTTTCAGGCTGGGAATTAGATTTCTTAAAATTTCTGTCTTTTTATTGTTGTGCTGAGTAAATTCTTCATATGCTTTTTAGAATAAGTATATATATATATATTTTGGTGGTGGTGGTGGTACTGAGGTTTAAACTCAGGGTTTGTGGTTGCTAAGTAGGTGCTTTACCACTTGAGGCATGCCACCAGCCTTTTCTTATTTATTTATTTATTTATTTATTTTGCTTTAGTATTTCAGATAGGGTCTTGCATTTTTGCCCAGAGCTGGCCTTGGACCACGATCCCCCATGTCTCCCAGTACGTGGGATCACAGATGTGCAATACTACTTCCGGCTTGTTGGTTAAGTTTGCTAACTTTTGGCCCAGGCTGGCCTCCAACTACAGGCCTCCTTATCTTGGCCTCCTGAGTAGCTGAGATTAAAAGCATTCTTTCATCTGAAATAGCGAGAATAAGTATAACTTCTTAAAGGAGTGTATCCAATTGGTGTTACTAATTATTATTCCACCACAGCCCATCACTGTCCATGAAGCACTTATAGTTACTCTATGTCACTTACTTGTTCATGCTTTGAAAACTCTTGAACTGTGTGGCCACTGGACATAGTCTAGTTAGAAGCCACTTCTCCTTAAAAAAACTGACCAGCCCTGCTTTCTTGAGCAGGGATACAGCAGATATACCAGAAAGAGGCCTGGTTCTACCTAAGAAACATGTCTTTAATTAAGTAAATGTACACAGTATGCCTTCAGCAGAGGACTAGTTGGGAGTTTCTTAGTTGGGTAACCTGGATTCAGACTCCTGGAAATAGTCCCAAGGCAAGGCCAGATACTCATCTGATTTTTGAAAATGGCTCCAGGGAGGGTTGAAATCAAACATTCTAAGTGAAGGGGACAAGAACCCCATTCCTAAATTACATAGATGACATCCAATTTATACTTACCAAAAATGTACTACTAGGAAACACTGTAGAAATTTAAATGTAGTGATAGCCTGAAATACTGGTTTAAATCCTGCAAGTTGCCTTGTTAGAGACAAGGAGTTTCAGTGGAAATCTCAATGGGGATGGAGAGTTATGCTTTATTTTGTCACCATAGTGTTCTGTATTCTTGCAAAATAGATGTGAGTTCCTAAGATTTATTCAGTCACTATTTGAAAGACAAAAATCTATACACCTAATAACTGGGTCAAAGGAAGTCTTGTTCTACAGTTGATTAACAACAAATAAACAAATATTTAGTAGGCATTAAGTCAGCATTCAGTTCCTACCAAGGGCTTTTTACCTACTTGAAAACTCAAAGTTAGCATATCTGAGGCAATACCCAAAGTACAAGGTAACAGATAGTTAAGTACTACATTACCTGATCCTTGAAATTTTTGTAGCTCTTGGTAATTTCATCGCTTGTGACTTTTTTTTTTTTTTAACACCTTGACCCATTCTACTATCTCTTATTTTATGATGAGTATTTTCAAGATAGGACTCTGGAACTATTTTCTTGGGGTAGCTTTGAACCTCCATTCCTCTGATCGTTGCCTCCTGAGTAGCTAAGATTACAGGCGTGAGCCACCAGCAATCTTGTAACTTTAATAACTAGGTGGGATCAGTGTTTCTCAGTTTTGAGTAAGTAAGGATGGACTGCTGCAAAAATTTCTTATGTTTCCTTAATATGGAATGAAAATATTTTTAAATTATTTTACCTAAATATGTGCCAATCTAAAAATAGCCATAAACTGCTTAGACTTAAGACTCAAGCAGGTATAAACATTTTACAAATTAAATACAGAAAAGCAAGACAGTCAACAGAACTTAAATTAATTTAGTAGCATGAATGATGTTTTATTGGAGCAAAAATCACCATTCACAACCTGAGCTGGCTAAGGTACAGGTTTTCTTTGGTATTCTTAAGTCTTTCTTACTATATTGTGTGATGACTCAACTCTCACTACTTGTCTGAAACTACAGTGAACTGTTTTTTATGTACATCCTGTGGGATATTTTTTGTTTGTGAATTGCACAAATTATGTATGAATTAACTCTGTTTGTGATATTTTCTCACAATATAGCAATAATTAATAAGAAACTATGGATGGAAACCTGACTGAAAAATAGGTAAAAAGAAGCAGAATACAAATATTTGATGTAAAATGAAGCCATTCTGATGGTTCTGATTTTCTTTCATTACTTTTTAAAGATTGTCATAGATACAAAAATGTGAAATCCTCATAAGGCTTGTATGGTAGACACAGCTGTGTTCCCAGATCTTCCTAAAGGATGCATGTAGTGCCCCAGCCATCAAGCAGACACCTCGCCTCCAGTTCACACTTCCTTTTGGTGTTGTTCGGCTGCAAAGCCCAAAAGCTCATCCTTCCCCAGGTGCCCACATTCAATGACTGATGGAAGCAGCAGTCCTACAGCGTGGCTATTTCCTCTGAACAGGAACAGCTCTGATGGGCTCCACACTCCCTGTGGAGTGGCCCGGGCCTTGTCATCTTGCATTGCACTTCAATTTCTCATTTCTAATCCTATTTGCCTCTGCCTCTCCCATTGGCTGTGATTCTTAATAATGCCCTGCGTGACAAATTCCATGCAGCATCTGCTTCCGAAGACCCCAGTCAACAAGCGCTTCTAAAATCTCTAAGGACTTAAAACAGTGCCTTGGGTATAGCCTGATTCTTATTATAAACTTCTTGTCTCAAAGTTCAGCTTCTGATTGTATATGCCTGCCAGCACTACAAATTCAACAGGTCAAAATCAGATGCATAACTGATCTTTTAGGCTCATGCTTCAGAACAGTGTGTGTCTGTGTGTGTGTTTAAAAATAGCACAACCATCAAATTCTGGGAGATAATTTTGACTCCTCACATAACTTTCTCTGCACATCCAGTCTATTATTCATTCTTCCTAACACAGGGAGGACTTTGCTCATTTCTCTAGGGATTCTCTTCCCCTAAACAAGGGATACTACTGAAATTATAATAGAGAACTTCTCATTGCTGTTGGGAGAGATATTTTTTAATATCTTTGGTTTTTCTTTTACCTTCAATTGTACAGATTTTTAAAACATTTATTTGCTTCCAATGGACACATACACAAATTTCCAACCCTCAACCACCTACTTATTTTGGAGCAAAATATATTGGCTCACATATTAAATAAAAGTAATGATGTGAAGGGGTGATAGCAAATGCTAGTGGCTTCCCTTTTCTTTCTTCAATTAGCATTACTGTAGTGAAGTCATTAGAACAAAACACTTGTCCTGATTTAAGGTAAAATATATTCTGTTTTCTTTTTTATCTTTTTACATTGCAGTAAAGAGTCAAGAAAAGCAAAACCTGATAGATAACAAAGTGGTAATTTTATAACATACAGATGAACATTTGTGAGTATTATTAGGTGGTTTAGAAGTCTATAAAAGCATGCATACTTTTTTAAGCAATCAGTTCACTGAAAGATACTGATGTTTAAAATGGAAAGTTGTGTTGTCAGTTGAAAATGAGAATCTGAGGTATTGCTAAGGGAGAAATTGTCAGGAAAACAGTAGAACATTTCTTGCCCGTGGGTACAGTCCTGAGGATTTGTGATCGCCATGATGAATCCGAAAACCATCACCACAGCACCAATAGGAAGCATGACACAGGACATAATCTTATCTGCGTGTGTCCTTGGCTCTTCAGAAAGTTTCAGATAACATGCTGATGGAATGATAAAAATCAGTGGAGCTGCACAGAGCACACCCTGGTTGTTGAAGATGAGAAACAAGAAAATGTTACAGGATAGAAGCCTCCTTTGGATATTTTTTTAAAAAACATTTACAAAAGGTATTTTTTATTGCACATGTTAAAAGCTTGATAGATTCATTGAATCAAACAAAAGAAAGAAAAATAATTCTAAGACACTCTTAGAATTCGGTTTTTCTTTCCCAATGGAATATTTACAAATAGAAAAAGTAAAATAGCATAACAGTATGTCAGATTTAAGAACAGATGCTCAGAAAATGACATAGAAAATAAAGTTATGATAAGACTAACTTCTGCTGAACCTGATTGAAATCATCCACTTTTTCAAGCACATCAAGGGGATGTGATTCCTCTACTCTTCATTTAAAATCACTGTGTATCTAGTTAATATGCCTGTCAATACTGAGTGGTCTTTTTGCCATTTGTGTACAATGGGGCCTTTTGGAAAACTGGATGGGCATTTTGTCTTTTTTCTTTACCTGACTTGTATGACAGTAATACCTATCTGTGTGAGAAAGGAAAACTATAGCCTTATGAGCATGTTACATGAAATAGCATTTCTAAATCTTTCAAGTGAAGCTACATATGTTAATTACCCTAGAAAATTGATAACAGATTAGTGACTATAACTTGTTCACCCTTCCCTGCATTAACTATGGATAAACCCAACACAGTTACAGGGAAATATCAGATTGAAAATAACAGGTAGTAGAACTGTCTATTATAAAAATACCAATAGTTAGTGACTTCAAAGGAAAAGAGACTTTCCCCTTGAATAAGAATAATTCTCACTAGAAACTTCCCAAATGATGTAAATGTTAAAATTCAATGGATCTTAGATAATGTATTTTTCTAATTATGTCAAGTGTTATATGTTAAGTAAAACATAGTATCATTAAAATATATTAAAACTTTATGACAAATGTTATTCTCTCAACTCATAAAAGTTTTCTTTTAAAATAATTTTTTTGTGCATATTGGAGGTTTGTAAGGTAATGTTATGGCGTACATATGGATAATAAAGTGGTTATTGTAATGAAGAAAATCTCACAGTTACTTTCCTGTATGACAAAAGTAGCTAAATGTACTTATTTAACAAAATATCAAATATAATATAATTTTATTAACTGTAATCCTTATGTTATACATTCAATTTCTAGACTCATTCATCCTATGTATCTGCTAATTTATTTCCTTTAATCCACACCTATCCATTCCCTCCCTACTCCTTGCCCCTGGTAACCAGTTACATTCTTGTTTGTTTTGTTTTCAGTACTGGAATTTCCACTCAGGGCTTTGTGCTTACTAGGCAGGTGCTGTACCACTTGAGCCAACACCTCTAGCCCTTTTTACTTTGGTTATTTTGGGGATAGAGTCATGCTTTTTGCCCAGACCAACCTGGACCATGATCATCCTATTTTATGCTTCCCATTGTTGTTGGGATGACAGACCCATGCTACCACACCAATTCTGTTGAGATGGAGTCTTGCAAACTTTTTGCCCAAGCTGGCCTGAAACTGTGATCCTCCCTATCTCAGCCTCCCACCTAGTTTGGGATGACAGGCGTATGTCACTGAGCCCAGCTATTGATTGAGATGGACTAACTTTTTCTCTGGCCTGGTCTTGAACTGTGATCCCCCTACTGTCAGCTTTCCAAGTAGCTAGGATTACAAGTGTGAACCACTGGCACCAGGATCACAGTTTTATTCTCTATCTCTGTTTATGTTTCTTTCTTTTAAAGGTAATTCCACATTACATGAGATCATTTAACACTTTTTCTTCCTGTGTCTAGCTTGTTTCAGACACATAAGAGGCAAACAGCAAGATTTCCTTCTTTTTAAAAGGATGAGTACTATTCCATTGCGTACATATGCCACATTTTCTTTATTAATTCGTTATGTAGAAAAATGCTACTGATTTTAAATGTTGAGTTTTTTGTTTGTTTTTTGGTTTTTTATCTTTTTCAGTGGTACTGGGGTTTGAGCTCAAGGCTTTACATTGGTAGGCAAGCACTCTACTACTTGAGCCACTCTACCAGCCCTAAATGTTGATTTTTGGATCCTGCGATGATAGTAAATTCACTTATTACTTCTCACAGTGTTTTCTTTGTGTGTGTGCAGTCTTTGGGGTTTTTTATATACAAGTTCATATCTTCTGCAAATAGAAATAATTTTACATTTTCTTTCCTGACTCAGATGTCTTTTATTTCTTACTGCTTTTGTCTGATTATTCCTGCTGGTACTTCTAGTGCTATGTTGAAAGGAAATGGTGAGAGTGGACATCTCTTCCTTATACTGGATCTTAACTGAAGAGTTTTAGTTATTCCCCATTGATGTTATCTGTGGGTTTTTTGTAGATAACCTTCATTATGTGTAGGAACTTCCCTTCTTCACCTAAACTATTAAAAGTTTTTGTCAAGAAAGGATGTTGAACCCTGTCAAATGCTCATCTCTGTCAATTAAGATGGTCATGTGGTTATCAAGTTTCATTCTGTTAATGTAATATTATTCTCTTAAGCCATATAACTTTAAAAACATATATCCAATTGGTAATGTAATATATGTGTGTGTGAGAGAGTACGTGAGTGTGTGTGTGTGTGTTTGTGTATATGTTTTCATGGTACTGGGGTCTTGCACTTGCTAGGCCAGTGCTCTACCACATTAGCCACACCCCAATTGCTTTAATTATTTTGCAGATGAGGTTTTACATTTCCCCTTAGACTGGGATCCTCATATCCATTGCCTCCCACATTGCTCTGATGACAGGCGTATGCCACTACACTTGGTTTATTGATTCCATAGGGTCTTGCCAACTTTTTGCCCAGGAATGGCCTCAAGCCTCCATCCTCCTAATCTCTACTTCAGTCCTGAGTAGGTGTAATCATAGGCTAATGCATATAATCACTGTGTCTGGCCACAATATAGTATTTGTTTATAATTCAATACAAACTTTCCATAAAATTTTTTCTATATTTCAAAACATTGTGAAAACTTGTAAGTATATAGAAGAATAGTATAATGAAATTCTATGCATTTATCACCTAGAGTGTACAAGCTTTTTGGAGTACTATTGTCATAGATGTTTCCCCAGCATCAATCAAAGCAAACTAAATTTGAGATTGGATGATGTAAAATAACAGGAGATACTAACTGCATTCTAATTAAATGGCAACGTACTTTTGGCATTCACAGCAACTGAATACAAATAAATACCTACAAAGGTACACAATAAACAAAAATTTAGTTGTCCTGTGACTGGAATTAAATGAATTATGAAATCCATCAACTTTGTCACAATACTTGGAATTTACCATGCTTTTTTAAGTTGTGGAAAATACTGCAGGACTCAATCTCAGATCTCTTTGAAGTAAAAATTCTGAAAATGACAAAATAATTCACATCCTGTATACACTAGTGTGTGCATTATCATTTCTTCTCTTTGCAGTAAGAATCTTCGAGGTTAACTCAGCTGGACAGTGGCGTGTGATGGTCCTATGGAGATGCAAACCACCACAAGCTGCTGTCATCAGTCAGATTGCTGGAACTCTTCCAAACCTAACTTTCTGAGCAGGGCAAAGTAATAGGTGTTCTGTTTATGTCCTAATTCTTAAGAGTTGAGAAAGTAACACTTAGAGGGAGAATTAGATAGCTAATGTTTGTACTGGAAGAAGCCCAGTTGATTACGTTGTTTAGATACTAGTGCTTTTTGGATATTTGAAAGCTCAGTTTTGCTAGAGGTTGTTACTAGCAGTCAAGACCACTAGTAAAATGACAGTGCACTTCCACGTGACCTATTCCCTAGAAAGTAGCCCAGCTTATTTAATCTGTTTAATATAGATCTGTTTTGGAATAGTTTTTCAAAGTGGTTGACAAGTCATAAAACTGTAACTGCAAGCTAAGGAGACAGCAAAATAGTATTTTATTTTTAAAGGCAGTTCAGTGCTATCCATTGCTAATAACACAGTTGAGGCCAGAAAAGCCTGCAGTTTGCAATAGGGAAAGAGTAGAGGGTAGTGAAGATATTTACTAATAATACAGATTGGAAAAGTGTCTTAATTCTCTGCCTAAATTGAACTGCCTTAAATGATGCAAGGGAGGTAAACATTAAATAAAAGAATGCTCGGGCATCTTTTAAATTTCTATTGTGTAATCAGTTTAGACTCACAAAATTTATTCCTATACCTTAAAAAAACAAAGCTGTCTCTACCTGAGGAAGTTGCTGGCAACTTGGACAGTGGCTAGCTTGCACTGATGATTCTGTGTTTACATCTGGGCTCTCACTAGGTACTTGGTGAGCTTTCTTCTTTCCAGGCAATCTGCACACAATGCATGTTGGGCTGCTAACTCTGGCCACAGGCACCAGCTGTTTAATTTTTCTCTTTGTACTGCTGTAAGTGGAAACCCATAGGGCCCAATTACTGCAGATTCCTCTTTTCTCTAAGGCAACACCATGCCAGGATGCTGGGCTCTTATTACCAAGAACTGGATTTACATTTGTTTTATTTGAACAAAATGAATCCTTTAAAATTGAGACTGCCTTTGTTTGGAAAACTACTTCAATGTTGTCAACTGTCATGACAATAATGAACTCAAGTAAAATGCCAAATGGGGTTTTAACTTTATTGAATAACCAATATAACCCAAATAATTTATTCTATATCATTTAGCTTTCCTAAATAACATTTTCTCTAATTTTGCAAGATATGATTCTAATATACATCTCATCTGTGGAGGTCATTGTTCAACTTAGTGATAATTCAGAAGCCACAATAGAAAATAACTCCTAAAGTATTATGATTATAAAATAATGAGGCCCAGAACTTAGTCGTTAGCGCCACCTAAGATAAATATTAACTAAAATGAAAGCTACCGATTAAGTTTAAGACAAGAACCTTGTAGTTTCGTGTTATTTTATTGCCAGGTATTTATTTTAACACATCGTTAAATTCTGTTCAAATAATATGTGGATTACTCTTAGCTGTGCTTACAGACAACAATGCACATTTTTTGTTTTGTTTTATTTTTGCAGTGCTAAGGATCCAGGGTCTTGCATATGCTACATAAGCACTCTACCACTCAGCTACATCTCCAGCCTTTGGGTTTTGAGACAGGATCTAGCTGTGTAGACCAGGGTGGCCTCAAACTCACAATTCTCCTGCTTCTGCCCCCTGAGGGCCAGGATTATAGGCATGTACCATCATGCTGAACACCTAGTTTTTTATTTAAAAAATAGATAACAGAGCAGAATCATTTTACATAATTTAACCACTGCCACTTAGGAATTCTCAGAGCATGACAATGGTAAAAAATGTGGGCTCTAGGATCCAAATACCTAGGTTCAAGTCTTGATTATTCCACTTACAAACTAGTGCGACCTCAGATTTTGCATTTAATCGCTGTGCCTCAGTTTCTTCACCTGTGGTGGATTAAGGAAGTTAACGTATGCAATGCACTTAGCATGGTATTGGAACGAAGTACAGCACAGCATGTGCTAATAACTTTGTGTTGCATGGGCCTGGATGTATTAGTTACTGACAGAAATGATGCTCCATTTGGCACCATTAGACATGTAAGTGCCACACAAAAGGGAGTTGACTAAAGACCAAATACACTGTTGTGCATATACAAAGAACTTTATTGATGGAAAAAACTTATATTCTTAAGTGGTCCATAGAGAATGAAGAGTGTGTGTTTTATTAATTCCCACAAAGTGCTTTAAAATTAGCGCCATGATTTTTTGATCTAGTAGGTCATAGTATAATATGCTTCTTTGTGTTGTATATTTATCTACATAAGAAAGTTTTAAAAAATCTAAGAATCTAGAGTCATGTTTTAAATTTTAAAAATAGCTTCCATAGCCAGCACAACTCTTGGCTTTTAAATAGATGTTTACAAAGTATTCTTCTGTGATTATTCCATAATAACTGGGATTCTGTCTTAATCACAAATCATTTTCCATGTAAGTATAATAAGGAATATTTAGTGTGATTATGTGCTTATGATTTTGCTGTACATGCTTCATGGAGATTAGCAATTAACTCTACAGAAAGTAATGTTTAAATTTATAAAAATGTATCATCCCTGACAAATGAGCAATGTGAATATGCTTGGTTAACTAAAGGGAAAAAAACTTTTGTTATGGATTTAAAGACATGATGAACATTCAGGCAATTAACATATTTTCTCTCAACAATATCCTATAGCACTGCTAGGCTTAGTGGTTCATGCCTATAATCAGAGCATTTGTAAGAGGTAAGAGGATGGAGAGTTCTAGGGCAGCCTGGGCTACATAGGGAGACCCTATCTTAAGAAAACAAACAAGAGCAATGAAACAAAAAATACAACATTAAAAAAAACAGACAAATAAACTTGTAACCACAAATGAGATATTTCATAAAACAAGGAAGAAAGAGGACCAGAGATCTTCATGTTAATCATTTCTACAGTGTAGTTGAAAGATTATGACTGTTGTCAACACCAGCATTTTTTGATAACACTTAATTTCCTACTAGTTTGCTAAAGAATACTCTTATGTACAGAATAGTTGTAGAAATAGGTCCTGAACCGTGGTCTTGAGGAACTATCACCCATGCAGTGATCTGAGAATAATATTCTTAGTACTGTGCCAAGTATTGTGAAAGACAGAGAAGGTGGTTAACTATTCTTATCTTCAAAGAGCTTACAATTTGACAGGTAAGGAAAATGTATGCACTGTTGAAACAGCACTTGGATGAAATTATATTAATCAAGTTATTACGTTAAAGTAGCAATGGTCCATTTGCACAAATCAAGGTGGCTACATGAAATGATTCTGAGAAATTGGGAAGTAGGTGAAAGTTGCCTTTGACATTTGTCTACCTCTTGTATGAGCTTTTTTTTTTCACTTTTGTTTTGTTTTGTTAGAGACTAGGTCATGATGATTCAATCTATGAGTTCTTGGGCTCAAGTGAGCTATGAGGCCTCAGCTTTCTAAGTGGCTGGGCATTTGATGGGTGAGGCAAATGCATGGACTTTTTCCCCACTGCTGCTGTAATAAGAATTTCCCTATCCCCTGAGGTTTTGGAAAACTTTCTAGTCTCCACCCTCCATTTACTCTGATACAAGAAAATTCCCAGTAATGCGCTCCTAAATTGGCTCTCCTACTCCCTGTGTCTGGAACTTCAAATGGAAACAGCATCTGGAAGGCGTTGTGACTTAGACTCTGACAATAAGACCTTACCCAGACCTTGACTCTCACTGGAATGAGTGAGTGAAGACTTGGGATTCTGCCTGCAAACCTGCCCTTCTTATGTGCGCACAACCCATAAATTCTAACTGGTGTAATTATCATCAGAAATTCTGGAAATTTGAGACACACTTCCAGTCACTTTTCCTTTTTTAGGTTACAGGTTATTTTTTTAGATAGGGTCTCAAGTTTTTGCCCAGGACTGGCCTCAGACTGCATCCTCCTACTCATGGCCTCCCATGTAGCTGGGATCACAGGCATAAGCCACCATCCCTGACTTATTGATTGACATTGGGTTTGCTGACTTTTTTCCCAGGCTGCCCTGATCCTCCTGATCTCTACCTCTCAAGTAGCTGGGGTTGCAGGCATGTGCCATCACATCTGGCCCAAGAAGCCATTCTTAATGTACCCTTTCTTATTCTCTTCCAGCATTGTATTTCCATTGTGTGGCACATACCAATTAATTACTCAAGAAATACATGCTAATTGAATAAATGAGTTAAAAGTTGCACTGGGTTGTGAAGCCATACAATATTTTGACAGAAATAAAAGAATAATCATAGGAAAAGAAAGGAAAGGAGACAAGCACCAGTGGCTCCCACCTGTAATCCTAGTCACTCAGCATGTAGAGATCAAGAGGATTGTGCTTCAAAGCCAGCCCCAGGCAAATTCGCAAGACCTTCCCTAGAAAATACCCAGTACAAAAGGGCTGATGGAGTAGCTCAAGTAACAAAGCGCCTGGCAAATGTGAGGCCCTGGTTTCAAACCTGAGTACAGCCAAGAAAGTGGGGCGGGGGTCGATAGATCCCTGGCCTCTTCTCACTAGATGCCAGTAGCACTGCTTAGCATGTTATGCAACCAAGTATCTCTCCAGACATTACTAAATGTACTCTGGAGGAGAAAGGCCCGAATACTCCCCTTTGAGAACTGCTGCTTTTATTTATTTATTTTATGGTGCTGGGCTTTGAACTCAGAGCCTACACCTTGAGTCACTCCACCAGCCCTTTTTTGTGATGGGTTTTTTCGAGATAGGGTCTCACAAACTATTTGGCTAGGTTGGCTTGAACTGTGATCCTCCTGATCGCTGTCTCATGTGTAGCTAGGATTATAGATGTGAACCATGGATGCCCAGCTGAGACCTACTGCTTTAAAACTATATAGTCCAGTAAAGTATAGAGTATCATCATTGTCAATATTTACTATTTTGAACACTTTAAGTCCACTTTAAAAAGTGACACTTTTTAAATGGAAATATTATTTTTTTAGAATGAAAGGAGTAAATCTTTAAATGTACTTACATTGAGTTCTAAAACTATTCCGAGGCAATCAATCAGCAATGACACCAGTGTGGCTACAGCAATGATGACCACTGTGATAACAATGTGGAACACTGATGAAAGCGTCCCCCCAAAAAACACAGTGGCCAATACCTGCCAACCAAACAGATCATTTTGAGAGGTACTCTTGGAGCATGCAGTAGTTATTGATAAAGTGTTTTATAATAGCACTTAGGACAGTATAAAATACCACCAGTAAGATAATTGATCAAATCTTATGTCACTTTGAATATTCTAACTTTCCAAAGTACTTATACATAGACTCACATAGCAATAACGAGTATTCCTGTCTGAGTCAGTCAGTCGGTGGATTATATTACAAACCCCGAGCATGGCATACCAATGTTTGAATACTTGCATCTCTCAAGAAAGCCCTTCGGAAGTTACCTTATCCTTCTTGAGCCCATCAAGGTAACTAATGGAACAAGCAACAGATTGTATTTAGATTATTTGAAGGACTGCTACAGAAGGTGTTACCACATTTCCTTCTAATGAGACTGGATGTATAGTATACTTTACTAAGAGAAAAGTAATGCTATATAATTAAATCCTATTTGTTACAACTTAAGTCCAATTTACCTTGCTTTTCCTCAATAAAAATGGAGAAAGTTTTCATCATCATTTTCCAATAATACTCAGATTAGGAAACTAATCAATAGTCACCTACTTAATACATCTCACACTGTGATATAATTTGCAAAAAAATATCTAGAAGAGGATTCCTGTTCTCAGGAATTAACATCCTAATTGGAGATTGACAACCAATGTAAAGAAACAAATAGAAATAAGTTTATGGCAGCACAAAATAGATCAAGTAGAATTTAGACCTAGAAGGAGCTTTTGTTTTCTAGAAGCAAACCTCTTTATAGCATTCCTGAGATGAGATTGACCAACCCTAGCTGGAGGTGGGAGAGGAAACATGGATAACATTTAGAGCAGAATAACAAGCTGAGGCAACAGTGTGAAACAGTGCAAAGAGGTAAGAATAGGAACACTATCTGTGGGGGACAAGGAAGAGATGTCTGAATAGATGGTGACTCTGTGCAAAAGATCAGTGAGACAAGAATTGAAAATGGCAGAAGAAGGTCAGGTGCTGGGTATTGTAAAAAAACAAACTCTCCAAGTTGTTACCTACATAGGTAATTTTCCCTACAGAACAGATGCTATAAGGACTCTGCTGAGGATTTAATGGTGATACTAATAACTTTATCTGATCTTAATTTACTACATCTTCCCAAATATTATCTTATTTAGAATCCATTCTTATAGTCAGTTCTGTGAAAGTGAAAAAAATCATTAAGTAAGGCAGTCTATGAGGGCTATTTATTTGGTATGCACAGCCTTTTTGTCCTCTTTATATGTGGCTATTTTGCCTAAGAGTAGAAATGGTTTTGATTGTGTTAACTGTATATTTCTTTTCTCTCTCTCTGTACATGCACACGTGTGCATGTGTAGAAAGAGAAAATTGAATAGGTGAGATATATACAACATTTCTCTGCATAGTATTTGCTACCATGGCAAAGATCTTGATTTAGTTCTGTCTTCCTGTCATGGCAGCTAGAAAGGAAACTGAAGCTCCACATTCTAAAGACAGAATAGTGCAGGTGAAGTGACTCAGACATCCATAAGCAGCTTACCAGAAGCCATATGAGAATGCACCATCCATTCTCACTGATCTAGACATCAGATCTGAAACTAACTACTAGGAAGACACTGAAAGAATACCATTTCCTGCATCTAACAATAATCAGTAACTTTTTGAACATCTCTTAAATTTTAAAAATATGTACTTAGTTTATTCTACTTCTCCCTTTTAGTCAAGGTAGAGCGCTGGCCTATGCATTAGGCACTTGTAAGTGAGCAGAAGTTCTCATTGGAGAAGACGTGTGCAGTGCTGAACATTTCCCAGTTCTCTGTCCCTGTGATAATCCTTGTACTCAGACCTAGCATATGGAAAGTGCGGGGCTGCCTTGAGAAGACTGAGGATTACTTAATGCATTTAAAGCTCTGAAGACATTTTACTTAGACTCATTCACATAGAGTACTATGTAAATAGCCTCTAGGAATAGATACTAAAACTAAGCCCTTTTCAGGGTGACTTTTGAAAGAACCACTGTGAAGCAGGATCAGGTGCTAAACTGACCAGCATGATGGGTGTTTAGGCAACAGCATAGAAGACTCAAGAAAAGTCATGTTATCCAATATTACACCAAAAGAATTAATTCTCTTTCAGTTAACCTTTCTCCACAAAGCTATGTGGACCATATAAGTGAAATATTATACTGTATTATATATTTATACTAATACTTGTATCATTTTTGTATGTTAAATACATGTAACATGTATAAGTATTTATGTAAATATACACATATTGTATATATTACATATATATGCATATTTATATAATATATATTTATAAATATATATATAAATTGCAATATGCCAGAAATACTACAGGTTTTGGTTGAATTTTGATTTCTCACAGATTGTAAGATATATTAGCTTTTTGAAAAGAATAGAACCAATTTGAATCTGGCTTATGATGCCTTTAATACACATTGACTTATAAAAAACCTTAGGAAAAAGATAATTTTGAATAACATTTCTTAAACTTTGGTACTTAGTTTCTTCATATGAATGCTATAAAAAAAAAAGCCAATAACCTCAATCAGGCTGTACTAAAGTCTGGCACTTACTTTGGGATGAAGTTGTATAAATATTTGTGCTTATGGTAATAATAACCAAACCACCAAGTTTCAGTTTCAACTTTCGAAAAACTTATCTTGTAAACATTTGAATATCAATTCGTCTTTAAATTCTAACAGTTTAGAACTGAAAAAGATTTTATAAACACTACCACTTGCCCTGTGGCTGGGAATTCGTTGAAGAGGCTTATTGATAAATCTACCCAAATTAAGTGTAGTAAAGAGCTCTCCTGCACAAAATACTGCAAAGGAACTGTGCTTACCTCTCTAGTCACAAAACATTCTATGGGATAGGTCAAAATGACAGTAATGCCGTAACAAAACCTTCCAAAGGTTACCAGGTCATCACTTCTGCAATAATTTTCAAATAAGTCTCCTAGAAGATAATATAAAATATATTTACTCACTAGGTATCCAATATTTGAACTAATAAGTGAGGCATTTTTATTATAAAACTGAAATTCTATAAACATCATTTAATTAAGAGAATAGATTACAAAGTCTAAATATAAGCATTTGCATTCAATAATCATATATTCACTGACATTAAAACAAATGTTCCATTTGAACATAAATTCAGCATTAATAGGTTTTTTTTCTCCTATTTTCATTATTTATTTTTGGTAGGTTTGGCTTAAATTTGTACCAACATCTGAAAAATACTCCATCCATTGTCTTCTTACATCAGAACCAACGCCCTATGTTCTTATGCATTGGCTTTGTAAATTGCTTTTGGTCTTTGTTTCTGGTAAGTGACTGTATTATAAAGGGAAAAAAAAAGTCTGCTATAAAGTAAACACATTTCCCTTTGAAATGCTATTCTTAGATCAAGGATAATTTTGAAAGGAAGAGTTGACCAGGACATCTGGGGAGCTGAATTTCCTGAACATCTTGCTATAGGGGGCCACACCAAGGAATTCCAAACATATATTGTCTCTCCTGTCATCTGATGTCCCCAAATATAAACATACTGTTTCAAAACCGAAAACATGTCTGAAACCAAGCAAGAACAGTAAATTTAATCAGTTTCACGCTAAATAATGGACCGTGTATCCCTTAACCCAATTCTAATTGAGAGCCCCTGTTTTCAGAAATCTTTGAAGAAATACAAGGAATAGACGTCATGTGAGCAAATAACACTGTTGCTGAAATACAGCATTTGGGCCTGTTTATTTCCTGAATAGAACACACTTAAATTTGAAAATTGCAGTTGCCTTTTTCCAATTAAAAAGAATAGAAAATTAGATCAAAGTCACATACTTTACTACACTGTTTCAAAAGAAGAAAACAAAACAATACCTCTGTAATTTTTTTTTCATTGAAGAGCTAAATAACCCAAATGACCTGCCTCTTCTCAAGACTTACTTTAAGTGATGCTTTGTCCCTTCCTCCACCAACTAGAACAAATGTACATTACTTCCTAATGTCCTTTTTGGGCAGAAGATTACACCACAGAAGCAGAAGTGACAGAGAACTGCTTCAAAATTAATTGAAAAGGTTCCAGCACTCTGAATAAAACAAGGACTGAAGTTTCTCATTCACTAATCTCCACTAATACACAGGGCCCTGCATCTTTTCAAAAGTCACTGGGAATGTCAAGAACAATCTAGAGTTCCCACTACTTCATAAACTGGAATTTATCTACTGAAAAAGGGGAGAAGCACATAGTGTGTACAAACAAGACCAGATTGCCTAAGGAGAAATGACCTAAAGAAACAATGTCAGCTTATTCCAGCTTGACTCTGAGTCTATTCTAGGTAATTACAGCTGGGGTAAAGAAAAGGACAGCTACATCAAACACTTGTAGGTTTCGTTATATAAAGATTTTTCTTTTCCTTTTGTTTAATTACAGGGACTCACTGTGTAGCCCAGGCTGGCCTCAAACTTGCACTTCTCCTGCCCTGTACTCCACAGTGCTGGGTTTACACACTTGGGGCTGTGTATAAAGATTTAATTATATCTGAGCAATTACCAATGATAAAAACACTAGGAAGACTGACCAGCAAAAACGATTTATATCTTACAGAACAGCCACTTAAAAACCAACGTCCAGCTGGGTGCCGGTGGTTCACGCCTGTAATCCTAACTTCTCAGGAAGCAGAGATCAGGATTGTGGTTGAAGCCAGCCCAGACTATCTCAAAACAACAACAACAACAACAAAAACCCCATCACACACACACACACACACACACACAAGGGGTGGAGGGGCTGGTAGAGTGACTCAAGGAGTAGGCCTTGAATTCAAAACCCAGTATAGAAACAAAACAAAATAAAAAACCTTCAAAAAACCAGGGTCCTATGCAGGCGGGAGCCCTTAGGCCACTCATCCTGGCAAACTATGTAGCAATAGGGATATATGGCAACATTTTGAAACACAGTTGTTATCAAGACTTTCAAGGTCACTTTTGACTACATTCTACTGGTGCCTACCTATCTTACACTTTCTACTGCATTGGTAACATGTTAATCATTATTTCTTAAGACATCTTTCCTCAATTCAGAAAATAACTGCATATAATAGTGACCTGTAACCTCTGATCAAAACAAGGTAAGCCATTTCCCCCAAAGCACCTCAGTGTCACAGAAAACTTTGAGTTAAAAGGAGTTGGAGGCTAAAAGACAGTTTTTAGTAGGTCTTGGCTGATCAAAATGGGGAAGACAGAAAGAGAATGGGGGTAAAAAAATTGAATTTGGATGTCAAAAGACTTGCTTTCTAATTTGTTACCAGCCAGCTTGGGCAAGTTGCTTCACTTCTTTTTTCCTTCAGTAGGAGGTAAAACTAGTTATTCCACTTACCTTCAAAGGTTGTTGGAAGGTCAAGTGAGATACTAGACCTGCAAAAGCTGTGAAATATATGAATCACAGCATTTAGCTGGCTGTCAAACTACCCCGAACATTATAGTATGTGGATAAAATTAATTGAAAGGGTCAAAGGAATTGAGAGAGGAGCGCTCAGTTATTGGGTCTGGGTGACACAAGAAAAGAAACAACTTTGGAGGGAAGGAGAGAGGGACTAATTTTAAGGGAAAGATGATATTTTTTGCTCAAGGCAAGAATGCCCTACAGGCTGAAGATGAAAAGAAAGGCCTGGAATAAAATTAAGACGACGAAAGCATCCAGAAAATTTGTTGACAGAAAAGCCAGAAACTTGCCTGAGCTAATTGTCTGGGTGGGGTGAAGGATTTAGAGCAGTCAAAGAGAGAAAAGAAAGAAAGAAAAAAATGTTAACATAGAAAAAGAATAACGGTGATCGTAGTGTTCTTTATTCTAAGGGAAGAAAATTGGAGCCAAGAAAGGTTGTTCAATGCTCTTAAGTACCTCAGAAAGGATCAGAAGAACCAGAACCAAGAATGGTTTTAGCTTTGACATTGGGAAGCCATTGGTATCTTTGTAGGTGAAAGTGTAGTGTGTTGGGGGAGGACTGCCACTTAGAAGTGAAAGCCCAAAGAAGAGAATATGGATTACAGAACTAAATTTAGTAGTATAAGAAGAGAAAAATTAGGAAACAGAACATAGGGAGGATGAGGGTAGAGCAGAGAATGGATGGAAGAGTGACTGGAATAGAACCCTGGACCAACTTGTAGTCCAACTGAGCAGCACATGGGGTATACTGGTACCAATCCACATGCGCACCAAAATATGATGTTACTGAACCTCTCATTTTACCTTGGGTGAAGCCAGTAAAAGTCAAATATCCACACGTAGCAAAGAGCGTAGAGATAAATACAGAAACCGAGATGGACATATGGATGGTATGAGACCACTTAGCAACCGTAGGTTCCTCCAGAGAGCCATAGACCAAGAAGCAGTTATGATGGCAAATAAATGCTGAAATACAAAAAGGAAGGCATTACTAAAGAAAGCATCATTATTTTCCATTCTGAAAATTTAAACATGCATGCTGCTTTAGAATTTCAATTAGCTCAAATATATTGATTTATTAAATGTGCCAGAAAAGTGTTTCCTGATAGGTCTATCAATGAGAAACTTCTTTCACATCAAGTATGTGTGGTATCATCACATCACTGTTGATATAAGACAGGCCTATGCAACTTCCTCTCCCATTTCCCCTTCCTTATGACCCTTCCCTTCTTAAGGAAAAATCTAAACACCGTAATTATCAGTGCACAACATCTTTTATCATCTGGGACATAGAGCAGCTTTAGACATCTAGCCAGTTCTTAATACTTTGTGCACAAAGCTTTGAAGAAGTCCATAACACTTGCTGGATTTCCAAGCTAAGGAGCAAGAAAACTGCAATGAGTTTTCTGCATAAGAAACAGATTTTCCCAAATTGAAATAAATTTTATTGATGAGTGAGAAAAGTTTGAGTCAATTTTATATTGGCACAAACTAGATTGTATGCTGCTAATAGGAAGCCTAAAACTTAGGACATCTGCTGTGCAGACATGTATATGAAACAGCACTTTTTCCTGGGACAAATGAGCCCATATTGGGAAAGGGCCATGAAACATGAACTCACCAAAAGACATAACCCCAACTGCCTGGATGGCATTGGGCTTTGCAAATACCCAGGCATCTTCTGTTTTGGGTCTAAAAAAAAAAGCAGGTAATTTAATGAATTTTTAAACAAATAAAATCACAATTATATCGGAGGACAAGAAATGGTTTCACAAATAAAAATGGGTATCTTTAAGCCAGAAATTAATAACAAGCTATCATTAATCTTCCTTTTGTTTTTCTTCTCTTAGTAATGGTAGTAGGGTTTGAACTCAGGGCCTTGTGCTTGTAAGGCAGGCTCTGTACCACTTGAACCACACTCCCAACACTTTTTCCTTCAGTTGTTTTTAGAATAAGTTTTCATATTTATGGCCATGTTGGACTGGACCATGATCCTCCTATTTATGCCTCCTGTACAGCTGAGATGACAGGTGTGCGCCACTGTGCCCACCTATAGGTTGAGATGGGGACTCTCAAAAATTTTGCCCAAGCTGGCTTTGAAGCATGATATTCCCGATCTCCACCTTCTTAGTAGTTAGGATCATAGGTGTAAGCCACCATTCCCTGCCTTTTATTCTTATTTAATCATACATAAATTTCATAGGAAAAGCAATGTTATTTTAACCCATCCTCAAAAATACATTTTGAATACTCAAACACATCCTGTTTTTACATATGTAAAATGTCCACTATGTAATTTTGTGAATTTATTTGCTCAGTTTAACAACAAACACTTATTATGCACTCAATTGAAATACTCATTGAGGGAGATATCAAATTAATAATGTGTAATAATTACCCATTATGCCCCTCTTCAGATTTTCAGGTTCAACCTACCTAAAGGAAATATAGTTGGCACTGCAGTTTACTGAGGGAGGTAGATAGGAGGTAGTATGGGTTGAGGACATGCTGGCTATGTCTTGGCAGTGCTGTTGTGTTATCTAATTTAAGTTTTACAATAACGTTTTAGTTTTATTATCATCATTTAACGCATTAGGAAAGTCAGTCTCTGGATGGTTAAAAACTTGAAATTTATCTTCTTGGTGTGTTCCATGCAATATATGTTCCATGCTGAACTGTGTCAGTGCTCTCAAATTTCCATCTGCAGATTCACCTTCTCAAAAGGAATTTTGAAAATGTATGCATTTCATTCATTCATTCATTCATTCATGAGACAGAGTCCGGCTGTGTAGCACAAGCTGGATTTGAACTGATAATCCTACTGCCTCTGCTACCCAAGTACTGGAATTGAAGGTATGCTTCATCACACTCGACTCAATATACACTTTAAATAGCTCAAAACAGCTGATAGCCTAGTAGAATTAAAATATTCAGTATAAGCATGGATTGGTCTACCTAATTAACTCTGTCCTCCACAGTCATGGTCTCCCTAATTAGCACTCTTCTCTCCAGTCACTGGTCTAATTAACACTTGACTTCCCAGTCATGATAAACAGTACAGACTCCAAGCTCAGATAGGTAGCCTATGTTGTTCTTCTGGCCTCTTCTATTTATTAGCTGAGAGTCCATAGGGAAGTTACTTGATACTTTTGTGCTTCCGTTTCTATATCTGCAAAATGAGGATAACAGTAGTACCTCATTCATTGAATTATTTTGTAGATAAAATGTGTACATCTTCCAGAAGACTATAACAGGGTACATTTCAATATATGGTCATTGGTTTTACCATCACTATTTACTAATATTTTTGTTAATACCCACTATTACTTAATAGAAAAGTAGCAAAAGTTCTAAAATTATGGTCAACTTCTTTAGAAAAGAAAGGCTTGAGTGAGACCCAGAAGAACATGTGGCTTTAGAAGTGGGGGGCATCCTAGAAAGCGAGAAGGCACTGAGGGGGAATTAAATAAACAAGAGGAATTCTGAAGATTAAAATCCAATGTTCATAAGTTTCTTATTCATTATGTATAAAAGACACAAGAGTCCTTTATGTTTTGTCAAATTTTGTGGAATTTATACATTGTATCATCTTTCTTTCCTTATATGAAATGAGCAGCAGTTACAGACAGAAGGAACTTTATATTTCATCTAGTTTACAAGGGAGGCTTCCAACTGTTACAGGACCCACTCCAATTCCAGTTCTTTGAGTAGGAGCTGCTGCCACCTGCTGCCTATACTGCTCTTACTGCAGTCAACTTTAAAAGCAGTATAACTGTAAAATTCCAGTGTTAATATGGAAAATATACACACTTTGTTTATCATCCTCAGAAAATGATTTAGATCAGGCAGTACTAACAGAAAGAAGAAATATTGGGAAAGAGAAAGAAAGATATTGATATAGAAGAGAGAAAGCAAGAGCACGTTAGAGAGAGATGGGGGAAAGAGAGAGAGACAGAGAGAGAGAGAGAGAGAGAGAGAGAGACAGAGAGAGAGACCTAATCTAGGTGAAAAAGTGAAGTTATCACACCTGTAATCCTAGCTACTCAGGAGGCAGAGATCAGGAGAATTGTAGTTTAAAGCTAGCCTGAGCAAATGAAAAGCCCGTCACAACCAATCAACCAACCAACCAAACAGGGAGTGGCTCAGGCAGTAAGAGCGTCTGTCTTGCAGGCATTAGGCCTTGAGTTCAAACCCCAATGCTAACTACAAAAAAAATGAAGTTATTATCTTCTGACTTTTATACCATAGAAGTTAAATATAAAATGAAATATGAACAAATGCAATCAAATGAAGCAATTAATAAGATGAAAAACAGCACTACAAAGAGATTTTCAAATAAATGCAATGGTACATTAGTAACAGAAACACCTATTAATATAGTTTACCACATTAACAGATTAATGGAGAAAAGCAGCCTAGAACTATTTAAAGCATACAAATGCAGTATTTATTTTGATAAACATGCAAAAAACAAGCTGTTAATAAAATAAAGCTTTCTTAGCCTGATAAGAAATATCTACAAGAACGTCTATAACAAATGACACTTCTAAAAGTGAAAAGTTAGAAATTTCATAATTAAAAGAAGAAACTTGATAAGGGTGTTAAATATCACTGCTTGCAGAATACATTTCTGAAATTCCTTGCTAACTCAATAAAATAAGCAATAAGTTCTGTAATCATTGGAAAGCCATAGATTATTTGTGAATTGTGTAATTATGTGCATAGAAAATTTAAGGGACACCAATGATTGGAATTTATAAGAATTATTCTGTAAATTACTGGACCCACATTCAATATGCAAAAAACCAATAAGGTTGATGTAAAAGCTAACATTTAAAAAAAATAATGGTTACAACAAAAACTATATTAGAAAAGTGTACGATCTTACCATCATGTCATACTTGTATTGAAAAACACAAATAAATATAGAGATATACTTTTGTGAAATAAAACAATCCATGTACACAGTTAAAAATACAAAAATAAACTAAAAACTGGCAGATGAGATTGGTCCTATACATAATCAATAAAGGGATTATTATCCAATGTATATTAAATATTTTTGCAAATCCATAAGAAAAATGTAGTCCAATGAGCAATGGAAAGAGTCAACTGATAGAAAGGAGCAAAACGTTGCTTACCCTGTTTAATAATTAGAAAACTCAAATGAAATAGAGTTTTTCTCCCCCAATTCAACCACACTAATATTGATAAATTGTTGTGCAGAAGAATTTGGTGTTTTCTAAGCGAGGTGAAGGTCATCAAGACTTACAGTCTTTCCCTTTTTCCCAGGTTGGGGAAATGCACATGTACACAGGAGAATACATTTAAGATATTCACTGCTCTGTTGTCAATATTAGCTAAATTTGGGAAACACTTTGTTAACTTCTGAAGAACCATGGATATTTGAGAATTTGCCAACAAACAAAAACCCGATAAACTGGGTGAAGCAAATTGAAAATGTCTTTATGAATGGACGTAAAAATACATGGGAGTCATATTTAAATAATATATGAATAAATTAATTCATTGTTAAATAATTTAGTTAGGGTGTAAGTGCTTTCCTTTTATTTTAAAGAATAATTTGAAATAAGTTACCTGTTAACAGGGGATTGTTTTTGAAGGTCCATTCAAAATCAAATATATTAATGAACTCTTCAGAAATATTTCTTTTGTACAAAGGGGTTAAGATGAACCCCAAAATAAGAACTACTCTGTAATTTACTTTTCTTTATATTCTTCTGTTGAAGTTCATTTCCCTGAAAAAGCAAAATCACCCACATTTACTGGTGTATGCCTGGACTATCTAATGGGAGCTGGGAGTTCTGAAATTAGCCCACTGGGGTCAATATTGTCTCTTCAGTGAGTGTCAATGTTACTTGCTGATGAATGCAACAGCTATTTACCCTCAGTTGGTTCCCACCTGCTTCATGCGTTTAATATGATTACTTGTTGGATAAAGACCAAACAGTGATTGATATCATCAATAAAAATAACAATGAACAAACTTTCTCTTAACAAGGAAATCCCATATGGAATATGAAAAAAAATGTGGACTTTGGGGCCAGACATACTTGGATTTAAATTTTGACCATATCATTTACTAGTAGATTACTTAGTGAAAGCAATCTTCTCTTCTATAAAACAATGACAATATAATTATATTTTCTGTATCTGACATAAGAGTTAAATGAGAAAATGAAAGAGTGAACAATCCATGTCAGGTGAGATACACCTCTTCTTTCTTCCTTTCCTTGTGTTGTCATTAATGTTGGGTGCAAGGGCATACAAAGTTCTTTTTATCTTCCAGAAAGAAGGGACCTTGGGCAAGAAAAGTACTAATATGTACTAATAAAAAAGATTCTATTTTCTCATCTAGATAAATGAGATCAGATAAGTATATACAACTCAGAACAACATAAAAAGTAAATCAAAATAATGAATGAGGGTTTCTGGAAAGGTGGGATAATAGAAAGCATCTGGAATATGTTTCCCACCTACATAACAACTGTCCACTAAATTCCTACACCCAGCCCTGTGGCAGGGAGCCACATACATGTTTTAGGAAGAGCTTGCATGCAGCTTGTGGGAGGCAGGGTGGGCAAAATGTACCCTGTCATCCAAATATGGGGGTTCTGTGTTCAGACTGCTGATTGCTGCTTCTGATCACAAAAATGCAGACAGGAAGGTGGGCAGCCATTTTTACTACACCTGCCTCCCTTATTGCAAATTGCTCCCCTTCTGTCTGAAGTGACTTCCAAGAGATTTAAAGAGCTAGGACCCTACCACCTCTTCATGTTTCAGTTTTTCCTTTTGAAAGTCAGAATTAAACACTAGGAACTTAAGAAGTAAGTGCATATAAGGGAAAATTAGAAAGTGATCACATGCTCATGGAAAGGGATAGACTCAGAAAAGACCTGACAAAACTGTAATTTGACATCTTAGGCTAATGCTTGGCACAGATACAGTCTACAATAACAAAAAAATCAATACTAATAACAAAATACAGCAACTTTTGGGTAAGGGGAAAATATTACTTCCAGATTTATCACATTATTATATATAAATGTCCAGGTTTCGGCATAAAGAATCACAAGGCATACAAAGAAACCATAAAGAATCACCTATTTAAAGGGAAAAAAGCTAGAGGACTGGTTCAAGTGGTAGAGCATCTGCCTAGCAAGCATGAGGCCCTGAGTTCAAATCCCAGTACTGCCAAAAATTAATAATTATGATAATACATAAATAAATAAAGGGGAAAATCAACAGAAATTATCTGTGGAAAATTCTAATGACAGATCTACTTGACAAAGACTTTAAAACAAGTATTTTAAACATAATTAAAGAACCAAAGGATGATGTGGACAAACTCAAGAAAATGATGTGTGAACAAAATGAAAATATCAATAAAAAAGTAGAAAATTTAAAGAGAGACAAAAAATAATTTCTGGATCAGAAAGATACAATAACTGAAATAAAAAATTTGCCAGAAAGATTCCAACACAGATCTGAGCATATCTCCTGAAGTCTGAGAACAGAAAGAAACAAGATTGAAGAAAAGTGAGCAGAATCAGAGGACCCTGTGGGATGTTATGCAGTGGAACAATATATACACTGTGTGAGTCCCAGAAGGAGGGGAGGGAGAGAGAGAGGGAGAGAGAGAGAGAGTGAGAGCGAGAGCGAGAGAGAGAGAGAGAGAGAGAGAGAGAGAGAGAGAGATAGAACACAGAGACAGTATTTGAAGAAACAATAACTAAAAAAACTCCCCCTATTTGGTACAAAGCAAGAAGAAATGTAAACTAAGTAGGATGAATTTAGAGAACATTATAATCACCTTTTTTGCCTGTACAGAGGTTTGAACTCTTGCTGGCCTATACCACTTGAGTCCCAAGGCCTAGTCACTTTTGAAAGCCAAACAAACATTATCATTTGTTTATTACACAAATTTCCAATTACCAAAGGGATTTTATTCTGTTAACATTACAAAGACAAAATTACTTATTTTTGTATTAAGCTATAGGGAAAAGTTATAAAAGAGTATATTTATAGTTTTTTGAAGGCGATGAAACATTGAGTACAATGATATTTAAATTAATTTCTTAAACACCTTGCACTATCTTTTTAGAAAGCCAATCACTAGCTTCTTAATAGTTTTGCTTCAAGACTTATTTGGAGGTTCTGCATTTTGTCTTCATAAGGTAAAGTGGCTTCAATACATATAAAAGCATGAGTGTGTGAGTATGTTTCAAATTCTTTGAAAGTAATGGAAAATTAATTTTTCATGACTACCAAATCAAACTTTCATTGAATGCATGAATAGGAATAAGTAACCCATACCCAGTTTACTGTATTATGTAAAGAAATACTCAGCCAAACAAGATAAAATCTTGTTTTTGTCATTTCCTTCAGTCTGTTCCCAAAGCTTTCACTTAAGTATTAATACAGATGGTACTTATTTTTCTTTCCTACTCTGTTAATCAAGTGTAGAGTAACATCAGCTATAAACTGACAGGTAGAGAATCCAGTAAGTGGATGACTTTTCTGTATATCTTTCTTTGACATGTAAATGTTTCACATATGTGTGAGGTGCTATGTGATGTTTTGATACATGTATGTATGATGTAATTTTCAGTTCAGGGTAAGCATATCTAAATCCTTAAATATGTATTATTCTTTCATTGTGAAATAAAGTCCTCTCTTCTAGCTTTTTTGAAACACAGAGTACATTATTATTGTTATTATTTTGTTACTTTACTGTGCAATTGAGCACAGAATTTTTTTCTCCTACTGTAATTTTGCAGCTCTACCACTCTTCCCAGCTTCTATAATCACCATTCTGCTCTCGACTTCTGTGAGATCAACTGTTTCGTATTCCACATATGACTGGGATCATACAGTGCTCATCTTTCCGTGTTGGCTTATTTTACTTAGCATAAGTGTTTCCATTTCGATCCATGTTGTGGCAAATGATGGGATTTCACTTTTTTATGGCTGAACATTGTTCCATTGTATATATGTACCACATTTTCTAAAGAACTCAGCAATTTTTGGACACTGAGGTTGTTTCTATTTCTTAGTTTTTGTAAGTAGTACCACAATATGTAATTGAATAATTTTTGGAAGACAATTATCTAATCATTCTTCTCCAGTAGACTGTTTGTTATTCTTTGTGGCATAGCATAAACTCCACGCAAGAAGAAACAACTTCCCTAAAGCAGGAAATACACTTTAAATAAAATGTTTGACTCTATATTTAAACTCTTCATGCAACTCAATGATCAAAGTTAAACTTGGACATCCAGTTAAATATGGGTGGATGAGTCACATACGTTTATCTTCTCTCTCTCTCTTTTCCGAGAGCCCACCTAAATATTCTAAAGGAATTTACGATGAAGATAAGTTCATGGGTGAGAGGATAGTGATGGAAGAGACATCAGTAGAAACACATGTTTATGAAAAGGAAAGAGGATGCCTAATCTGTTGAGAATGGAAGATGTTACGACCATGCAAAGGGAGCTCTAATGAGAAAGGGTGGATTCATTTCACACAACCCTGTGTGTGTGAGAGATTTAGAGCCACCAGGAAGCTACAGAGGATGGTCCAGTAAAAGAGCAAAGAGAAATGGAAGCTAGATCATTGAATAAAAGGTATCTAACACAAGAAGGAGGTAAAAGGAAGTCCATAGGGTAACAGTAGGGGAGCAAACTGACACGTCAATGTGTTTAGAAAGGAGCTCTGGGAGGGAAAAATAATAAAACTGAAAGATTATCTCACATGTTTGAGCATTTAGAAAAGAAATTAAAAAATGATCAAATTCAAAAGTCAAACAGGACACCCAGATAAAATAGTTCAAAAACCTGAAACCTGAAAGGAAGTGTTAACGGGGAGGAGGGGGAGGGGAGAAGAAAAGAATAAAAAAGAATGAAAAGTATACATGAGAAATGTAATATTTAATTTAAAAAACTGTGATTTGTTCCCATGAATTATGACATGTGAAAAGAGCTAAGATAATTTAGAGATTGGATTTTAGTAATTTGCAGATTTAGCATAACAAATAATTTCAAAAATCTAAAAAAGCGCAGCCTGTGCTGTTCCCCAGTGAGGTAAGAGGATCCAGGGCCAAGACTGTCCCCAGTTAAAAATCGTGAAAACCCTATCTGAAAATTAGCTAAAACAAAAAGGGACTGGAGTGTGGCTCAAGTGGTAGAATGCCTGCCTAGCAAGCACAAGTTTCTTTTAAACTCTGGTAGTGCTGGGTTGGGGAGATCTAAACAGATGCTTAGTTATACACTTGCTTTTTGGGGGGCATTTGGAATTGTATAGCTTCTTATTAGAATAGTAAGATATTGGAAATGATACATATTAACCACAAAAGAGCAATATTTCCACTTTCTTGAAGTGTATGTGATGTTATGGACAATACAAACATTTTTTCAAGTTTTATAATTAGTAACTTTTTAAAAAGTTGATACAGAGAGTGAACTTATTATGAGTTAAACTCATAAACTGTGTATAGTTTTTTGTATATATTGGCTTTACTTAATTTTAAAGTTTTATTTCCTGAGTTAGTGTTAATATCTGGTGTGTACACACACACACACACACACACACACACACACATAATATACAGACATCAGACATTTAACATAGTTTATACACACACATATGTATTGGGAATGGGGATAAAAGTCAGCCTCACATATGCTAAGCATGAATGAATGAACTCTACCACTGAGCTACACCCTCAGCTATGTATAATTTTAAAAACCTTTTTTGGGAGGGAGGAAGGGGGAGCTGGGTATGGAGAGATGTGGTGGCATTAAATTCATTTTGTAAAACTGACTCAGTTTGTATTCTTGGATTCAGGCATTTCATCCTATTTTGATATAGAAACTCTTCCTTATATTCACAATAGCTAAGTAGCAACAAGATAACAGAGTAGGAAGCAAGTCCTATCAATTAAACCTCCAATCTTCACACACCAATGAAAATAAGCTGCAGGGTGATTACTATGGAGCCTTACACTAGACCTCTGCATCAGGAAGATCAGACAACCTCACAGCTCTCTATGGTACATGTCCAAACTTTTCATCTAAACAGAGGTATCTTCCAAAGTCTACAGTCCTGGCAAAGCCTGTATTTTTGTTGTGAGTGCTTCATAATTAACTTCTTCAACCAGAAACATGTTCCACTTAAGTGCTCTGAATGGCTCATAGTTTCCTGCCACACCACAATCTATAGATGACAAGCAGTTGTGACCACTTCCCCTGCTCAGAATCAGCTGACGGCTCTGCCACTTCCTCCCTTCCAGCTCACTTGCATTCTATGTGCAACTGTGGTTTACATGAACCTGTTGAGGACAATTCTTCTTGGGACTTGCTCTAAACATTAAAACTGATTCATTTTTTTAAGTGGATTTAAAATTTATACAAAATTTATGCTATTTTTGATCAAAACATAACTTTGGTTTTAAAAATATGAATTATATAAAATTTTAGTAGCATAACTATCTCAAATACTTATTTTTTTGCCATTTGGGACACCAACTTCTTTTTATTTTATTGACATCTATTGTTTTGTTTTTCTTCTATTGTCTCCAATTCCTCTGTCAATTCTTTAAAAACTGTAAACTATGCTTATTGTTGGTTTGGAGTAATTGGGAAGAGTATAGGTGGAAGGAGTAGGGTTTTACTTATTTTTTTTCTCTTCATTTTAAGACAAGGTTTTGCTGTGTAGCTGGGACTGGCCTCAAACCCACAGTCCTCCTGTCTCTGCATTGACAGTGTGCCACCACATCCAGCCTAATGTTTTTAATGTAATGAAAAATTGTTAGAATTATGGCTATTGCTATGGTCTTTATTGTGTCTTTCCACAAAATAGAATCAAAATATAATGTGTATTTATATTAAAAACAAATGTAATTTCTGATATGCCCTCCAGATAATTATTTTCATGAAGGTTCTTCTTGGGTTTCCTTTGCTTTATCTTTTTTGTGGTACTGGGGTTTGAGCCCAGGGCCTTGCATTTGGCTCCACCACTTTAGCTATGCTCCCAGCATTTTGTTTTTGAGAAAGGGTCTTGCTAACTTTGCCCAAGCTGGCTTCAAACTCATGATCCTCTGCCTCTCTCTTCCAAGTAGCTGTACCACCACACCTAGTCCCTTGTTTTATCTTATAGACTATCCCTGTACAGTCCTGTTCACACTCCCAGTTCCAGAGTGGCATTTCCAAAACTCTGGAAGAGTTCTACTCCTTTTTCACCTCCTCCCTCCCTCCAAGGGTTCACAAAATGAAGATTATCAAATATTAAAAACTTACTATATGCTTCCCTCATGTGCTTCCTCTCGTCTCCTTGTAAATGACTTAAAACAAAGTCACATCTTCTACATTTCTACAGCACCCTGCTTATACCTCTATTAAATAGCCAACTGAGTAAACTTGTATTTTTTCCTTTTGGTGGTATTCTCTGAACCAATCTGTTTATCTAAGCTGGAAACCGTAATGTCACCTGTCACCCTAGGGAACTGTTGATCTCTTAGTCCCCTCAAATATAGGTCTTACTGATGTAACCAGTCTAAAATTACTAGGTTTTCCCCCTCCTCTTCATTTCTAACAACTTTGCCCTTATACTGTTACACTTGTCTTTTATCTGACACTTGCTATAGACAGACAGCTTCCTTCCAGGTTTCTGTACTCCCATCTGTCCTCACCTCTGCTGCAAAAGAAGTCCAATTAAAATGGAGACTTGATCTGGCCACCCTTCTGCTTAAGGAGTCAGTGCCTATCAACTAAAGAACAAAGTCAAGTTTCTTACCACTGCACAAAACTTTTTCCTTTGTCTTGATCTCTGCCAAACTCTCTAAGCTCATTTGCTATTATGTCTTAGACAAACTTTCTGATTGAAACCATATAAAATATACTTGAGGAGCAACAGAAAATAAAGGTAGAGTTTTTGAGAAAATTGTCAATGAATTCTGGATAGCAGGGATCCGATATAAGGAGGTAACAGGAAGCCCTAGCTTAACACAGTAGGGGTGGAGAAGCAAAGTGTATAGGAAGTAATAAAACATATTTATTTTTATATGGCAGTCCCAACCAATTACAATGTATTACTTCTCTCCATATTCCCCTTAATGTTAGAACCTTGACCTTCTGCTGTTACATATCTCACATTCCTAGGTCTCACATATTTCTATCAACAGTAGCTTCCAACCTCTCTCTGTCATTTCCCCTACCTCTCTTTTTGACTCCCAAAATGCCTGAGTGGTTTTTCAAGAAGATCACATACTGTCTAATCCTGACATATTATCTGCCTGCCCAGGTTGGACTTCCTTTGTTTCCATGGCATCTGCACATAATTCTGTTACATATTATATTTAGGTTGCCTTTCATATGTCTATTCCATAACCTGAGACCTAAGATCAAAGACTGTGCTTTCATTCCTCTGCAACCTGACACATAAAAAAGTGACTGACATCAATTAGATGTTTAATAAATTCTTACTGGCTTGAAGAACAGGCTACTCATTTTTGTTGTGAATCTGTACCAGAGACAAGTCTAGCTTTTGACTCAATAACGAAGAGATGATAAACCTTATAAGGGCAGCCATTTACAAAAATAACTGATGCTAAGTGAAATGAGGAGTTAACATTGAACACCGTTGGCTGTTCTCCCACTACTCTGGTGCAATGATTGTATTAATCCTCCATAGGCACATACAGATGTTTTTCCTCTTTTTGTGTCGACTCAAGTTAAACAATAGTTTTCTATGTTGCGTCATGAGGGCAGTCTGTCAAAGCATGCCACTAGATATAATACTGCTGCACAACCTGAAGTCCAATGGTATCTTAGCAAACAAGTCAGCAAATTTTGCTAGCATTGAAAGTAGCCTTAGGTAAGTTTTCTTTGACAGTAGATGTTTTTACATGGAATTTTTATTACCTCAAGACAATTTTCATTGTCTCATTACTTCAAAATTTTGGTCAGTTAATCCTCAAATCGAATAGACTAAACCCATAAGGCATATGGATTCATTTGTGTGTCCAACTGAGCATCCAACAATTCTTTGCCGGATTCTAATTCCACCATACTCTGCTAAATATGGGATGTATGGTGTGAAAAAGCAGGTATAATCTCTGTTCTTAGGGTGCTGACAATATGATTTCATAAAATACCCACCTATTAAAATGCATTAAAGATGAATAAACACAATTTAACAAATAATATGATTACCTGATTCTTGTGTGTAGATCCCATCTCATTTCCTATGGTGAAGGCTCCAAATTTAACCAACTAAATATTAAATTTCTGAATCTACTCCTGTCTGTCACACTCAGATAATAATCTCATCTTTGAAAGAGGAGAGACTCCTGGGTGTGAACACTCAAATTCTCTACTGTGATCTTCGGAATGAATGCATTTTTCCTCTCCATATTCTTTTACCCTACTGTTTCAAGAAGAAGAAATATCCTAGCTCCTTTCCAAGGACCACCCTAACAAAATCCTAAATTCCACCTTTCACCAATTCATGGGGGACTTTTGCCTCAATCTTTAGACTTGATCTATAACAATATCCTCCATGGTTAAAAAAAAAGAAAAAGAAAAGAAAAATGTATCTTTTAGAGCTTACCCTCAAGCCATTGTTCTCATATTACTTCCATTCATTGACTCTTTTCATCAAAGGAGGAGAAGGAAGAGGGAAAAGGGGGAGGACTTGCCAAATCATTTTTCTTTCATTCACTTAAATCTTCATTTTCTTGGAGCTGTCTTCTAACGACACCATTTGATTCAAACTCATAACATCTGATGGGAATATCTATAGTTTGCATAAAACAATGGCTACTCCTCTTCCTCTTGTCATCCCTGCCTTGATTTCTTTTGGAATCACCCATTTTTATACTCTTAGTCCAGCTGCATTAATTGATCCTATATTAGCTCCAAGAGTGGGCATGTGTAACCTAAACATAGACAGAAAACTCAATATAGGACCAAATGTTGGGTCTGGGATCATTATAGATCTTCATTAGAGCCAACTAGAACTAATCCTGGGAGTGAGGTTGGTGGTACCCTAAAAGAGGAAGCTCTTTCTATTTGTCTGGACTTGGATCTGAATGGATATAAGTTGAGACTGCTACTGCCATCTTATCACAGTGAGGAAAGCTTTTCAGAAACCAGAGTCAAAATAAGAAGCAGAGTGAAGAGATGAAAAAAGAAAAGCTGCCTCTCATTTCATTAACTGAGCTCCTCAATCTAACCATAGCCAGTAAAAGAACTAATCTTGAACTTTATAGTTGAACTTTATAGAGAGTCAGTGGACTCTCTTTTGTTTCAACCAGTTAACAGTTCTGAGCTTATCATTTACAACAAAAAAGCAATGATTTCATTATCTTCAAAAGATTCAATAGTTGGTATTTGTTGGAACTAATCATTCCCTTCCTTAATCATGTACTCTTCCTTCTATCTTTACCCATTTTTTTTCTGATTCTTTCTTTAGCACCCCCCCCAAGTCTTTATACATAACATTAAATTTTAGAATATCAGGGCTAGGATACATATAAGTAAAGAAAGGAATATGTATTGAGATCTTTGGGGAAGATAAAAGTGTAGACACACTGTGACTAGATTTAGAATACCACATTATTTATTAAAACACTGTAAAAGAGTTGTCATATGCAGAGAAAATAGTTTTAAATTTTGATTTCAAGTTATTGTTTCTATTTTGATTATATAAAAAAATCAAATATCAATGAGACACCCCCGAATGGTGGTTTTTGTAACAATGATGCCTTTTATTCTAACTAGAAAAAATAGTAGAACTGTGTTATTGAATTTTTATACTTGCACACTTTCTGCAGCACAATTAAATTGGCTTTCACCTCAGGTTTTAGAAAGCAAAAGGTTAGAAAATACAATAAAGAAACATAATTTCCAAAAAGAACTGAAAGTCATTGGACTGTGAGATGTTTTAAATCATATCAAAAAAGCAGAATTTATGGCCTTATGAGTTATGGAAAAGAAAATTGAATTATGTTTTATTTTTAAAACACAACTACTAAAAAGGTGTTTCCATAGTAACAAGGTCAATACCAGAGGCCATTACAGACCTTCCTCTTTCCTGATAGTGAGTTTAAAGATCCTTTTCAAATACTGCTTTAAAAGCCCTATAAAAAAAACCCGTAGCTTTTCTGATCATTCATCTGAACCCAAAACGAGGAAAAACACACATGGTGTATTGAATTTTTCATGTTTTAAAGGTTATTAGCATTTGTGGCTGTCATATTTTCAGAAAGAAGCCTGCTTGACTAGCAACTGTGCCAACCCCTGAACATGGGGTTTAATTAGCCTGATTGTAAACAGGGACACACAGAAGTTGTTTGCATTAGTGTGCAAACAGAAACAAAAGGTAGCACAGTATTAAAAAAGCACACTTCTTTAACATCTAAATATTGGAAGAGTTAAGTAAATAATCCCTGTCATTAGAAAAATTTCAAAGGCTCAGATAAAATATCATAATACCAGTAGAAGATGACATAAGCCACATTTTGTTTACCATCAAAATAAATAGATTTTTGGCTGCAAAATCAATTCATTTAACCCCACCAGGAAGAGAACTCCCCTTCCTTTTTCCTCTGTGTCAAACTGTCCTATTCATCTGATAGTCATTTGTACAGCTTTATCTTCTTTGCTAAACTGAGTCCCTTGAGAACAGAGATACTCTATTTCTCTTTGTATTCAAGACAGTATCTCACATGACATTTTGTACATAAAAATACTGAAAAAAATTAGTGGAAGATGAATCATGGAAAATCATCACAAATCAGTAAGTAAGATAACAAAACCTCTGACTTAATTTTAGAAATGATGTGTTGGTTGGTATATACTCATGATTTTAATCTTTTTAAACCAAAAGGTCTAGACCCTTATTCACAGAATCATTAGCTGTTAAAAAATAAATCCAATTGCCTGGCTCATATATCAGTGCTGTCAGGATCTCTGCAGGTGGGCCCAGGCAAAAATAGGGTTTTTTTGCTGATTTTATTTTATTCATTTATTATTATTTTTTCAGATAGCCATACCAGGAGTTTCATTATGACATTTCTATATATATATATACATTATATCCTAAATTGGTTCATCTCCTCCATGTTTCTCCTTTCTACCTTCTTTCTTACTCCCCTTAAGGTGATTGACAATAGTTTTTAAAGCTATTCCCATGACTCCAGCATGAAGTCAGAGTTGGAAATCATTGCTTTACATTATTTTCCTGGAGCACAATTGAGGATTAATTTATTTACTTACTCATTTTCCTAATTTACTTCCTATATTTCCCCTCCCCTCAATATTGTTTTGCAGTTCTATGTATACCAAATCAATAAGACTGTTTATTATAACATAATGATTTGTTCCTTAGAATCATTTTCCATAATAAAAACTTTCAATTAAAATAGTTTGGTCTCATATAATTAAAATTTTAGCCCAAAGCCAGTTGTGGTGATGCAAACCAGTAATCCCAGAACTCAGAACACTGAGGCAGGAGGATCAGGAGTTCAAGGCCAGCCTTAGCTACATACAGAGACCCTGCCTCAAAAATTTTAAAAAACAAACAAACAAAATTAACCCAAATTATTATTTATTATATTATTTAACCTACTTATTAGCTTTATGTTGCTATAAATTTAGCTTTTGAGAGATAGAGCTGAATATAGAATCAACTAATAGATACTAAATAGGTATTAGTAGGATCAGGATTAAGTGATTTGAAGACAAAATAAACATGACTGATGTTTATGCTTTCTCCCTTTTATTTAAATACTCTAAAAAGCAGTTCTTTGTTTTCACAAAGAAAAGGCCATATTAAATGTAGTTAAATATTTCTTGTTTTCCTCCAAATTAACTTGAAGCATATTTTCTGTATTTTCCTGGTAAGCTAGAAGCTGTACAAGCATATACACCTCAAAAGGAAGTAATTTTGCAGAGCAATAATTAATAAAAAGGAAAACAAATTATCTCGTGAACTGCATTATCAATTAGAGCTATTCATCAGGTTTCCTTCTTGCTTTTTTTACTCACAGATACCATTCATTGAAGACCCAATATTCTTGCATTGCTCGACATTATGTCTTAAATTAATTTTACTTTGTCTTATTTAGTATAGAGAAAATATTCAAGGTGCCATGGAAACTCCTAATGAATTATTAATTTATTAAAAAGTATTTATTATGCATTGTGTAAATCCAGTGTTTAAAGCCAGTTTGAGCTGGTTTAATTCCACTGTATTCTTGGCCCTATGAATATAAGTTACCCATCCTTACCTGGTGAAGCTATGTGAAGTAAAGCATAAAAACTGTAGATTAGATTAGCAGCACACACACTTTTAAAGTTCAAGGAGAGTAACATTTTTACAATTTGGGAACCAATACCAAGTTGCTAATGTTTTACTTCATCAATTTTTAAAACAAATAAATACCAGTGCCAAGTATCACCATTAGTTAAAGGATAAAGCATTTTAACAAGAAATAATTAATAAAATCTTAGAGGAGAATGAAGGGCAGCTTTCAAAATGACTACAATTAATTGTAGAATTAGAGAGTAGGAGAAAAACACACATTATTTTTGTCTGTTTTTTGTTTTGAGTTGAGGTGTCACTACATAGCCCAGGGTAGCCTTGAACAATGGATCTTCCTGCCTCAGGCTCCTGAATGCTGAGATTACAGGTATGCAGCATCAAGCCTGGCTATGCTGGCTTCTTTATCCTTCTCATTTTGGTCTAGACTGATGAAATTTTGTTAAGAATAAACTCAACTCTACTTGGTTCCTGCTCTCACTCTTCCAAAATCTCTTCCTTATTCTAATTGTTAAGGCTGGTCATTAAAATGTTAAGTAAACTTTCTTTGATCCCTTCAGCATCAAAGAGTATCATGGAAAAAATGCACATTTACTTATCTGTAATGATAATCTCCTATTTTTTCAAATACCAAAGGTATTTCTGTCACCTATCTATTTATATGGAGGCTATAAGTCAAAGACTAACAAATGTAACCACAAAACTTACATGTGTGGACCCAATGACACTACCCTTGTTATTACAATTCCGAGAATCAGAGTTGTTAAAACTGTAGAAATAAAGGAAATCTGAAAAAGAAAATGTAAAAACATTATCAGTGTAGGATATAGGTTATTTTACTTAAATTATTACATCTTTTTAACCTGGGTAAATGTATACACAGGTTACTTTTATACAATTCTTTAGTGGTATGTTGATAATGTCAGGTATGCAACTTCTTATCAGATCACAGTCTTGGACTTCCCAACCCCAAACAGATGAGCAAGTATCAAATATGACTGCTGTAATCTCGCAACGTGACTTTAAACATTTTTGGTGGCTTTCTGATAGAATATAAAACCGAGACTTTAAGTTTATGGAGGTAAAGTAGAAATGATGTTTTCTTTTCTCTTCAGGTCCTATTTTAGTGTTGACTTGTGCTACTTTTCCTTCTATAATTGTTTTTCTGCTTTTATCTTTTATCTTACACTTTGGCTTCTAACACAACAAACTTATCTCCCCAATAATTTTTTATTTGTAAATTTTTTTAAGCCTCTGCTTTTTGCTGTTTGTTCTCTAGCTCTTGCTCTATTTTTCCTGTATGGTTTGCACTTTGGTGCATGTTTCTGAGTCTGTTCTGCTTTTTCCTCTCTATGTTGTCACCATTTCAACTGGTTAAAATATAAACGGCTCTATGTGTGCATGTGCTCTGTGAACTCATTACATTAGATCTGTGCTTCCATTCTTAATTTTGAATCAATAAACACATTTTGGATTTGTTTCTCTGATAAATAAAAATACCAAATTGGTTTTATTTCATGTGATTCTTATTAACTTTGCTTCCTAAGTTATTAATGTTCAATTAAAAAGAGATTTCTATTAAGAGTCCACTGATGATTGAGAAACAGAAAGATTAAATACTGTGTTCAAGTTCACACTAGGAAATGATAGGGAGGGAATTCAAATGCATGTGCCTGACTTCAGATTAGGACTTCTTACTACTGTGCTGTGTTCATTGGGAGATTTAGATATGTAGATATTTCAGTGTAGCACTTCCAAAGGGCATTTGGGGAAAAATGTATGTTAACTATTAATAGTTTTCTTTTCAAGAATGCTACTCTTTGTGTTCTCAGAAAATAACATGTATGTCTACACTGAAATGAAAAATTGTTCAATCATTCAGATAATTGACACACAAAAAAATCTTCCTTTGATGCAACCTTGCTTATTTTTGGATTACTGCTAGTAATGGAAGGTGTAGTGATTAGAATAATCCGGAACATCGTCTCTATCCTCAGCTCTGTCTAGAAGGAAGGACTTCATAACTGGATACTCAACATCAAACATCATAAGAAAAAGTAAGCGTTAGTCAACTGTTCAAATTTTCAACATAAAATATAAAAGTATCATATGAATAACCTTTTTCAAAATTCTTCCTCAGTATGCTTGTCATCATATAGACATGGCACCAACAATAATTTGGCTAAAATGCAAACATTCCCTGATGCATCCAAAGACTAGTCTATGCAAATAAGCTTATGTGATGAGTTGAACAGGAAGAGTGGCATTTCTCTTTAGCAATAAGAATCAAATATTGGTCAAATTCCCGATCAATACATTGACATTTAAATCTATTGAATAGAGAATAGACATAATAAATGTTGTTGATTTACAAATGAGATCATTCAAGCTATTGAAGTGATTCATGCTTATTTCTTAGTTTAACTTAAAAAAACTTTAAGTGGTACACAGAAATGTAAAGTTTGAATGTATTAATGGGGTACTCTGTAATGCCTAATACATGGATATAGTGCATAATGGGTAAATCAGTTTAAAGCCATTCATCTCTTCAAATATTTATTATTTTTTGTGGTACCTAAATTTTATTTTACTAAAACTACCTACAAAATAGTTGGAACATGTTTCTAATAGGTAAGATTTGCTTTAAGGTAAGTTTTTTGCATTTTTAAAATTTAATATGTACTATCCGGCACTAGTTAGGTTCTCTCCCTTAGAAAAGAAAAAGGAAAGACAATTTAGTTGACATTCAGCAACTATTTCCTGTAAGTTCCCCCAATAGAAGCTAGGGATTCAACCACAGTTTACTTGAGCATAATCATAAGTAAACCAAAAGAAACTGAAGATGAACACTAAAGATGTAAACTAAAAATGAATAACTGAAAACTTTGCCAAACAGACTGTAGACAAACAAAATTAATGCAAGTAACAGAAAGCATTTCATTTCTATGCCTATTTAAAAGTGAAAAATTACCTTCCCAAGCTTTGCTATATCTCGGTACATGGACAATGGCAGAGTAAAGGTAACTGTGGAAAGTATAATAATGAAGTGTCGACCAATAAACAAGTTCTCAGGATCAACTAAAATACAATAAATATTATTTAATGTTTACAGGAATAAGAAATACATGGATGATACAACTAAGTAGCCAAGTACTTTCTAAATTGAGAAAGATGATGTTACTATATTAAATTATAGCTTAGTACAATTAATGGGAAAAACAGCTTGCTTACTTAAAAAACAATGCAATGTAAAAATCTTTCTATAGGGAACTTCAAATATAAAATATTGTAAGTATGTGAAAAATAATAAGCCAGGTGTGTTGGCTCACACCTGTAATCCTAGCTACCTGGGAGGCTGAGATCAGGAGGATGGCAGCTTGAGGCCAGCCCAGGCAAATAGTTCAGTAGACTCCATCTCCAAAATAACCAGAGCAAAATGGACTGGAGGAGTACTCAAGAGGTAGAGTGCCTGCTCTGCAAGCATGAAGCCCTAAGTTCAAATCCCAGTCCCACCAAAAAACAAAAAAAAGAAGAATATTAACTTTAAATACTATAGAAAGGTAAGCTAATACTTTAGGATCAACATAGATCACAGAAATTGCAAGATATGTGAGGGAACCCAACTCTTCTATTTTCAAATGTTTTATTTATAGATTATTATGGATCACATAAACAGAACTATATAAAATAAACTTATTAAGACCCTCAAAAGTCTTGTCTTTACTTACCCCCTGGGAGCCTTTGAAAAACTTTGCTCAAAGTATCTCCTGCTATTATGTTGTAACTTATCATAGCTAAAAATATAATTAAAATAACAGTCATCAATAAGCCATCTCACATTTTATCTCAAATATTTTGAGTGTAATCCATATTACTTTCCAAGTATTGTTGTACTTCTACTACTTTTAAATATATATTATGATTACCAATATGTACAATCTTAAAAATAACAATTCAAAAGATTTATGGTATCAATTTACATTACAAAATTGTCACTTTGTAAATGGATTCATCCCAGAACACCCTTAAATAGTGAGCTTTGATAGTTATTTAAAATGCAGTTATTTTGTTTTTATAGTCCAGTTTCTACTTTTTCAGGAACACATGTACTGATTAAGTGAAGAATAGCAATATTAAAGTTTGAAGGTACCAAAATACCCACTTCTGTGGGAACATTTGGATCTAGTTATTTGAACAATAGTTTCCATAATACTGATATAAAAAACAAAGTCACACTTATAATCCTAGCTACTTGTGGGGCAGAGATCAGCCAGCCCTAGGCAAATAGATCATGAAGTACTGTTTCAGAAATACCCAATATGAAAAGGTTGGTGGAGTGACTTAAGTGGGAGAGTGCCTGCTTAGCAAGTGTGAGGCCCTGAGTTCAAACTCCAGTACTGCCAAAAACAAAATAAAAATAAATAACCAGACCAAAAAATGGACAGGACGTGTGGCTCAGGCAGTAGATCACAAAGCCCTGAGTTCAAACCCCAGTCCACCAAAACTCTCTCCCTGAAAAATGAAGTCAATCTAGTCACTGGTTTGCATTAATATTTTATCCATTTAAGAAGTGCTAGATGACTCACTACTATGGTATAAACTTTAAATAGCATGTTACCCTAGTACATGACTTCCAAAAATCCTTAGTTTTTTTTTAAGTGTGTTGAAATTTAAGAGAAATTTGTTGCTTCCCCTTCACATTCAATCCCAGATCATTCTATTTTTGCCAGACAAGGAAAGCCCAAACATTAACCAGATAAAAATTATCCTCATTTTATTTCAGAAACATGCCCAGAAAATAAGGAAGGGTTAAAGATATAAACATTTGAAAAGTATTTCAACTGCTACTTTTATCATTCTCAAATGATAAAAATAAAACAATTTTTATTCAGAAAAGGTTGGATGTTAATACAAATAATTCCAGTATTCATCTTCACAATCATCTTACCTATGAAAGGATACAAAAATTGTAGGACAGAGAGGAGGAGATACCCTGGAAAGCCAAAGGTTTTGTTGACCAAAGACTGGTAGGTGTCTGTTCCAGAGAGGGCCCCTCCTTTTATTAATAAAATAAGGGAAAAGTCTGTGGCAAAAAATAACAAACAAATGTCATTTGATACATAGGGTTTTCAGATTGTGACTTAATTACCACTGAGAAAAGGGATTTTTTTTAAAAAGAGTGTATTTAATCACATAATATTTCCATGACAAAGCTATCCTTTTTCCAGAAAACATTATGAAACTGTACAGTTTCCAGTTACATAATTTTCAATGAGGATGCAAATATACTTAACATACCTAGGAAGTGCAGTGGACAGAAGAGGGAACACATGGTCAAGGTGCCAGAACTCCATTTTGCTTTCTTACCCCAACCACTGTTATTAGCATGTGTCTCAATTGTCCACACACCAGAATGTAGGTTACCAGATACTTTATAGGTGTTCAATGTGTGAAGACAGAATGAAATTTTGTAGGCGTTTTAAAAAATAATAAATCTAAGAGACTCAGAACATTTATTTTACAAAGTAAAATTTGTAACTTCTCTTTATAGTTATTATGGGTAAGAGAACACTGTAAGAATTTTTCTTTTGAAATTTACATTATAGAAATTTCAGAATTAAAGTTAAAAATACAAATATATAGAAATGATAGTTGAAATTTAGTCTCTTTTTTCTCTATGTCTTTTCACTAAAAGACCTTACAGTTGTACTGTATACAAATGTCTGCATAAGGTTTGGTATTTGCTTCCTGTTTTTCTCTATCTCATGTTTCCACCATCCTGATTTCTTTTTTATCTTGTAAGAAATTTGGAAATGTGTTAAAATACAAAAGAGAAAACACAATCATTGCAGAATGGTTTCCAAGTTGCTTCCCTTCTGTATCACTGGTTTCTTTTCACAAATTCATCAATGATCTCTAAGCTGGTAACTTTAACTATCTCCTAAACCTTCGTATTGTTTACTTTTCTTCCAGATGTTTTTGTTCTATTATTTCTTGCTTTTGTTTTCTAGCTTCCACTTTTCTTTTACTCACCCATCTCTGTCGGGCTTTGTGACATCACTCTCTCCTACCCTTGTGTTCCTACCATTTTGACATTTTTACTGACTTTTACTAGTTTCTTTTAGTCTGCTCAGTTACTAGATCTTTGGACTATTTGCTCTTCAAGATGTCTACTGTGATCTCATCATAACTGGTTTCAATTTTTATACAGATGTCAGTAACACCTAAATTTGTGTCTGCAGCTCATAGACTTCAAAACTCCAGAGTTCTATATCTAGCTGCCTAACACATATCAAAGGCATCTCAACTTTATAATGTCCAAATTCTAATTTGTGTATTTGTCCTGGAACTTGCGACCCTTTCCATATTTCTCTGATCTATGAATAATATTAACAGAAACTTGAGAACTGCCCTACACTTCCCAATATTCATTATTTTCTATATTCCTTTGGTCCCTAAGCCCATTAACTATTGATTTATAAATATTGGACAGTAGCTCCTAATTTCTTATCTCTAACCTGCTTTATCGTAGAGCTTTGGCCTTTATAATTTCTTACTTAGATTGCTGCAAAAACTTCCCTCCAGTACTTTTATACACCAAGATAGTTTTTATATCCCTTCCCTACATTCCCCACCCACCAAGTGGATCAGACTTTAGCATAAATCTAATCATGTCTTTTGCTTGAACTTCTCCAGGGAGACCTACTAGTGCTTTGCATAAAAATAAACTGCTTTTCATGGGTGGAAAGAATCACTATTTGTGTGAACTTTCCTAAGTCTCATCTGTGAGACAAAGCAGCATGTAAGCTTGAAGAGTAGCATGAGGCTTATGATGCCTAAATGTAGCCCACAATGCCTGGTGCATTATAGAGATGAAATGAATGAGAAGTTATGCTACTCTTATTTGTTTTTAACAAGTTGCATATGGAGGTTGGGGGGAAAAAAAGGAACATTGTATTTGGAGTAAGGTAGCAATTATATAACCACAAAACTCTAGCAGATACCTCCACAGCACTATTCTGTGTGCCAGGCCTCTTCCCAAATGCTTTACGTATAATCTTCACAATAACACTACATAGAAGGTATTATTATCTCCATGTAATAAATGAGCAAAAGAGGCACAGAAAGTTAAGTAAATGACCATTTCCACCTTGCTCATCAGGGCTCAGGCCAAGCAGGCCTGCCTCAGAGTCCATGCACTTACTCAGTACCTCAACTCTGTTACTAGAAACTAAAAACCCGGTGTAAGTAATTTTCATCTATTTAAGTTTCAATTTCTGCCTCCCTAAAAGTAAACTATGAATGCCTTCTTTATGGAGTCAGAGGATTTGGTATTGTGGCTGCATGAAGTTTGGCATCTAACCAATCCTTAGGACGTGGCAATGATTATTGTTTTTTGACAGCCTTCTTCTCTGCCTCTGCAAACCCCTCCAACTTTCCCTCCCCACTTATGAGCCTCAGCCCCACACCTCAGCCAGTCGGAATCACTTGCACATTTCCACATTTCTATCTGCTTGGAGTACCCATCCATTTCTTTTCAAGTTCACATTTTCCTCATGAATAGGCATCTCCTTCTTCCAATAATATTCCTAATCCTTTGAGGCAGGGTTAAATGTCAGAGTTCCTGTCACCATGCACAGATTTTTATTATGGTGTTTTTCATCATATTACAATTATGTGTCTATATGACATTCTACACTGTGAGCTTCATAAGAGTGGATAAAGTTTTTCATTGCTATATTGGTAACAGTATCAATTGGCTGGCACACTGCTGACCTGAATATATTTGGTGAATGAGTTAATATCAATATAGCAGGTTTGCTATCTATCTGATTCTAATTTTATGTGATAAGTGACATAATAAAGAAATTTTAATCTATTCTATAAGCAAAATGTTTGTAGCAATTCTATGTCCTTTGCTTTAAAAAAGGAAATGCTTCACAAAGAGTTGAAAAGTTCCTTGGAGGATGAGCAGAGCTTTACCAGGTAGAGAGGAAAAGGAATGCCAGGCAGGAGGACCATAATCCAGAAAGCAGTGTGAAAGCATGTTCTGTCTATGGGAAATTAAATAGTCCAGAATGGCTACAGGGAAGGTCTGCACTTAGCAGTAGTGGTGACTAGTTAAAGTAGCTGCAGATGAGACTAAAAATGTAGACTGTGGCAAACTCATGAAGGGATTTGATTGCAGTAATATTTGTTGTTGTCTTTGCAGAGTCTTGGAGTGCTTTGAAATGTGGGGGGTGGTAATAGAGGCAAGGCTGAGGCTATAGATAATTCTTGCAGCAATAAGGAAGACTGATCAGTAGACAGATGCTGGAGGCAGAAAAAACTGAATGGGAAAGCCAATGAGGGCTGAGTCACTGAGAGGAGACATCATAGATACCATACAGGTTTGGTTAAGACTACATAAAATGAGATGAGAATGCTGAGTTTTATAACACTTCAAAATGCATTGCTTCAAGTTCACAATTTCTAATGATTAAATGATAAATATAAATATTTTCATCCACTCATTAAATATAGTCTACAAATATAGACTCTTAAAAGTTTTAGATATTTCAATCAATCACTATAATATTTTGGTCTCCCTTTAAAGATGGGCACATTTAAAAATGATCCATGAATCTTAATATCAGACCACAAATTCTAAAGTTGATACAGGAAAGAGTAGGAAATACTCTGGAGTTAGTAGGTATAGGTAAGAACTTTCTCAACGAAACCCCAGCAGCACAGCAACTAAGAGATAGCATAGATAAATGGGACCTCATAAAACTAAAAAGCTTCTGTTCATCAAAAGAAATGGTCTCTAAACTGAAGAGAACACCCACAGAGTGGGAGAAAATATTTGCCAGCTATACACCAGACAAAGGACTGATAACCAGAATATATAGGGAACTTAAAAGACTAAATTCTCCCAAAACTAATGAACCAATAAAGAAATGGGCAAGTGAACTAAACAGAACTTTCTCAAAAGAAGAAATTCAAATGGCCAAAAAACACATGAAAAAATGCTCACCATCTCTAGCAATAAAGGAAATGCAAATTAAAACCACACTAAGATTCCACCTCACCCCTGTTAGAATAGCCATCATTAACAACACCACCACCAACAGGTATTGGCGAGGATGCGGGGGAAAAAGGAACCCTCTTACACTGTTGGTGGGAATGTAAACTAGTACAACCACTCTGGAAAAAAATTTGGAGGCTATTTAAACAGGTAGACATTGATCTACCATTTGATCCAGCAATACCACTCTTGGGGATATACCCAAAAGACTGTGACACAGGTTACTCCAGAGGCACCTGCACACCCATGTTTATTGCGGCACTATTCACAATAGCCAAGTTATGGAAACAGCCAAGATGCCCCACCACTGATGAATGGATTAAGAAAATGTGGTATCTATACACAATGGAATTTTATGCAGCCATGAAGAAGAACGAAATGTTATCATTCGCTGGTAAATGGATGGAATTGGAGAACATCATTCTGAGTGTGGTTAGCCTGGCCCAAAAGACCAAAAATTTTTATGTTCTCCCTCATATGTGGACATTAGATCAAGGGCAAACACAACAATGGGATTGGACTTTGAGCACATGATAAAAGCGAGAGCACACAAGGGAGGGGTGAGGATAGGTAAGACACCTAAAAAATTAGCTAGCATTTGTTGCCCTTAACACAGAGAAACTAAAGCAGATACCTTAAAAGCAACTGAGGCCAATAGGAAAAGGGGACCAGGAACTAGAGAAAAGGTGAGATCAAAAAGAATTAACCTAGAAGGCAACACACACGCACAGGAAATCAATGTGAGTCAACTCCCTGTATAGCTATCCTTATCTCAACCAGCAAAAACACTTATTCCTTCCTATTATGGCTTATACTCTCTCTACAACAAAATTAGAAATAAGGGCAAAAGAGTTTCTGCTGGATATTGAGGGGGTAGGGGTGAGAGGGAGGGGGCGGAGTGGGTGGTAAGGGAGGGGGTGGGGGCAGGGGGGAGAAATGACCCAAGCCTTGTATGCACATATGAATAATAATATAAAATAAAAAAAAAAGATCCATGAGTGAATTGATGTTATTTAAGAGAAGAATTTTCTCTCCAATCTTTATGGTGCTTGGACAACAGAAGTATTTTATTCTAATCAACAAATATCAAAATGTTAAAGCAAATTAAAATAAAATTCTTTGTTGTAATTAGTTATAATTCTTTTTGTTCCTCAACATTTCACAAACATGGAAACAGAACTAAAAAACAATATCTGTTGAACCAAACATGTCTCAATAGAGGCTTTAAAAGGCAAAAGAAAAATTCAAGCACAAACCCACCATATATAGTGTCAATTTAAAGAAAATTTTCATATCTCCTACTTATAGATTAAAAATGTCATTATTTTTTACAAAAATGGAGACAGGAAGGAAAACAGGTTCTGTCTGGGGGGTTGGTAGCAGTGGGAGAGGGGGAGGATATAAGAAAAAGATATAGGAGGGTGAATATGGTGAAAATATTTTGTACATATGTATAAAAATGGAAAAAATGAAACCTGTTGAAACTATTCCAGGAATGAGGGTTGGGGGGGACAAAGGAGAATGATGGAGTAAGTGAATTCAACTATGATGTATTTTAAGAACTTTTGTAAATGTCACAATGTGTCCCCAGTACAACAATAAAAATAATAAAGGGAAAAAAGGAAACAAAATAAATCATAATCTATCAAGGATTTGCTTTTGTGTGATAACCCTTTATCAAAATTGCTCAAGGATTTGGATCGTATAAGTGAATGAATGAGTTAGTAATTCCCACTGATAGGTAACTGCAATACGTGACCTTGAAAGCAAAGGAATGTGCAAATCATTGCTACAAGTTTATGTAGATATATATATATATATATATATATGATATTTGCATTATGACTCATTTATGTATAATATGATTTGGTTTTAGTAAACTGTTCGTTCTCCAGAATCTTGGGTGATATGTATATTTAATTTTTCTATCTACTGGTTTACAGTGTGTGTAAATGTTTACAATGCACTTAAAGCCATGGTATTACGCCTGGGAGGAAATTACTTATTTGTCAGTGCTGATTGGGAAGCAGGAAATTTAAAAATGACAAGGGTGAATGCTTGAGTGAGATTTTTAAATGTAGTAAATGCTTTAATAAATACAATACAATTTTAAACCCAGCAACTCAATTAGCACAATATTATGGGTCCCATGCTACCAAGTAATGGGTCTTAAGCTACAAAGAGCTATAGGGATTAGAAGCAGATTAGGTCTTGGGGCTGGGGAGTGGAAAGAAACCAGGGAGAAAATTGTCCAATGATTCTGCAACTTTGAATTTGGTATCTATTAAATGCTTTACTGTTCTTACTTTACCCTGAGGAATAAAAGCAGCATTATGGGCTGGCCTTGAAAGTCTAAAATTTTATGAGGGATGCCATCTTTGTCAAGATCATCAGAAAAAGAGCAAAGCACAGCTGGACAGAGGCTCTTTCTTGGGAAAGGAGTTTATATATGGAGTGCTTTGGGAGGGACAGGAATGAAAGGACAGGTCAGAGAAACAGCTCAGTAAGGATGTGGTCTCAGGTAGATACTAGTGACAACCTAGCACTTTGGTGGTGGAGCTCTGGAGCTCCAACTGCATCATGTATTGGTCCCTTTTAGAGGAAAGGAGACTGGCTTTTGGATTTCTACCAGTCAGTCATTGGCTGAAGACTATGGGGAAATAGGCATGGTGTTGGGGGATCATAAACTCACAGGAAGACCGCTCTCTTGGGGTCCAGTCACCCCTCCAGAGAAAGGGGCGTCTGAGGGGCTTTGCACAAGCTGTCTAAGGGCATCTGGGCACTCATTGTGTTCACCACAGGAGCAACCCCTTTGGGTGTCTGTCTATGAATACTGCCTCTTTCACAGTGATCCTAAGCTACCTGAGACACTGTGTTTGTCAAGTGAGATGATGGGATGACAGGGCTGGGATGAGGCCAGCAAGAAGAGGAGATGACTGTGAGTAGTAAAACCTACACTTGGATGGAAAGTGACAAAATATGGTTATGAATGGATATTTTACATGAAGGGGGAGGCAGAAGGAAGTGATTTAGTATTCACCTTACTGATGCATTCAAAGACAGTGGCAGGCAGGGTCAGTGGGGTGAGAGGGGGCATGGGTGAAACATCAGGGCTTCAGTTCCACCTGTACAAACACAGCTGTCAAGGCTGCTCATTGCACACACCTGCCCACAAAGCCCTGCTGGGTGCCCTGTCACAGCAGCTTCCTCTTTTAGCCTCAACCAACCTCTAAAATGACCTTCCCATGGACCACTTTAGAAAGTGAAAAAGGCACATGAAAAGGATTTGGACTTGGTAATATATAATGCTCTTTTACTTTTTCTAATCAGTTTAAAGGATTAGTATGAAAAGTAAATCTCTTCAGACATAATGCTTAAATTCCTTAGGATCCTTTGATGCACTTCTTAATTAACTACAAAATTCAATTGTAGAGTATATTTGTGTGCGTAAAGAACTTATTGCACAATTTAAGTCGCAGGAATATGCAATTAGATGGATTTTACCTGTAATATATGAAACCCAGAATAAAAGCAGTATTCCCAAAGGAAATCCAGCTTGCTTCATTGAATAAGGCAATCCTGGAAAAACATAAAATGCCACAACCCTTGCATTAATAAGACATAAAGAAATACAGACTTTTCCCCCAACTCCTATATGTAACAGGTGAAGCAAGTGTATATATTTACATGACAAATCTGTAAGTAAATATAGGAAAGTCCTAAAACAAAATCTTAGCATATTTTAAAACTTATTCCAGAATAAAATGTTAAATTAGGGACATATCAAGAAAGCAAGTTTATGAGTTGATGGAATAAGAATTAGAAGGCAACAAATGACAAACAGATGCCAGTACACAGGAGTAATCTTTACTTCAAGAGGAAGGTGACATAAGCCCTACAGTACATGGAGAGCAATGACCTCAAACTCTTCCTTATGTACTAGTATGGAAAGCAGAGAGGATAATAAGGAAAGAAGAAATGTTATGGAATATCAAAAAAAGAGGGACGCTGGAGTCAAAATGGGACAACCATGTAGGAAAAAGTGAAAAAAGTGTGAATGCAGAAGTATTTTTATAAAACTAAATGAAGTTTCTTTTAGTTGATTGTTCCATTATTAAAAGAAATCATAAGCATTTCCAATAAACAAATTTGTGCTATTGACTAAATATTTAAAACTAATATATCAATTTTGTAACTTAAAATTTAACATAATATGGACTGGTTAGGAATTATATGGATTTTTTTTACAAGATTGTTAGGTTTTCACATTAACTTTTGTACCTGAAATGTTTATAGGTAACTGTAGGTTTGTTTTATACTTCTAGAAGGTCATAGTAAGGTGATCCAAGTAATGGTTGATACTTGAGGAAGAAGAAAAATTGCATTGGTAAAACTATTCATTGAACAGGCAACCTATGGGAAAAAAAAATTCAGCTTCTCCCCTGTGCAATTCCATGCCTGTGCAGTGCTGATCGCAACCCCATCTTCAATTAGAAAGAGACTGATGCAGATTGTTATGTTGAAAAATAGGAAGGCTGTTGTGGAAGAAAATTACCAATTTTCTCATCTAAAATTTCTTGTTCTTTTATTTTATCATTTTTACATTTACTTACATGTGTATACATTGTTTGTGCCACTTTCCCCCCTAAAATCTCTTCATTTGAAAAGAAGTACTGTACTAGCAGCATAGTAAGTGCTTTAAATTTAGCCTTTTCATCTTAAAAACAAAAACTAACAGAACACAGAGCACTTACCTATTATACCAGATCCTATAATTGAGTTGACAACGTTAAAAACGGCAGCAGACTGACAAGATTTCCCTTTATGCTCACGTTCAGAAACGAGGGTTTCACTGTCATCCACATCTCTCTATTTGAATAGGCAGAATGGTGAACAAATATTTACTAGCTCAAGAATGGAAAATGTCAGACAAATATGCCATGCAAGATTCTAACATGATCTTGATAGCAATAGGTAATATCAATAGCAATAAAATGATGACGAGAATAACGAATACTAATAGCTATTAGTTCAACAGAGCTTTGTAAGCAACTTCATCCTCAAGTGTCCAGATTCCAGCTGCCTAACAGAATCGCAGTCAATCGCAGACTATCGGATGTGTTAAGGAGTCAACAAAGCTGTTGTCAAGTTAAACCTATATTGAAGTGTTTGCCAATGGAAAAGTAAAAAGTCAGATAAAGACATTTTTTGCTCTCCCGGAGAACTTTGCAGTTCAAAACCAAGACCCCAGATTCATTCACCTGTTGCAAGGTGAATGAAACTTGAGAGGAGCTAGTTTACCTGAGGCGGGATGACGAGTGACTGCCCCTGGTACCCCATGGTGGCGCCGAGGTCCGGGGATCGCGGCTGTCGCCGGGCAGGTTTCTCGGCACTGGCACCCGCGCGGTGAGCGCAGCCGGGCGCTGGGGTGCGGGGGTGGGGGGGGGGCGGGGGGAGGCTCGGGCTCCGCAGGCGGTGCAGCACCCGCTCGTTGAGCTGAGCTCCCGCCGGGTCACCTTCCCACCAGGGTTTGCCCAGCCAAGTGCGCGTGCCTGGTGCGGGATGCTGCAGGGTGTTTCTGACCTGGGCAGTCCTGACTCCCTCCACTATTCTTTTTTGCGCCGCCCCACCCTCCTTCCCGCCAGGGATCATGAGAACTACTGCAAAGAACGGTTTGTCCCACCCGCGCTGCCCTGCCCAGATAGTTCAGTTATCATGGCCTCATTTTAAGTTACTCGTAAATTAGCTGCTCTTTTGCTGGAGTCTGAGGCCCAGTTAGAAGACAGTAGCTCCCCTGCTCCATCTCACATCTTTTCTGTTAGCACGCACTTCCCCCTACACCACTCTAGGACAGAGGTGACAGGTGGAAATTTGGGACTTCAGTGGTAAATGGAAATTAGAGGACTCATAAGAAAGTAACAAAATACCCAAAACTTTCTTAGGATTTTAGCAAACTTGATTACTGTGCATGCTATAGTCAAATACATCCTGGAAACTTTTCAGAACAGGAAAGGAAAAGGAAGGATTGTTATTAGATTTGGGTAATAAACCTTTAAAAGGTAAAGAAGGCCATAAGGGGATGGAGAAGGTAAAGAAACTAGGGTGTCCGAGCTAGAAAGAATCTTAAATGACTGTCTACTCACCTCTCATATTACAAATGATGATGCCCAGGCCCAGAGGGCAATCATTCAAAGGTACAGGATACACAGAGACAGTGTCAGGGATAATAACAGTGGTAATAATGTATAAAGGCTTTTCAAATAATTAAGGAGGTTCTTCTTAAGCATTTATTTAGTCATGAAAAAATATGGAAAACTAAAAAAGAATTATAAACTCCACAGATTCTCTACCATCAAATTAATAAATGCTAATAGTTTGCCATATTTCTTCAAAGTGTAAAATTTAATGTCACAATAGAAACCCCATTTACTCCCTCCCACATCATCTCTAGAGACATCCAGTTAATGAAATGTATATCTTTTCTATGATTAATAATTTCCCCCATCCATTCATAGTCATAAATGTTATGTAATATGGTATAAAACATTATAAATCACATCACATCGTAGGTAGGAGGATCATCACAGTCCCAGGCCTGCCTGGCAGAAATGTGACATTCTGTTGGAAAAATAACTGAAGCACAAAACAAAAGGGCTGGGGACATGGCTCAAGTTACCGCTTGATGGCCCTGAGTTCAAATGTAAGCACAGCCCCAAATCAACAACAAAAGATTTACAAAAGTGGATCAGTATTGTATATGTTATTTTTCTGTTGTAATTTTTGCTTGTAGTTGTATGCCCATACAGTTTATTTGCCCAACAGTTCAGTTAGCCTTCTCTTGAGAGTAATATATTAAAGGTTGTTTCTAATTTTCCAACCTTCTGGAACATGTGACAATTTCTCTAGAAGTACAACTCTTACATATTGAGAATGAACATTTTCAATCCAGTATTTCCAAATTGTTCTATATAATTGGTAGTACCAATTATATTCCCACCAGTGGTGGTGAAATTCCTGGTACATTGTCAACACCAGGACTTAGTTTTGATTTAAAGTTTTGTTGTTCCTGTGCATTTTAAAATGGTATATGATTGTTGTATAAATCTCCATTATCCTAATTCATATTGGAACGGAGGATCTTTTCCTGCATTTATTAACTATCTGTACTGTCTTCTTTGAAAATTGAATTTTACACATTTTGCACATTTGATTTTGGTTATTATTCATTTTCTAATTGATTTGTAAGAGTCGTTTATTTATGTCAGCTATGTATTTTATCAATATATGCCAGTCATACATATTTGTACATCTCTGCCTTCTAGTTTCTTCTAAAATTGTGTTTGTCCTTTATTATGTGAACTGCATAATTTTTATATACCCAAATTATTTATCTTAATCTCAGTAAAATGCATCAGGACAGGAAAAATTTATAACACTATTTCACTCAATATTTAAATATAAAAGTCTCAAAGAAAATATTTAGCAAATTAAATCACATTTATGATTTATGATATATGGAAAGGTTATGATATTCAAACCAAGTTTAGTGTATTCTTTTTTTTGTCTATTAAAATTTTTTTTTATTCATATGTGCATACAATGCTTGGTTCATTTCTCCCCCCTGCCCCCACCCCCTCCCTTACCACCCACTTAATGTATTCTAAGGATGAAAGAATTTCTTAAAATATCTATAAAAACTTTTCTACATTAACCTATTATAAGAGACAGCCATGTTATTGTCTCACTAAATGCAGGAACATATTTCATAATGTTGAAGTCATGATTAAAAGACTCTGTATAATTTAGAAACAGAAGACAATTTCCTTAAATTGATAAACTATAGCAAATATTTTCGTTTTGGGTAAATTTTGGAAGCATTCTCATTTTATTCAGAAATGAAACAAAAATGTCCATGATTGTGACTTTGTTTAACATGATGTTAGAGTTTCTAGCCCAGGGCAATCATATAATGAAGGACAGAAAAATCAGAGATATGAAGATTAGAAAGTTAGAAAGGTATCATTTGTTAGAAATGATAAAACTATCATTATTTAAATAATAAGATATTTGTAAAGAAAAATCCAAGAGAATCAGAAAAAATATTAGACATAACAAAAGAGTTTAGGGAGAAGACTAGATAAGCTAAGATTGGCCTGAACATGTATTAATATCTTCATAACAACAACAAACAATTATCTGGTTAAAAAGAATAAGGTACGATCGGAGAATGCTTATGTCCTACTACTTCTGAAGAGGTGCATAATCTCTTCAGAGATAACTATGACAATCAAAAGACATTAAACCCAGTGCCTGTGGCTGACATCTTTAATCCTAGCTACTTGGGAAGCTGACTGAGATAGGTTGAATCCAAGTTCCAGGCCAACCTGGGCTCATAGTTCTTGAGAGTCCATCTCTAAAATAACCAGAGCAAAATGGATTGGAGGTGTGGCTCAAGCAGTAGAGTGCCGACTTTGCAAGTGCGAAGCCCTGAGTTCTAACTCCAGTCCTGTTGAGAGAAATTAAATAAGGCTTAAATAAATGGAGGATTTACCATATTCATGGATAAGAGCAATAAATATTCTAAGAATATCAATTCTGTCCTAGTTGATCTATTGATTAAATACAATTAATTTTACTATATGGATCACAAATCTCTGGGAGTATAAACTTATAAAATCTGTAAAACTTTTTTTTTTGGTTTTTCTAAAGGTTTTTTAAAAAAATTAGGGTATATTCATTGTAAAGGAGGATTCATTGTGACAATTCCAAATAGGCTTATGTTGTACATTGGTTAGATTGCCTCACCCTCTCTCCTCCTAGCTCCCCTCCCACCCCACTTAAAGCAATTTCAAGATATTTCATTGTTTTATTTTGTATATGAAGTCTAGCAACCATATTCCCTTGGACCTTAATCTCCTTTGGTCATCCTCTCCCCTCCCACAAGTATCCCACACTCTTTTTTATTTATTTCTAAGTCAGTGTTCAAAGGGATTTCTCTATGTGTTCCCGCTGTGACTATATTTAACTTTGTTCCATTCAGCTCCTTGGTTACTTTCCTTTACCCCTTTACCTCATATTCCATTTTTCAACAGCTTTCAGTACATATCATTTTGTCCTCTAGCTGCACAGATGTAAGATATTACAAAATTGTTGACACTCTATCATTCCCTTTTCCTTAAAACTTTTCATTTTAAACACAAAATAAAACATTTGCTTTAAAAAGTAGAAAATAATGCAAAATAGGATAATTTTTAATAAATTATTGCATGTCTACTCTCAGTGATAATTTAAAGTTTAAAAAAAATGTGTCTATACCACTCTTGGGGATATACCCAAAAGACTGTTACTCCAGAGGCACCTGCACATCCATGTTCATTGCAGCACTATTCACAATAGCCAAGTTATGGAAACAGCCAAGATGCCCCACCACTGACGAATGGATTAAGAAAATGTGGTATCTATACACAATGGAATTTTATGCAGCCATGAAGAAGAACGAAATGTTATCATTCGCTGGTAAATGGATGGAATTGGAGAACATCATTCTGAGTGAGGTTAGCCTGGCTCAAAAAACCAAAAATCGTATGTTCTCCCTCATATGTGGACATTAGATCAAGGGCAAACACAACAAGGGGATTGGACTATGAGCACATGATAAAAGCGAGAGCACACAAGGGAGGGGTGAGGATAGGTAAGACACCTCAAAAACTAGCTAGCATTTGTTGCCCTCAACGCAGAGAAACTAAAGCAGATACCTTAAAGCAACTGAGTCCAATAGGAAAAGGGGAACAGGTACTAGAGAAAAGGTTAGATGAAAAAGAATTAACCTAGAAGGTAACACCCACGCACAGGAAATCAATGTGAGTCAATGCCCTGTATAGCTATCCTTATCTCAACCAGCAAAAACCCTTGTTCCTTCCTGTTATTGCTTATACTCTCTCTACAACAAAATTAGAAATAAGGGCAAAATAGTTTCTGCTGGGTATTGAGGGGGGTGGAGAGGGAGGGGGTGGAGTGGGTGGTAAGGGAGGGGGTGGGGGCAGGGGGGAGAAATGACCCAAGCCTTGTATGCACATATGAATAATAAAAGAAAAATGAAAAAAAATGTGTCTGCCTGTGTATTTGTACTTTTTATTTTTTTTCCTTTTATAGATCTGGAGCCTGTGGGGTTAAAAGGTATGTTCACAAAATTTCTGATAATTCTTTTTAAGAAGCAGAGATTAAGTTGGACGCAGCTGGTTGTACTTGTAATTCCAGTACTCAGGAGGCTGAAGCAGGAGCATGGAGTTTGAGGGCTACATCAAGATTCTGTCCCCTAAAACAAGAAAAACAAAGAAGGAGGAGAAGGAGGTGGTGGAGGAGGAGGGGGAGAAAGTGGAGGAGGAGGAGCAGCTTCATTTCCATTCTCTTGAGAGTGATATGACTTTCTTCTAATAACATCCGATGGAGTGACATCTGATGGAAATGAATGTGAGTCACTTCCGACACTAAGTCATAAAAGTCACTGTGGTTTCTGCCTTGCTTCCTCAGATCACTGACTTTGGGAGAGGCCAGCTGCTATGTTGCAAGGAAATTCTAATTACCTCAGAGAGGCCCACATGGTGAGGAAGTCCAGTCTCCTGCAACTGCCATGTGAATGAGATAAGTGTGTGGGGTGGGGAGTGACTTCCAAGCTCCATCAAGCTTTCAGATGGCTGAGGCCCCTGACTGTATCCTAATTGCAACCTCATCAAAGACTCTGAGCCAGGCGCCATCCAAACATATTGTTCTCAAATTCTTGATCCACAGAAAATGTGAAACAATATTTACTGATTTTTCTAAAGCACTGATGTTGGGAGTTATTAGTTACACAGTAATAGATAAATAACATAGGGTCATTTATATAATTTTTAATACATATTTTACTGATCTTTCTCTATATTTTTAATGATCTTTATCTAAAAGGCCTTTTACTTTGTTTTTTGAGATAGCATTTTGCTATATAACCCAGACTGGCCTTGAACTCACTTTGTAGTTCAAGCTGAGTACCTTTTTTTTTAATATATAATTTTCAAGATGTTATTATTATTTAGTATAATGTCAAAAGTTCTATAATCTCAATGAGAAAACCTGAAAAAGAAAGAAAAGAAAACATAGACACACTAACAGCTCTCCTATGCAGAGGTAAACACAATGTGTTAGAACCCTTCAGTTTAGTCAGATTACACAGTACTTTGTTGGATAAGTGCATATTCACATGCAAGAAATTCAAGGAAACAATTTTGCTGAGTCTGTTTGCTTTAGCCTCAGACCGAGGCCATGAAAATCAGACTTTCAGGAATAAAGAGAGCTTTAATCTGAGCTTTTATGGGATTGTACAATTATATAGAGAGCATTCTTTGCCCATGTAGGAATATTACTTTTTTTCATTATTTGGTTACCGTGAAGGCTCATTGACTTCTAAGAGTACTCATCTTTCTTAGAGATAATTGAAGAAGGCTCTATCTGGGCAGAAGTCTGAATTAGAAAGCTCTTCATAATGGCTAGTCTGACTTGTCTTTGGCAGTATTAAGGTGGCAGTTGGGTGAAATTAGAGGTATAACTTTCAATACACATTCCTGAGGAAAAATTCATTCTCCTCTAATCTTAGTAAGGAGTCTGTAAGAGGAGCACTTTTATTTATTTGTTTAATTTGTTTGTAAAAAAGTAGATGCTTGCCCAGAGTTGGTGGCTCACGCCCGTAATCCTAGCTACTCAGGAGGATCACGGTTCGAAGCCAGACTAGGCAAATAGTTCTCAAGATCTTATCTCAAAAAAATCCTTCACAAAAAATGGCTGGTGAAGTGGCTCAAATTGAAGGCCTTGAGTTCAAACCCCACTACTGAAAAAAAGTGGATGCTTGCCTGGGGTGGTATCACATGTTTGTAATTCCAGTACTCTAGAGATTGAGATGGGAGGATTACAAATTTAAGGTCAGAATAGGCTATACAGCAAGATCTTGCCCTCAAAACACTAACTAACCAGCCATCCAAGCAAGCAAGCAAGCAAACAAACAAACAGAAAACAAATTGTCCCAAAAGATACTTGATAGTCTGAACAATATTGGAATATTGATTTATTTGCTGTAACAAATAGATCATCAATAAGCAATCTTAAATATGATAGACCTTTCTTTCTCTCTTTTTGAAATTTTCAGAAGTGGAAATCCTCAGTCTTTGAAGAGTCAGGAAAGACTGCTTAGATATTTTTCATTTTTCAAAATTCTTCTTTTTTTGGAGTGGGGGTGGTACTGAGGTTTGAACTCAAGGCCTCGCACTTTCTAGGTGGGCACTTTAGCCCTTGAGCCATGCTCCAGCCCACAAAATCATTCCTATAACTATCTTCTATATATTTACTCATTAAACACTATTTTACTTTTGTGACATCATGTTTTTATTACATATAAAATATTTTGGTATTTTCTTACTCTAAGTACTTGTGGAGCCACTATAATCTCTTCTGGTTAAGGAGTGAGGATGTGATTGAGGTACTGAGGAATGAGAATCCTTGCTTCTTCCCAACTTCTGGTGGTTTCCTAGCAATCTTTTTCTTTTCTTGGCTTGAAGATATAATAATCTACCATCTTCACTTGGCATTCTCCCTGTGTTTTCACATACTCTGTCTAATGTTCATGGCTATGTCTGTGTCCCAATTTCCATTTTTATAAGGATACCAAACCTACTGGGTCAGAGTCTATCCTAAACACCTCATCTCAACTTGACTACAATTGCAAAGACCCTGTTTCCAAATAAGGTCATCTTCTGAGGTACTTGGGTTAGCACTTTGACTTGTCTCTTTTTATGGGGGGTTGGCAGACACAAGCACAACTCATGCCATGAAGCTATTTTAAAAGGAGTTAGTTAATTGTTTGGCCATAACAAATGTTAACTGCTGCTATACTTAAACAGAAAAATACTTCATTAGGTCAAAATTGTGTAAAGCAGAGGAGTTTCAATTATTGCAGCAGAAACTGCTGTTTGTCTCTGAATATCTGTTCTCTATTCTTCTACCATGAGAGAGCCTCTGATTTCTGTCTAGACTGTGGATTTTAGAAGGCTAAAATTCACATTCTTACCTATAGTGATTTGTGGTCACGTGGTCAAGTCTGACCAAGAGGACGGAATGTGTGTCCTGAAAGAGAAGGATAATTATATCTTTTTCTCTCTTTTGCATTTCTTAGTTGCTGAAGTGCAAAGACATGATGGCTGAAACTGGAACTTTATCCTGGAAACTTCATGTTGGAGACAGCTAAATAATAAGATCAGGGTCTGGATCCCTGGTGGATTTACCAGGTTGGAATTGTTCATGATAATGTGAGAAGAAAATAAACTTCAATATTGTTACTTGACATTTTCTGTCATTTACAGACAAGTCTAGCTCTTATCAATATACTTCTCTAGATACTGAAACTATAGTTCTAGTGATAAATAGGATTCATCCAAGCTAGATGGTTCTATACAGCAGCACCTAAAATAATTATTTAACTGACTTCTTTTTGGAAAGTGTAGAAGAGTTCATTGTGGTTCATTAAAGTCTGCATTAATAAATGTATGCTATTTATCAGTGCATCCATAAAAAATAAAAAGTAAATCATTGGATTCTGATATTTTTACTTTTGCTTCACCAATGAATTAGTAAGAAACCTCAGCCTTATAGAAGGTATATTCTTTCTCAGCATGGATGGACTCTCTGGAGTCTGTCCTGAGCTGACCCTTATTAGAATGGTTGACCAGCTCTTCTTTTGGGATCTATGGAGAATTCTTAGTCTTTGATCATGAATCTGAAGACTTGAAAAAAAAAAAAAAACTCAGCTCTGACTCTGCTCTATTGCCTGAATTCATTATCTGCATATGTGACAGGAATTATAATTTGAAAGCTTATGTAGAAAGCCTATATTTCTACTGGAATCTAGACTGAAGTTTAATCCTTCTTGCTCATATTTTGTTTGGAAGATCATAATCCATCTCCCAGGTCCAGAAGCTAGAAGTGCGTGGCTATCAAAGAGTAGTCATTTATGCCCACTCAAATGTGAACAACACCATGAAAAATGATAGGAAGAGAAAACTGAGATTTATCTTCAAATAATACTGGCTTTTGTCCCTCATTAATAAATAAGCTTAAGACACTCTGAAGTGACAGAATTGAAGAAATTGGATGCTGTGTACTTTTCTGTATCTTTTAGTCAATGTGATCTATGAAGCTTAAACTAGGATAAGAGCTCATTTACCTATTTTGATCTGTCTTTTTCTCCTTTTTTAGAGTTCTATTTGCAATATTTCAGCTCTGTCCCAGTTGAATAGGACTGAGAGAAAGGATATTGTATACCATAGGATAGGCTGGTTAAAGTACCAGAATAGTCCTTGTGACAGCATCAGTTAAAGTAGTTGCAAAACTGGAGGACAAAGTGGCGTGGAATCTTGGCAACAGAAGGATTTAGGGACAAGCATGACTATGTGTCTTCTCTGGACAAGAATATTACCTTCCCATACATGATGTTTGCCAGAAATACTCTGTAACAGAGGATGGCAAGTTGGGCTAAATCAGAAGTAAAAAAAGGAACTAAAAAGAATTTAGTGACTAGAACCCCAAGTTTGCTCCATAGGGTGGAAATAAGGGGCTGGCAAACTTTCCCCAAATCTCCAAATCTGCCTTATGTTTCTTTCTTTCTAGATTTGGATAATTTTGCTTACTCCTAAAATACATTACTCAATTCTTTCCCTCATGCTACAAGCATGTGTATGTGTCTGTGGCAATAGTAAGCTCCTTGAGGGAAAGGATCGCATTTATGTTGTTGATACTTATTTTTCCATGGAACCTTGCATAGTGATTCATACAGTTATTGCTAGACACTAAAAATGTACCAAATTGAAGAAACAATTCCAAGAAGAATTAGCAGTAAAAAGCCTTGTCGACAAGGGGCATCTAGTGTGGATTGAAGTTGTTGTAAGTATGGTGCTCTTTTTGCCTCTAGGGTCTCTGAGGGACTGAGAAAGGCCTGAATTATCTCCATTTATTAGTACAACCAGATGTATTTAAAAATAAAATATTAGAAATATGTAACATAAATCATGGTACATTTTAAAATGTTTCCACTTAATGCTTTGCTTTTAACCTCAACATATAGTGTAATGTTGTTCTGTTATTGAGATAATAATTATATGAGGATATGTTAAAATATATCTACTCACATTGCATAAAAATGAGATGAGTTAGAGTGGGACACAAGTTTACCACTGACTTGGAATACCTACTTTAATTTTAGTGCACCTATGTAGCTATATTTGTAACTTCACTAGGAGTTAAAGTCTGAAGCTGAGACTCTTCAAGCACTGAAGGCCAAGTAGCACAGTCTTCTCAGACACCTGCACCAGGCATGATCTGTTTGAGAAATTTGGGGGAGAAATGTATTAAAAAGAAGTGAATAACACCCAAGACCCATAGGTGAAGGTATACATTGTCACAAATATGTCAGTAGGGTACAACTCATCCCCATTGAGGGGAAAAAAGATAGTGAGGTCCCTTGATCAATCTAGAGCAATCACATCTGGACGCTCATAGGTGTTGACTAGAAAGACAGTGTAAGACAAACTAGATACTCTTTAATTTCATTTTTGATTGTTACTGGTAAGCAGTTAAAATTTTGTTTTGTTTTTTAAGGTAAGTTCGCACTATGTAGTCCACATTGGCCTTAAACTCACGATCCTCCTGCTTCAGCCTTCTAAACGCTAGCTGGGATTACAGGTGTGTGTCACAATGACCAATTTAAGAGTTTGTATTTGTGGCATTATGTAGGTTCAGAAAACAAGATATGTCAGTCTACAATTTACAGCAAACTTTGGTTAATGGATAATAACTTGTTGAAGTAGTACATGTGATGTACCAAAAAGTGAAATAGACGCATTAGCTAGAGAGATTTTGAGGTGGAAGTGATCAAAAAGGTGGGTAGTTAGGGACATTTGGTGAAAGGCTGAAAGCATAAAACATAGCCTAGCAAAGATGAAATTTAATTTGTAAGTATAGCATCCTGATTTGGATCTAAAAAACTACTACTGTTCATAGGCACGAGGTGGCAACATGGGTTATCTCTACTCATTTAAAAAAGTTAACATTTTCAATTAACAATTTTAGAATAATTCTGCAATGTAATTGGACCAAAAAAAAAAAACAGTCTAATGCAGTTTTAGGCAATTGCACTTGAAATGAGCTATACAAAACAAGTAAGGTGATGATCCATGTTATTTGGGTTGGTTACATCACACATGGACTATTATTTTCAGCTCTGGAAGCTACAATTTGAGACAGTTACAGATAAACTGGGCATTTTCAAAGAAGAGGAATCAGAGTAATGAAAGGAAATCATGTCTCATAACATTTTAAGTAGTTGAGGAATATAAGACTTAGCAGATGTCTACTAAAGTAGATTTGATAGAATCTACTTTGATAGAACCCTCCAAAGAAATTAATTTGCACTCTCACAAATGTTATGAGTTTGTTTTTTTATATCCTGCCAACGTGTTATGATGTTATGTGTTTCTTTTTCTCTTTTGTTTTATGATAGTTTTTATTCTGTACAGAAAACTCAGCAGTGTACATTTAACCCATCTTTGTGACAAGTTCTTTAGCTTCTGCCTTCTCCAGCTTGGCAATGCAAGCCACAGGCTAGAATGTGCCTCCCCATGACAGTGAATCTCATTCATCTTGGTCTTTGAGGTTGGTCCCGATGGTTCACACCAGCTTAGCCAGGGCTCCTTTTTCTTTTGAGTTAACCTGGGCAAAGGCAGTAGGGGAGCCTGTCTTCTTGTGGACTAGATGCCTCAGCTGTCCCTTCCCCTGACAATGCAATAGGAACCCCCAATTTTACCACACAGGACAGATAGGAAGAAAACTGTTCAGTGGGATCTTCACTATGTGCAATCACCACCAGTTGAGCCTGTTTGTTCTCACCAGGGGGATGACAGTATTAAGCTGTGCTTGATGGACAGGTGGTCTCTGTGGGGGCATCTTCTTTGCCAGCTGCATTCTCCTCAGCCAGGCCAACAGTTGCTGCTTTTGCTCTTATTTTTTCCTCTGGTCTTTACTTGTGGGCCAGCTTGAACAGGTGGGTGGCTGGTCAGTGATCCAAGGCCTGGGTGAACTGGGTAATCACAGGTAGCACTTTCAGCTACTTAGAGAAGATAATGATTTGTCACTGTATTTGGATGTAGTGGGGCCATCTGACAGAGCAGATGAGGTCCTTTTGGCTGGATGTCCTGTCCAGTGCCAAAGATCTTAGGCCTTTTCTCAAACAGGACATTTACCACCTTCTTGGCCACCTGCTTTGGAAGGACGGCAGGGTCTAGGGCCACAGTCTTCCCCTTCCCCTTCTTTCTTTTAGGCATTTGGGCAGCTGGGGGGAAAATGAGAGCAATTAATTATTTTAACATAGCCTATGGATAAATAGTCCTTGCACTAGGTACCAAACCTTCATTCAAAAAATGGCTGGATCATTGGAGCAACGGCTATGGCTTCTCTCAAAGGAAAGGGAAGAGGGGATGAGGAAAATCTCTTGAGCTAAAGGAGGGCAGTGGCCTGCTCTGAGACCAATGTAAATAGAAGCACTGATAATTTTAAGTTTTCTCTTCACTTAGTAATTCCTCAGTTCTGGGATAGGATTTGAGTTGGGTCTTGGTCATTGACCATAAGATAGGGGGTGTACGGTGATTCTTGATATGGGGAATGAGGCAAAGCCATGTATTGTTGGGGTAATTAAGATATAAAGGAGAAAGAGATGTTTGGAACCAGATAAAGGTAAGTTCTGATTAGTTTTATTATTTCTCATTTCTTTCTTTTTTTGTGGAACTAGAGTTTTGAACTCAGGGCTTTGCATTTGCAAAGCAGATGCTCTATGGCTTGAGCCACACCTCCAGTGCATTTTGATCTGGTTATTTTTGGAGATGGAGTCTTGGGAATTATTTGCCATGATTAGCCTTGAACCCTAAACTTTATGATCTCAGCCTCCCAAGTAGCTAGGATTATAGGCATAAGCCACCAGCACCTGGCTTATTTCTCCTTGCTTTTCAATTTTTTTTTTTAAATCATACACTTTACCTCTGTTAACCATGCAGGGCACCATAGTTGTATTATAAGACAAAAAGTAGCAACAATGCTCAATTTGTAAAGATGTAAAATATTTTTGAAGAGATGAGCATTGTGTTAAAAATAATATGCTGTAACAAGTGACTTCCCAGTTATTAGTGACTGGTTTTTCTACAGACAAAGCCATGTAAAAAAAGGAAGTGAAAGCAAGAATGAAGAAAAGTCTTTTTTCTATTGATTTTCTTTTTTTTTTTTCACATTTCATTTTGCTTTAATTTTCTTCCTCAGCTGTGTTCCTTTCTCACAGCTGTTGCAACCTCTAAGATGAGACTCTAAGATGTTTTCTAAAAAGGTCAGCATGTACACAGTGACCACTTGCCACATAGACAGTCAGGATCTCAGCCTGATTTTAAAAAGAAGGTTTAAAAATTGTATGGACAAGAATGATAAGAATTCATTTAGATTTGTTATAAATACTGCACCTTCTTCAACTCAGTGTCTGAAAGGACTTGCATTTCCCTAGGGGCCAGAAAAGGAAGAGCCTGGATAGCAGCCATATTCCCGTGACCTTGCTTCTCTGGGGCCTGTCCCAGATGTGCTGGGAAGCACAGGACTGCAGATCTCTTGCTGACTCTTTTTGTGTCTAGTGCTGGCCTGGCCTTAAATGTTCCCACTACAAAAGCAGGAAAAAATAGTCATTAAATAATAATACAAATTAGTATGTAAATGTCACAATGAAACTGCCTACTACAGCTAATATATGCTAATATAAAAGAGAAAAAAATGTAAAACATTAAAAATGAAATGTAAATTGCAAAGAGAAAAGCAAAGAAGCTGTGAACTTAAAGGTTGAACATGCAGAGTAGTGAGGGAAAAAAGTAAACCATAAAATTGTGTGTGTGTGTCTGTGTGTGTGTGTGTGTGTGTGTGTATTGTAAAGTGTATTCTACTAAATTTTACCCTTGAGTGTCTTTTGGAGAAAAATAAGAGCTACTTAATAAGTGTAATACACGCCTCCACCACTCAAAACCTTTAAATCCCAGTGGGCAGTGAAAATAAATCAGGCATATTTTCCCCCTTTAAAGTAAATAGGCAGTCACTATGAAGACACCATGACTCCTCACTGATTCATGGGAAAAACAACTACATGTTTTTCTCACTTTTTTTCTGTACTCTAGTTAGAAGAAAATTTCCCTCTTAGAAATTTCTTTTTAAATGATTTTCTATTTCACAACAAACTCTGAAATTATTTTTCTATCAGTTTTTGATAGATGCAGTTCATTTACTTTATCTATAGTCACTTTTCTTATAAACTATGAGCTGACATCATTTTTGTGTAATGCTTCAGTTGGTAAGACTGAAAAGGGGCAATTTATCTCCTTTAGAGATTCCAGTGATAATAAATCATGCACAGTTAAGGAACTGTGGTCTTTAGCAGTTAAACATTTTTTAAGACAATTGCAACATCTCATATTCTGCCCATTCAAGAGACAGGATCTCCAGGTCCTAGGATCAATTCTGTGGTGAGCTTAGATATTTGTGACTGTTATTTGGGCTACACAGTACCTCTGGAGAGTTGCATTTGTGGTGCAAACATTTAATTTTTGTGTGTGTGTGTCACCCATCAGCCTAATTAGAATTTATCTCAGATAAGAATCTAAGAATTTCATTTTTTCTTTCTCCTTTTTTACTTCTTATTTCCATTATTATTTTTTCTTTTTCCCCCCCTCTCCTTCCTTTTCCTCCTCCTCATCATCTTGGTGGGACTGGGGTTTGAACTCAGGGCTTCATGCTTGTAAAGCAGGCACTCTTGAGTCACACTTCCAGTCCATTTTGCTCTGGTTATTTCTGGATATTGGGGTCTCACAAGCTATTTGCCTGGGCTGGCCTTGAACGACAATATTCCTAATCGCAGCCTTCCAAGGAGCCAGAATTACAAGTAGGAGCCATCAGCACCTGGCTCCTATTAGTTTTCTTAACTTCATTCCTTACTTCATTCCTCTGTCTTTTCAGAGACTGGACACCATTTTGGGTGGAGTGGTATCTAGTCTTTACTGTTTCCTGTCAGAAGAATTGTGTTTGTGCACAGTTGAAGAAGAAAGCTAATTCTTCTTAGAATTATTAATGGCTCCTTCAGCCTAACACACACACCATTTCTATTTGTTTTCCTTAAGACTCTTTCCCTACCATTTAAAACTTTACCACCTATTTCCACCCACACACGTACTTCAAAGACAGGAGCACAAGCATCTGCATCATTAGAAAATGACTGTTCCTAGTCGTAACGGACTAACTGAGGTGCTGGAGATATCCAGATTTTCTAGGCAGTCTGATTGGAAACAGAGAGGAGGAAGGTAGGGGTGAGTACTAGTGTTACCTTAGTGGTATGGAAGTTGTATTGGTATGGAAAACTTACAATAACTGAAACACAACTTCATTTAGGTCTGTCAACTATCCCCTTAAAATATGTTAAGGGGAAAAATGTTCCTTTAATACCAAATGACACTTCCAATAGTCTCCAAGAAAATTGGGTAATAGGCTTGATTTGGAGTGTCTGAAATTAATAATTTAAGTTTTGCCAGGGGATCAGGTGGAAGCTGGCTACCTGGGAAGGCAGTGATTGGCTTCTTCTCTCCTTCTTGACTCTCCATCTTCTTCACTTTTGTCATGCTTAGATTTGGGCGGCTCTGGCATTTGAGAGTCTGGCAAAGAATTTGCTTTGAATTTCATACATGACCAGTGTCCCTGTAACCAGCCTTCTTCAAAGATGAAAGCTCTCTCTGCGAAAACCCTCTGCCATCTCTGGTGGTCTCTCAACTCAAGCTCTTGTTATTTTACCCAGGTTGAAGCTCCTGGAAATCTGGCACATTTTCAGTGTATGTTCTGTGAGTTTCGAGAAAAGTACACCTGCTTGTAACCCTCTAGTCAAACAAGATGCCGAGTTCTTCCATCACCTGAAGGAGTTCCTTTGTGCATTTTGCAGTCAATCTTCCTCTACCTCTGAGCTCAGGCAGCTACTCCTCTACTTTCTACCATTATAGATTAGATTTTCCTGTTATAAATATTCATGCAGTTGAAATCATATATCAAATACTCATTTGTCTTGCTTCATTAATTTAAGATAATTTTACAACTCATCCATGTCCACAAGTTTATCATTAGTTTATTCATATTTATTATTGAATAATACTGCATTAAATTGATATATCAAAATTTGATTATTGATTTACTTATATATTTCAGTTGTTTCCAGTTTTCAGCTAGGATAAATAAAGCTGTCGTGAACATTCATGTACACATCTTTTTGTGGACAACTGTTTTCTACTGGTAAGTAATGGTGTTATTGGGTAATATAATAAATCTACCTTTGGCGTTATAATGTGCTACACCATTTTACCCTCCCCCTGGCAATGCATGAGTGCTCCAGCTATCCTACTTCTCTCCCAGTATTTGATATAGACAGCTTTAGAATGTTAGGCAATCTAGTGGATATAAAGTGATATTGAATTTCAACTTTAACTTGCATTTCACTGATGACTTACAATATTGAGCATCACATATCTTTTTTATGAGGTATCTTTTAAATATTTTCTCCACTACTTAGCATACAGAAGACCCTCAAGTTGAAATTATACAAATTGAATACAGAAAATGCAGCTCACCAAAGGATTTGAGTTAAGTTAAAATTATCCCCTGGACTCATGAGTTACTGAGCAAGTTATGAAAAGAAAGAGTTAAAGCTAATTCTCAAGAATTTAGAAGAAAGTGTACATCCTCATCTGCCTATCAAATAAGGCTCCAGGCAATTTGCTCAAGGTCACATAGGTAGGTAGTGGAACAAAGATTAGAAATCACATTTTGTCATTCTCAATTTAATTCTCTTTATATTTAACTCAAGATAAATTTACAACCCTGATATTTTCTCTGTCATTTTACTGAATTTATGTTTTCTTCATTTCATTTTGCCACAGTAATCTATTCCTGTTCATTATCACAAACTTTAGCTCTGTGGTAAAAACCTAACCATCCCCTAAAATGAATTCCCCTTCATGAAAATGTATTCCTAATTCCAGATATCTAATTGACAAATGAATTTTAACTGCTGATTTGGGGAGACCTGTATATTAGACAGCATCTCTGTTTCTTATGTTATCATTTCATAAGCAATTAAGGTTAACCAATTCAGAGATGAGTGGCCTACAGTAAAAAGTGCTTAGTGTATCAGCCTGAGTCCATAATTGCATTTAGCTGTGACTCACATGAGCTGTGTGTGTGCTGCTTGCAAGTAATTGATAGGCTGGGACACTCTGTTGCTCATACTAGGGCATCAGTACCATCTAAAAGCTTTGTGAAGATCAAGTAGCTAATGAGATGAGAAACAATTCAATGAAAGTCCCTGGTTTCTACACACACAAGTTCAGATAAAATTTGCCTGCAGCAAAATTCTATTTAGGCAAGGAAATACAGGAAATAGAGCACTATTATATGGCTCAGATGTCAAAAACAGGAAACTTCTATAAACATCATTGATTTGACCATTTTGATTAGCTTTCTTAACAAAAAAAAAATCCTTAAAGTATTTTTTAAGAGAAAAAGAAGGAAAAAAATGCTTTACTTAGCCTTTTAGGCACATTTTAATTATTCATTTCTAATATGGTACATTACATTGACAACTCATTTTTAAGTCAGGATTTTTCTTAAGTACTTGTTTTATGTACACTTTTTTTTCTTTCATTGAATTATAGTGTATAGTGAAAAGTAGCCTTTTAAATCACTGCATAGAATGTGATTATCAGTTTAGTTTGTAGTTCATGTTCATGGTTCTTCCAAGATTCTTTATTTTGGTAGTTTAATCACAGTTCTTAACAACCTCTTAAAATTTGAAGATAAAAGTAATGTTTAATTTTGGTTTCCTTGGTCACAAACATAGCTATGGAGAGACTGGTGGGTGAGGAAGATGGATTTCTGAGTCCTCAGATACACTATTGTATATTAGTTGAAGAAAATTTATTGCAATATTCCTGTTGCTCCCCTCATTTATTAGGGGTTGGTTGAGGGGAAAAAGAAGCAAGAATTAATTTAATAAATGCTTGATTTCTGGCTGGCACTTCGTTGTAAGGTATCACGGCACTGTTGCATGCCTCACACTTTTCAGAGTCAAGTTATTACTTGCAGGATACAATGGAATTACTTCTTTTATCATTTATCACATCCCTACGAGTATTATCCCCAACTTGGAAATGTTGAAGATGAAGCCCTTCAATTTTAGTAGATAAACTGTCCAAGATTACATGAAGTATATGCTTAAATTGGTGACCCCAAATGGGCAATTCTGAAGTTCATGTTCTGTCTAATATCATTGCAACAATTTGCTGCACGTCTTGTAAAAGGAATTTTTTGACATTTGGTGAATTCACAAGAGTTCATGATCTAATATTTTGAACACCTCTGGAAATCCCCAAGTGTAGTAGATTCTTAGCTATCCTATGTGTTTTCTCAAAGGAATACTTTTCAAGTATTTGCCCAGTTTTGAAATAGTTAAAATTAGATTGTTAAAATGTATGTGGTTTAAGTCAACATCTTTTACATTTAATTACACTACAGTCAATGGTGTTTTGATATTTTAGATTATTATATATACAAAAAGATTAAAGCTACCATATTATATTAATTTTCCACAAGTCGTTAAAAAGATATCAAGTTTTACACATATTTTATATTTTAAAATGCATATCAGATCATAAACTTTAATTTATAGAGATTGAGTATTTTATTTTTTAGTACATGCAATTACTTTAGTATCTGGAGCAGGGCATCAGAAAATGTTATGGGAGCTCAAATCACTGAGTGTTCTATAAATATGAGCTTCTTTCCTTGAAAGTGTTGCTAAGCTTTTGAAGTATCGTGAGACTCTACAGAGGAGATCTTTCACTTTAGTTTGTGAAAAATTTGTAAGTGAATAAATTCTACAATTTGCTTAAAAATACTCTGAGAAGTAGATAGGGACAGTAAACTTACAGTTTACTCCAGGGTTCTTATACATTAATTAAATTAATAATAAGGAATCTACTTTAAGTTGTTTCGAGACCAGGTGGGGTGGGATATAAATTGATAGTCCAAATAGCAAGATATTTTGAACTTTAGGACAGGAGTGGCAGGGGTTGATCCTTTTTAGGCCTAAGGAGCCTGAGGTAATCTTAGCCACACATAACAAAATTCAAAGCATTTAAAGGATCTGGCTATAATTACACAGTTCATGGTGGCAGGTCATTCATTGTTTAGTCACATGTTACCCATTAGCTTTGGATTCTTGGTTCCTTAAGACTAGGTTCTAATGAATAGTTTCTTATTTGATTGACAAGGAATACTAATGCCTTCCCCAAACCAGCATTTTCCTTTTTTCTCATGATACCATATTGATATGTTCTTGTAGTAAATCTTTTCTCTTCCAGTTGCTTAGAACTTTAAAGTAAGAAAAATCCACCAGATATCAGCATAACTGTATTAATAGTGATTTTTTTCAGCCCATTAGAATCTCTTTTTTATTCATTTATTCATATGTGCATACATTATTTGGGTCATTTCTCCCCCCTACTTCCCACCTCCTCCCTCTCCCTTCCCAACACCCCTCGCTTCTGGGCAGAATCTGTTCTGCCCTTATCTCTAATTTTATTGAAGAGAAAACATAAGCAATAATAAGAAAGACAAAGCATTTTTGCTAGTTGAGATAGATAGCTATACAGAGAGATTCCTAGCATTGCTTCCATGTACAAATGTGTTACATCCCAAGTGGATTCATCTCTGATTGACCTGTTCACTAGTTCCTGATTCCCTTCTCATATTGACCTCTGTCGCTTTAAGGTTTCTGTGTTAGTTCCTCTGCAGTGGGGACATCAAATACTATCATGTTTTGAGTTTCTTAGCTATCCCCATACCTCCTGTGAGTGCTTTCTCCTTATGATGTGATCCAAGTCCAACCACATTGCTGTATTTGCCCTAAATAATGATGTTAATATTTTGTTTATAGATAGCTAATTATACAAATGTCTTTTTTTTTTTTTGGCAGACTAGGGTTTTAACTCAGATCTTTCCACTTGCTAAACAGGCACTCTACTGATTAAGCCTTGCCTCCAGCCATTTTTGCTCTAGCTATTCTGGAGATAGGCTCTTGCTTTTTTCTCAGGCTGACCTGAACCATGATCCTCCTATGATAAAGACAGGCACATGCCATCACACCTAGCTATTGGTTGAGATGGAGTCTCATGAATCCTTCCCTGGGCTGGCCTTGAAATGTGATCCTCTGGATTTCAGCCTCCCATGTAGCAAGGATTATAAGCATGGGACACTAGTCCCTAGCAAAAGTTTTGTTGTTTAAAACCACTAAGTGTGTGTTTTAAGCCACTTGCCACAGGAAGCTAATACACTACTGACCTGATTCCTCTCTCTGGGATTATCACTGTATTGGCAATGATACCATTATTTTTCTTGTCACCCCTTCTTACACTTATATCCAAAGTGAGGTGAAGGTGTTAGAGTGGATTTTCATCCCTTTTTTTTTTATAAGATAATATCTCCACAAGAGATATTTGATTACAATCCTTTTTTTCTCAATATTTTGAGACAGGGTGTTGTCCTATATCTCAGGGTGGCCTTGAACTTGCCACCATTCCACTTCAGCCTTCCAAGCTACCTATCATTTTAAGGTAAAACAACCTCAGTTTGTATCATTAACCTCTCTGTCATATAACTGCTAGAAATGAAAAGGCTCGTAGTAACCTAGAGGTAATGGAGATAAAAGAGATAGGAAAAAAGTACAACACCTAAGACAGGTCTTTAAAAGAGACTTCTTATGCTTTTCACTTACCAAAACATCAGTTACCAATACATTTATCACTATAATTTTATTTTTATTTAATGCTCTTGGTGAAAAAGTGATGCCCATAATAGATGTGGAGGCTGTCATAAAGCTATTTATCCTAAGAACCAAGAAGTACCCTGGGTAATGTAGTTTACTGAAGGGTTTCCCTACCTTGATTTTCATAGGCTTTGACTTTCAAGAGATTCAACAAGGCCGCTACAATAAAAAGTAAAAAGGATCCTGTATCTTCCTTCAATATTTAACTGAAAAGGACATAAAAGCACAAGCATTTTCTTTGAATCCTACTTTCATTTTCAGTGCTAGTTTGAATCAGCTCAGGTAATTTATCAATGCTCTTTTTCTTCAATTGTTTAAAGTTCTTTCACCATCCTAGAGTAAATAAGAAGTATACATTATGGATTAGTCATAGTCTCACCAGGAAAACAGAAATCATTTCCATTGTTCACTGCAGAAGAAATGGAAAATAGGGGTGGGTGCTTGGAGAACAAGAGGTTGAACGTTAAAATGGGTGCTGTAAACTAGGCTTGGAGATTAGAGATAGCAGGAACTCTTTACCACCCTGAGGCTGAAGGACAAAAGGAAAACATGCAATTACTGACACACACGACCACTCTTCAGAAATCGAACTACAATGAGCCTGGATGCAGTAGGGAACTGGGTCACAGAGGTGATAAAGCCACTGGAGAAGCCACTGAGGCTGAAATGAGGTGTCTTGATTTCTTACTGCCACAAGCCCACACCTCACCTTGCGCTGTGATCTCCAGCCATGACTGTAGCCCTGCCTCCCTTAGATCTCAGCCATAAATTCCTGAGCTATAGACAGTCAACCTGCAGGGAGCAGAGTAGAGAGGGGCTGAGGATGGGTCTGAGGGCAAACAGATTTGGGACCAGAAGTCCCTGTAAGAAAATGATTTTATACTGCTAAATTGTGGGCTATCTCACTTAATTCAACCCTTTAATTTTTCAGAGAGGATGTAGGATCCAAAGAGATTAGAGTGGTCCCTGGCATCTATCTGCCCACACAGAGCAAGGTTTTAGGTATTAGCAGACAGAACTCTTTCATGAGGATCTACTGTTTGTTATGACTGTTTTCTGTTAACTTCAGCCTCACCGAGAAGCACTTAGGATCTGGGTCATTTTGTAATCATCCTTAGTACCTGACACAGCACTTAGTGAATAGGAAACACTCATAAAATATTTTTTGAACTAATAACAATTGAAAGAGAAAGCATAACCTTTTATCCTATCTAAGGTTGCTAAATAATTTCTAGTCAGATATGAGTTAGTGAAGAAGTTAATAAAAGAGACTGAAAAACTGCCTCTGGAATGTTTAAAAGGAAGCACACTTTCTCCCAGGTCTAAGATGTTTCAAGTTCTCTAGTATTCAGAACAGGGACAAAAATGTGTTCCTTTTAACAATCATTGTGAACTTCCATTTGAAATTATAAACAAGGATGTCTGCAATGAAAACTGTACAGGCTGTACAGAACAGAGTGATACAAATAAAACTAATCGATATTGATGTGGTCATGTGTGGGTGGTGTGCCTAGAGTGTTTCTTCCACAGCCATGACTATGGGGTGAAAAAGGAAATAAGAAAAATATAACCAAAGAAGGATGTTTAAATAGCGTGGTGGGCATCTGGGGGAGTGATGACTAATGCTGCTGTTAGTAGTGGTTTAGAAACAAGAGACAAGTGTGCTGGCAACCTTCTGTGTTCTTCTGCTAAGGCTCTTCTTTAAAGCTCATGCTGGAAAGAAGGGAAGAAGGAGAAAAGGAAGGAAGCAAGAAAGGAAGGGAGGAATGGAAGTTGGGAACCAGAAAGGATATACATCATAGAGAACACAAACTGCAAACCTATTTCCCACCATTGTTTGGTCATACACATGTTTAAAAGCTCATTTAGGTAAGAACCACTTTAGGTAGGATTAATGATGTTTGAATATTAATTTATCTATTTTTAATCTGTTAAAAACTTAATGTGCATTGAATTATTGTAGTAATACTCCAAACAAACTCAGTTCTAAGTTTAGGAGAAAAGAAATACCATTTGATTTGGAATGAAGAGAACCAAAAAGATAAAGAGATAATATCTGAATAGTTTCCTGGGAGCCTACAATTATTGGGGAATGTTTTTCAGGCAGCTTCCTAGAATTAGCAGAGAAGCTCCGACCCCTGCTTAGTCTTGAGCATATATTAGAAAAGATTTTCTAAACCCATATTTTAAAATAACTCTGTCAAAGCAGCATTATTCATAATAACTAAAAAGTAGATGCAAACCATGTGTCTACTGAGAGATAAATGGATAATGTATTTACTAAGTAGACAAGATCCAATATGCTTATAGAGAAGGAGGGTGGAAGAAAGTAATAGCAAAAAAAGAAAAAAAAACAGTAAAATTATCATGAGCAAAAGAAATATTTAATTTTCTAGTTCACAAGGGCCAATCAGGTGGGATCAAAGTAATGTAATTAATAGCTTCTGCCAAAATAAGATTCAAGACAGGAGAAGCAGGAAGAGGATAATGTGCTTAGTTTGCAAACAGCAAGATTTAGACATTGCTTAAGCAACTAAAGGTACTGGAGACGAGGCTTGAATGAGAGCTAAAATTTGGGAAGGAATCACTGGCATAAAAATGGTAACTGGCCAAGGGAAAGTAGATTAAGAAAGACTGGACTGAGGATTGAGCTTTGTAGCAGGAAGAGGAAGAAGTGTTGTTGAAAGAGTGATAGAGGTCAGCTAGTGAGCTAGGGAAAGCCCATCACAATAGTTCTACATGTACGGCTTTAGGTTTTGATGTTTTTGTAAATGTGCCTTAAAATTTTTATTTAGTAATAGCAAACATTTAAAATGTACTGAAATGTTTGGATTCATAAAATAATGGAAGTGACTGGAATCTTGATAAGCAGAGATTAGTTTAGAGAAAAAAACCCTGAAGATACTGTACCAGGAATGGGTAATTAAGGATGTCAGAAATGCTGGATGTTGAAGGAGGCCAAACAGAATAAAACAGAAAAAAAAATCATAGTGTTCAGCAAGGAGGCCACTGGTTCTCTGAGAGAGTCAGGTATGAGCATTTGGTCAAGGGAAGTCAAGGAATTAATAAATGCTATACAAATTAGAGTAGACTCAAACGTTCTTTAGAATTTAGCAATTAGAGCTGTGTGTGTATGTGTGTGTTTGTGTTTGTGTGTGTACGCACAGGCATGTGTGTGTGTGTACGCACAGGCATGTGTGTGTGTGTGTCTGCGTATGCAGTCTATTGTGGATTTTTACCACTTGTGTTCTGTCTCTTCCAATAACTAACGTTTTTTAGGGAACTGGACTCCTAGCTGGAAGGAAAGCCAGTCCTCCAGTTGTCACAGTGCCCAAGCAAGCAGCGAACAAAAGGGATTCCATTTTGTATTTAGACCGTTGTGCTAGAAGTGAAAGGTAGATACAAAACAAATTGTCCTGGAATCTGCCATACTATGACTAAATCAAGTTACCCATAAAAGGCTCTTCAGAAAATGAGTCTAGATACATAGCTTGCAGGAATGGGTCAGAAGGACAGAAATCTTCTAGCAATCAGCATTAAAAGGAAACAAATGACAGCTTGTCTGGAAAACTCTGAAGCACACATTCCTAGCTGGCTCTTTCAAGGGCAAAAGGTATCATTTAGAGTTTGAACCAGGTAGGCACATACTATTGTTTTATCATCTCAGCCACCAATATCCCAGCCAGCATTTGCAGAGCACCTGACCCACAAGCAGTAACTGACTGAGAAACAGAAATTCAAGGATGGATTTGGTTCTGTAGTGTCTTTTAAGGCCATTGTTTAGTGAAGCTGTACCAACATTCCAGGAAGGATTTGACTTATAAATTTAGCCATGTGGCCCAATGAAGTTCATTTCTTGTGAGCAGTGATTCAGGAACCTGCTTCAACCTCCTCAGTATTTCTTCTCAGCTATTTTTGTGCATAACTATCTGTATAATCCATATAGAACCTACACTGGAAAGGCACAGCCAGCGTGTCCATTTCTGATATCAACTGAATATGATAGTGTGCCCAGGCTTGATTTGGATCCTCTCTTGCCTTCCTGTTTTCGAGTTATAATCCATGACCTTGGAGACAGTGCAATGAACCTTGGAGGAATTTGTATTTGCACAATAGATAATATTTTTTTCTCTGCTTAAATAAGGGAAAAAGAGGATACCTATCACATGTCCATTTTTTCATTGCTCATTTAATTCCTTTTCATTTACTTATTCATCCAAACATTTATTAAGCATGCCTCATGTGGCACGCACATTCTATGGTGCACAAAAGTATTATACAAATTACTTGCCAACAGGAAGGAGACCTGGACAATTGTAGAATCAAGTCTTACTGGAATTGAGAGTGAAAGAACACAACTGGCTGGAGGCAGGAAGAGTTAGGATTTGATAAATTTTCTATTGAACAATTAATCAAAATGAATATGATTTCTCTAGAAGGTAAAGATTTGACTAGGATTCAAGATAACTGGATTTTAAGTTAATGTTTCAACTTAGAGGAGTCATGGTGGTGATTAAAGTATTAGGCTCCATTTTGAAGCACTTTGATCTGATTCAGAATTTTTAGTTTTTAAAAGGTTTGCTTGCCTCAGCAGTATCAAGGTACTCTAGTCTTTTTATTTGCATACACATCTATTACCTGAATATTGCTCTCTGCCTTTTGAATTGACAGCTTTTGAATGATCAGAAGGAAGAATGCAATTTCCACCAGTTTTGTATATCGGCCACTAGATGGGAGCATTTTACTTCTTTTGAGGTCTAAGTGCAGGGCTCTTGCAAAATGCTTAGCTAGGCCCAGAGGACTTTGTGCTGTGGAACATCAGAAATCTACAGCACACCCCACCATTATCTGATTGATTTTCAAAACGGAGATGAAGTTATTCAATGTGACTATCATCAATCTAGGGGCAGAAAACTAATAAATTTGGCAAGCCTGTTAGTCTTTGTGGTTCAGAAGTTATCAGAACATTGAAAATTTATTTATAATTGCAAAACCATTACTGAAGATCTGCTTTTTAAGTTCATTTATTTAGTTCATTTTTTCACCTTGGGGAGTAATATATACACATATTGCAAATAGCACTGTGTACATATCACAGAAGTTCTTAGTGACGACAATCTACATTCCATCTCCTTTCACTGCAATCTGCCTATGAAGCCTACTATACCAGCTTCTTCCATACATTGGTCCTTCCTGTACCTGTCTACTTTCTGATACCATTTATTTTTGTAGCTTTTTATTTTGTATGCTTTCAAGATTGTTTGCCTATATATTTATCTCCTCAATTAGTTATAATCTCCTTGAGGGTAGGGACTATGTTTCACCTTTCTCTATAATTCCCTGCAGTGTTCAAGATAGGGCATGAAAAAGATGCTCAACAAAAACTTCCTGAACCCAGTGCAGCAGGAAGAGATGCCATGGAGACAAGCACAAAGTTAGATGATGAATTATCTGAAGGGTATCTCTGAAATCCTAGAATTGTGTATGCTGACATCCCATTTCCATTCCTAGAGCCCATGCTTGCCACTCTCAATCACTATTCCAATTTTCCTAATTTGTGTCTCATTTTACCAGAGTCTAAATTAGGATACTAATGGAAGCTATCCCTTAAATGTGTCTGGATGATTTCCTGTAAATTATTAGAGCCAGTGTCTTCTTCTCTGCTTCCTTTCCTTTTATAAATAGCAACCCTAATAATGGAATTTCTTTGTCAAAATTTCCATAGAGTTCTCAAGAAAGATAATTGGGGTCTCATTTTTTTTTTAGAAATCATGTATTATTTATTTGATACATTGAAAGAACCCATGTAAATGCCAAAATGTGCCCTCACCCATTACAACAACAAAGGAAAAAAAAGAAAAGAAGCCTAAAGTCCCATAGTGTAGAAAGGGTATATATTGTTTTCCTTCCTGACTTTTACAAACTTGAAACATTGTTATTAATCACAATATTTAATTTGGTATTGTACTTTGATATTCTATATAGCTCCTTTGAAGGAATTATTGATACATTGGCTAGCTTGTGTTTGAATAGAGTAAGGGGAAGCAAAAGCTAGTTATAAAAATTATTGAATTTCTTCCTGAAGAATCTAAGTGATTTACCAAGGACAGGAAAAGATCATGGAGAAATATTAAGGGGGCAAAATTCTCAGAAACTCAGGAAAAACTGGATATAGATGGAAAGGAGGGAAGAGACTAGGATTACTTCTGGATTCATGAGTGGATTGAGGAAGCATTGTAAGTAAAATAATAGAGGAGAATGAACAGATCCAGGGGCAAAGTGAAGGAGTCTGGGTTCATCCTTGCTGTTTGTGAGCCATCTGTGAGACGTCCAAGTGGAGATGTCAAGAGGCACAAGTCAGAAGCAGAGTATGGAGATCAGGTAGATTTATAGAGCTGTGACCTGTCCAGCTAACCAGTGTGTGGGACAGTAGCTATTCTGGGTGAATCTGAGGTTGCTCACATTAAGTGACTAATTCAGAAACTTCAGGAAAATCAACATTTACAGGGTGAAGGGAAAAAAAAAGATGGACCCATGAAAGTAAAATGTCCAGGACTATTGTCATGGCCAACGAATAAGATTCAATAGGAATGTGTGGTTAGAACCAAGTTAATGGAAGTGCTGAGAAGATGGGTAAGACAAATTACACAAACAGAAGATGAGGTTAAAAAGAGCCATGGGCAGAGAATGTAGCTTATGGAGAGCAGAGCAGAAAATGTGCTTTGGGATTCCCTGGAGGCTGGCACAGTGTCAGGGATGTGCTAGTTACCCTGCTTGTGAAATTGAGCTGAGTTACAGTGACCATAAAGTACTGCAGTCTGCACTACTTCTTAAATAGGGAGGGAGTGGACATACGCCCTAGAAAAGAACATAACAGAATGTTTGAGGATTTTTTTTTTCAAACTATGCAGGATCCTCACTCATACCACTGAGATCCCTTACAACTCCTCCCTCCAGTTGGAAATCATCCCATGTAACTAGAGATGATACTGGGGAGGAGGTTTTGAATTTTGAACCTCATGAAGGCAGGGATGGAAAAGATGGGAAACCCAAGCTCTCAGTGATATAAGTAAGTTAATTGTATGTATGTTTAGTACTATTAATTCTGTGTATACATGGGTGAGATCTCTTGTAGTCAGTGTATTAGTGGCAAGTAAATATATTAAGCCTACTTTTAATATATTTTGTCATTTATTTATTTATTTTTGTGGTATTGGGGACTGAACTCAGGGCCTCAAGCTTACTAGGCAAATACTCTACAGTTAGGCCCACCATTTTTCTCCTTGTTTTTAGTTTGGTTTTCAGATAGGAAGGGTCTTGCACATTTTTGCTGGGTCTATCCTAAGACTGTGATCCTCTTACCTCTGCCTCCAGAGTAGCTGAGATTATAGGTGTGAGCCACTATGCCTGGCTCATTTTGTTGTTTTTAAATGTGCCCAATTGTATCACAGTCCAACACAAAGTCATTTGCTAAGACAGACAGAATAACATGCAGAATCCAAAGGCTAGATTCAGTAAGTAAGTAGTTATTGAACACCAATGAAGTTCCAGTTAGACATTGTGATTCATTTTGATGAAATAAACAAGTACCATAAATAAAAACAAAGTGTTGGCTGTGGCTGGAGAGCTTATTCTGATTTTCACAAGCCTGATTTATTTTCACAAGCCTGATTAATTTTCAGCCAGATCAGATGAAAAGCCATTTTTTATCAGAGAGGTCTTTTCTAACCACCTAATCTACAGAATGAATACCTTTCACTCCATTATTCTATTTCATAGTAACCTGTTCAGTTTCCTAATTCTACACTCACCTGTTTACTTAACTAGTATCTGTCTCATTCATAGATCATGGAGATGCCAGAAAGAGTCAAATTTGTTCACAAAACACACAGCATTGAGGGAATTACCTGCAAGTAGAAGGTACACAGTTTTGGAGTGGATGTATATATTTCTTGATCTAGATGTGAAAAAAATTTATTATGCAAACAAGTTAAACTCTGATATTAGTATTTATGTCAAATTAATATTATGATGTCACATTTGCTAGCAGCTAGGCTTCAATAACTACAAAAATGAATTTGTCAAATAGTTCATTAGTAAGAAATTCAGTTTAGTATGGTATAAAATTTTTAGTTGAAATATTCTGATCTTTTTCAGGAGATAGCATGTCAGCATGTCAGCATATGTAAGCTTTGGGTAGGTCTGATATTCCTTAGTTTAGTAGATGTTTAGGCCTGGATGACTATTTTCTGTTTTGACGTAGCTGGTCCTCAAGGGCCTATTGCTCAGTGTCTGTTTCATTCCCATTGTTAAATTATTTGAATATAGAGTGTTCAAATATATATTTGGTTTTGATCATTTGACAACAGAGATAACTTCATTTATCTAAAGGGATATTCATTTTAACAATAATGTAATAGAGTTTTATATATATTGTATGCTAATCAAAACTTTTAGGTAAAGTATGTGTGTATGTGTATGTGTGTAATCACACAGATCAAAAGATAAGCAATCAGTACAGTAGCATGAATGTATAAACTACCTGGCTCATGAGGAAGTTAACTGTACATTTAGCTGCAACTTACTTTCGGAATTTGATTTCATATATTGAACTAGAAGAGCATTGATCTGGGAGTCAAAACCTCTAATTTTCAGCCATGGTATCCTTGCCTTGGGCATCTCAACTTAGGCTTAATTTGTCTATTTGTGACATGAAGTGAATAGACAAGGTATCTATAAAGTACATTCAAGCCATAAATTTTCATAATTATATAAGATTTGTTCCTGTTGACAAGTGAAACATTATCAGCATAAATATAGCAAAAACTAATAACATATATATATGAAACAAAACGCACATTATATAGAGGTGTTTCCTTGCTTATAGGTATCCGATATCTTCATTTTGTATTTTTATCACTACATATCATGCTTTATAAACATCACTGTGGAGACAACATTGTGTGCTAATGCTCTTTTTCCCAGTCATATCTAGTCTTAAAAATAGGATTTCTGGGTCAAAACTACGTACAGTTTTAATTTTAACAGTTAAGTATTGATTTATTTTAATTTTTTGTGGTAGCTTAGACTTCTCACATCAATGTAAAAGTGTCAGTTTTCTTGCATTCTTGCTGGCATTGGATTCTTTTATTTATTGTTAATCTGAAGGCTAAAAACTGTTGCCACTTTTAAGTTTTTTTCAAAATTATATTGATATGAAGTAGTAGAAGAGAATTTTAGTGGCATATTTTCAACTATTGGTCTACATGTTTTCTATGAATTGGCAATTCATTGCCATTTTCTCTGCATGTTTGATTTTATCAATTTTAACCCTTTTGGCTATTATATGCATGGCAAGTATTTTTCCTAGTCTTTAGTTTGTCTTTTTTGTTTATAATATTTATGTTTGTCTCTCTTTTTTTTTTGTAACAAATGTTTGTTTCTCTCTACTTAAGTGTGAAGATCTTCATCAAGGACTTCCTTCTGACATTTTTATTACTTTATGTTAAAAGATTTGATCTACCTGGAGTTTCAAAAATACATTGTATAAAGTAACTCATCTAAATTTTTATTTTTAAATGTGGATTTTTTTAAGGAAATGAAAGATACCCCTTTTTCTTATATAAATTTGGATGTAATTTAGATTCTCTGATCTACACTTTAGATTTATTTATTTTGTGTCAATATTATACTCTTCTAATTATAGTAGCTACACAGCAAGTTTTAATGCCTGTGGAACTGCTTTAAATTTATATATTAATTTGGAATATATAATAATGTGATTATCATTTTGTACCTTTCCATTTCATAAATCGTCTTCTTTCTATAACTCCATACTTGCCTAGAAATTTTAGGATTTTGTTTTTACCAATGATTTCCATTTCTAGCTGTTTCAATGATAAGAGGTAAAGCCGTTGATTCAACCATATCTATCTCCTATTTATAAAATTTTCTTATTAATTCTAGTTGTTTTACAATAGTTTCTTCTGTTTTTTAGATGTATAAAATAATATCTAAAATGTAGGTGATTATTTCTTATTCTTCAACATTTATTGCAAATATTTTTATAGCATTGAAATTGCCAGAAATTCTAACAAGAATGTTGAATAATAGATGATCTTAGTGATTATTTCAAAGATTCTGGATTTTAATAAAAATAGTTTTAGTGTTTTACCTTTTTCTCTCTGCTAGTTTGTCCTTGTTAGTTATTCTTAGGCATATTCAATTTTTTAAATCACATTGTACTCAGAAATTTTATTATATGGTGGTAGCTGTTGTATTTTTCCAATTGACTTTTGGGTGCCTATTATATTTATATACACAATTCTCTCTCTCTCTTGGTCTCTGTCTGTCTGTCTCTCTCTATCTATCTATATTCTTCAAAAAGGAAACTATTTTTGAATATTTTCAAAATATTCTACTTTATAATTATATTTTTAACAGACCTCTGAATTGACTTATTATTTCTAATTTTGCAACCATATTCATAAGATAAATTAGTTTACACATTAAAAACTATTTTATCAGGATTTTAAAATTTGGATAATCACACCTTTACAAGATAATTAGGGAAAACCAGACACAGTGGCTCAAGCCTATTATCCAAGTGATTTGGGAGACTGAGATCAGGAGGATTGCAATTTGAGGGAAGCCCAGGCATAAAGTTTGCAAGACATCATCTCAACAGGGAAAAAAAGCTGGGTGTGGTAGCACATACCTGTCATCCTAGGTATGATGGAAAGTGTAAAATAAGTCTAGGCTGACCTGGGCAAGAAAAAGAGACCCTATTTCAAAAATAACCACAGAAAAAGGGCTAGAGGCATGGCTCAAGAGGCTAGAGCACCTGCCTAGCAAGTTAGAAGCTCTGGGTTCAAACCCCATATCACCCCCAAAAAACAAAATAAATGATAATAGTTAAGGCAGTTTCCATTTTTCAGTTGTATGGAATAGTCTAAATACTAGACATTATCTGAACATTGAAATTTTAAAATGCTATTTGTTTTAGTGTAATTATTTTAGTGTGCTAAAAAGAATTTAGAGGACTATCATACTTGCTACCATTGACATTTCTTCAAATTTTATTTTTGCCATAAAAGTCATGTAAGGCAGAATTGAGAAACAGCATACTTATTCACTAAGGATGTTTATTTGCTGAAAATCTCTATGTATCACACAATTTTCACAAAGCAATTTTTTAGGAAAAATGAATAATAAAAACCCAAATAAAGACAATTCTTACCACCACAGTTTTCTCTACTTAAACAAAATCTTTAAAATGGGGAAGCAAGGAAATTCATTTATAAGCCATCCAACTGAGATTGATAAAAGCTATTTATTTATAAAATATCTATAATTATGACAATACAACAGGACCTGCTCATAATTGGTCCATGCTCCAAGACATAAAATGTCTATTTGATACCTTGCCTTATTCAACTGTTTAATTTCAATAACACTTCTTTGCCTTCTCTTTAATTAAAAGTTAATTATCCCATAGGCGAGTCCAGGACTCCAATCCAGGAAATGTTGCCTCACTTATTATTTGTTTTCTTTGCCCTTACCAAGTACAACTTCTGGAACCCACTGAGATTCTTTTTTTTTTTTTTTTCATTTTTCTTTTATTATTCATATGTGCATACAAGGCTTGGTTTATTTCTCCCCCCTGCCCCCACCCCCTCCCTTACCACCCACTCCACCCCCTCCCGCTCCCCCCCTCAATACCCAGCAGAAACTATTTTGCCCTTATCTCTAATTTTGTTGTAGAGAGAGTATAAGCAATAATAGGAAGGAACAAGGGGTTTTGCTGGTTGAGATAAGGATAGCTATACAGGGCATTGACTCACATTGATTTCCTGTGCATGGGTGTTACCTTCTAGGTTAATTCTTTTTAATCTAACCTTTTCTCTAGTTCCTGGTCCCCTTTTCCTATTGGCCTCAGTTGCTTTAAGGTATCTGCTTTAGTTTCTCTGCATTAAGGGCAACAAATGCTAGCTAGTTTTTTAGGTGTCTTACCTATCCTCACCCCTCCCTTGTGTGCTCTCGCTTTTATCATGTGCTCATAGTCTAATCCCATTGTTGTGTTTGCCCTTGATCTAATGTCCACATATGAGGGAGAACATACGATTTTTGGTCTTTTGAGCCAGGCTAACCTCACTCAGAATGATGTTCTCCAATTCCATCCATTTACCAGCGAATGATAACATTTCGTTCTTCTTCATGGCTGCATAAAATTCCATTGTGTATAGATACCACATTTTCTTAATCCATTCGTCCCACTGAGATTCTTTTAGTATGATATTAACATTTTGCATGATCTGGAAGCAAGGTCTGTTTGGCTAACATTTACTTAACTGTTGTTTTTCAAAACTATTTCTTGAATAGACTCTATCAGCCTATAAAAAGATTGTACTTCTAATGATAAACATTTAAACTGATGGTTTCCATCTCTATTATCATACTGTGAAGATTTTTGTGAAGCAAAGACATTAAAGTAGTACAAAAAGCAATTTTCAAATCTGAATAATCAGAATAAGGGAAATGAGACATTCCACAGAACCTTGATAATTGCTCTAAGTCAATATAACTTGAAGGAATGTGCACATACACACTTGAGAAAAATGTATGAGCAAGGAGTGAAGAGAGAGTTTGCTCATTTTGGCTCATCAGGGAGAAAAGATCATGTGTTCTATTTTATTCAAATATGAAATAAAATTAATTATGTAGGAGAATTAGAAGAGTTCTGTATGTTCTCTATACACTTATTTTTATTTGACTTTTTAAAACTAGAAAGTTTGGAAATTAAGTTTTTAAACAAAGCGGTGTATGGAAGTATTTTTGTAGCTTGTGAGCATAGAATGAGATGCATGGGAAGCTTGAGGTGAGTGTGGAAGTCATAGTTAACCTTCAGAGAAATGACTTTAACGGTAAGATTATGAGGTCAAAGATTGGCAATGTGAAATTAATTAAATGGTTAGTTTAAAAATTAGTATTTTGTAGCTTTGTCTGTCTTTGGAGAGCATTAAAAATGCTTAGACTTCTAAAACCTGATTTTTCTGTTACTATTCAGTTTATAATAAGATATTTAGATGTTTAACATGTGTGTAGATTAATGGTTTGGTATCAAGAGTGAACTAAGATATTACTAAAATCAACTGAACTCTTAGTTTTAACTGAGAGTCATGTTGGTAGATTTTTGTTATACATAGGGGCCCACCATTCATCATGAATATGGTTTCTACTTCTATTTTATTGCTTATATATTATTTATATTATTATATCCATGTGTCTAACCAAATTGTTACCTTTTTCAAGATTTGAGTGTTTAAGATACTTTCACATTTCTAAAATTCCTTCATGATATTTATAAAATTCCAACTATATTCAGTAAGAGATTATATAAACTGTAAAAATCAACACCCTGAATTGCACACTAATAAACTTAGGTTTTTCTGAAGGCTTTCTGTTTTAAGACATGGAGGTACATGTGTTAAAAAAAAACCCACAAAAACAAAAAAGCACCCTACAAATAGAGAAAAGTTGAGACTTGGTAATATGAAAATCAGATCTAGTTGCTTAAAAAAGACAAGTATGTAGGAAGAGCCTATAACTTCCCTCGCTATCTTTGGACTTGGATAAATGCCCAGGTTAGTGACAAAGGGAACTTTGGGGGAAGACTCTAAATCTACCACATTGTAAGAGAGAAAATGGAAAATCAGATGGATAGCTTCATTAAAAACATAAGCCATGCAGAATCTTGAAGAGCTCAAGGAATAATAGCAGGATTTCTATTGATATTTTTTCCAAATTGAAATATTACTATGATTTACCAATTTAAATTACTTTGAAAATAAGCAGCAATGCAGCTGTAAGCCATTAAGTACAGTCAAATTCATTATAAATTGCTTTTTGGCTAGTTTTCACATGCCTGCAGTAATCCAATCTTAAAACCTATTGTCTTCTGTGGTCTTTGCCACTTTTCGACACACAATTTCTCTCAGATTCACCATTTCTTTTCTTTCTTTCCAGGTAACTTTCTAATCTGATATTTCATTATTCCCTTTCAAGAATGTTGTGTTTTAGTAAAACCAATAAAATTTCTTTTCTCTATAGAGTTTTTTTTCTTAATAGGGGATGGATCTTGCAGGCCTGCTTGCTGTTTCCCCAGACATACCTGGAATCCACCCTAGAACAAAGAAGGAAAAAAATGTAGGAAACTGAGAAATCTCTAAGTTGAAGGATGGGAGTGAGACAACTGCTCAGCTTACTTGTATGAAGCTAAAGTGAGTTTTTCCTTCCATTCTCTGTGTACAAGGCAGTGCCAGGCCCTCTGACTGCAGAAATGTGAACCTGGGTTCAGGTGTCCCCAGCAGGGGACCATATACCTACTTAGTACTTGTGGGAAGTTGACCTCAGAGTTTCCCATTCTTTGTTCCTTTCATACCACAGGCGTTATTATGTACAATCCTTATATTTGTAGAGTGAGCAATAATTAACTGTGTTTCCCTGATACCATCTTCATTATATTTAGTTAGAAATATACTTACTTCCTAAGTATTCTTTTATTTTCTACATTCTTGAGGAATTTAAGCAGAAGTAGGACTACTTGATGTTTGAGAGTCTGGCAGAATTCCCATGTAAAGTCATCTGGCCCCATTATCTTTTTAATAAGGTAGTTTTAAAAATAATTTTTCCAATGGAAATTAGTCTGCTTAAGCAAATTATATTTACTAAGAAATCACTATTACATTTGTATATTATTTTCATGGAGTTGTGTTAATCAGACTTTTTGACACTGTGACAGAATACCTGATGTAAACAGGATTTTCGGTCCTTCATAGAGGACATGATAGAACATAACAACTCACCTTTTGGCAGCCAGGAAGCAGAGAGAGAGAAAGAGAGACAGAGAATTCCTACTCTAGCTGGTTTTCTCCTTTCCTCCCTTTTATTTCATTGAGGCCCCCAGAATATGGGATGGTACAGCTCACATTCAGGTTAGATCTTACCCCCTTAGTTAATTTTTTCATTATAGCAGGTCCCAACAAAGCCAGATGGGAGAAGTCTTTCCAGGGAGGATGCCTCTACAAGCCCTAAGCTGTTAGAATGTATCTTAACAAATAAGACTCCAAACAAGTTCTGGATCTCCCCATTGTACCATAGCATCCTTGTGTACAGAAGCAGTGAGTTCAATGGGCATTAAGTCAGCCCATCAGTATAGGCCTATGAGTGCATAGCAGGCTATAGACGATGTCAAAATGACTCTGCTAGGTTGGGATGTTTACTGAAGTCAAGTCAGCCAATGATATGAATTGTGTATTTCCCTGAGGAAAGTCAGCACTAGGACGAGCCTATCAGAATGGATATGATCTCTAACTCATTGGAAAAAGACACGTTGGCTACTCTTGGAAAGTTGAGTTGCTTAAGGGCCACAGCACTCAGTTGGTTGACAGTGGGCTCTCTGTTGGTCATGACTTTCCCCTTCTCATTAGTTATGAACTTCCCTATGACCACAGCTTTGATTATATACTACATATCTTTACCTGCAGGAAAACTACTAAGGGTCTTTGGATTGCTGTGGCAAATGCTAAGGCATCTGTGAACCTGAGCCACCAAAGCCTGATGGTGACAGCAGTCATGTTCTTCAGGTGCAGCTAACTCTAATAATTAATTTCCTCTTTTATTTTTACAATTTTCTTTTTTTTTGTGGCTTACATTGTTTATTTTTTTTTCTAGAATTTCGAGTTGGGATATTAATGCATTTATTTCATTCTTTCATTTTTTTTGCTATAAACCTAAGGCTATGGATTTTCCTGTGATCATAGCTTTGATTGTATCCTATATGTTCTGTTATGTATTGTTTTTATTATTATTTTTTAAAGAAATTCTTCACATTCAATTAGTGTTTCTCTTTGTTCCAAAGAGTTGCTTAATAGAGAGTTTTTATATTTTTAGCTCAAAATTACATTTTGGATTTTTGTTTGTTTATTTTTCCTACTAGTTTCTTTTTATGTGGTCAGAGGATGTTGTTTGAATTATTTATACTTCATGGAAATTACTGAGGGTTTCTATGTAATATAAGGTCAATTAAAACAAGTATGCCATAGTCCTTGAGAATATGTGTAATTTACTATTAGTAGCAAATTAGTGGTAAAATTATTAGTGGTAAATACATTCTTAAGATCTACTTTATTAATTATGGAAAAAGTGTCTTATATACTTCCTTGTTTTTGGCTCACTTGACTTATTCTGGAATTGTGTTTTTGATCATTTCTCCTATATTCACTCGAATTTCTGCTTTATAAAAGTGGCAATTGTGTTCATGTTATTTAAAAATACTGTTTTTATCATTAATCATGCTCTTCATCATTTCACTGTCTTATTTAATGCTTTGGCTTAATTTATACCTATCCAATAAAAATTGTCAACTCTGCCTCTTTATTTTGATATTTGCTTGATATAACTTTGTCTGTCCCTTTATCCTTATTTTTCCTGAATTTGTTTTACAGTGTATTTATAATACGTTACATGAGTTGGGTTTTACTTTGTAAACCAAATCTCTTTAATTAGTAAGTTATGCTCATTTGTATGTATTGATACAAATAATATGTTTGGTCTCAAATCTGTCATATTATTTTATACTTATTGTATATATTGTTGTAGCTAGTTTCTTCATGGGGTCTGTTTCCTTTCTTTTTGGGTTATGGCAGAAAATTTAATCTGGCATTTAGGAATGTTTTTGTTTTCTTTTCTAGTGGTTACCATAATGCTACCCTTTATACTGGTGACTTTTATATTGCTTTTAGTCTCTATTTCTTACCTAGGCTTCTGCAATTTAAAATGATGTCCTTCTATCACTATACAGTATTCAATAAGCATATTTCCATGTTTTCTCTTTTTTCTCTTTTATGCTTCAATTTGGTTTGCATATTTTTAACTTTGTCAGAATATGTATTAGTTACATATTATGCTTTCACCCTTTCCTGACCATTATTCTAATCAGATCTATAATTATATATATGTGTATTAATTATATATATATATATATATATATTCATTGTTCACAATCCATCCTGAAATTTCCTCATTCATATCTGGTAGAAGGAAACGCCCTCTCTAGTACATTACTACAGATAGGCTCATGAGTACTGTATTCCTGAGTTGTTGTATGTTTAAGATTATTTTCTATCATGTTGACTATGTGAACAGGTGAGATTTGGATGGTTTATAGGGAATATTGGGTCCAGAATACCTTATCTGTAGAATGAACTATAATTTCTTCAACAAATGCTACCCTTTGGAAAGGAAGTGGGTATATCTTCTCGTTCTGATTTTCTTTGGTCTCTTCATTTCTCCTAATTTCTAACATGTCATCTCCTTTCCTTTACTACTACCCTCCACGAGAAGGCTGCCTTCTGATCTCTGCTGACTTCCTCTTTCCCAGAGGCCATCCACTCCCAGGACTGCTGCCTTTGGGCTGAACACTTTTCTGTCCCTTCCTTCTACATTTCCAGGAGCCAGTGTTATCTACCAGATCTTATTGTTGTTCTCAGTAATTCTCCACTTCTGGGGGATCTTTCTCTTTCTAGGAATGACTTTTTTCTGCTTCATTTCCATTTTTATTTAAATATTTTATTTTAAAATTTTAATTCATACATAGTAATTATATATATTTATGGATCACAGTGTGATATAGTCAACACATGTATACAATTATAATAATCAAATCAGGGAAATTAGCATATCCATCACCTCATTCATCATTTAAAGAGAGCATTTAAGATTTTTCCAAACTGTTTTGAAAGGCATAAGAAATTTTGGTAACTATCATTATCCTATTGTGCTATAGAAAGTTGAACTTACTCTTTCTATCTGATTATAGTCTTTACCTGTTATCCAAGGTGTCTCTATCCTCCCTAACTTCTGGTAACAACTATTATACTTTTTCTGTGAGAGAAACATTTTTTAACAGCCATATGAGTGAGGACATGTGGTATTTGTCTTTCTGTGCCTGACTTATTTCACTTAGTACAATGTCTTTCAGGCTCATTGATGTTGCTTCAAATGATAGGATTTTATTCTATTTTTTTCTGGCTGAGTAATACTCTGTTATACCTATATACCACAATTTTTTATCCATTTATTCAGTGATAAGCACTTAGGTTATTCATAATAGCCAAGATATCTCTTTAACATACTGATAAACTTTCCTTTGGATTTATACCCAGTAGTGGGATTGGAGGATCATATGGTATTTCCATTTTCAGTTTGTAAATTAAAGTTTTGCATATTCTCTGTTTCCCAATCATGCAGCAGACACCAGTTATGATAGTTTTGTTTGCTCTCTTTTTGGATCCGGGTGGTTTTTGAAGAATATGAGCAGAAAGTTAGGCAGCAATCATCATTCCATGGAAACTCAGAGGGTAACAGACACCGTTTTTAATTTCAGTACTTTGAGCCCAATTACACAGGAAGAACATTGAGGCACCCTTGTACAGCATCATGTGCATAATAAATTATGGGTAAGCACTGGATGTCTAAATGTGCACTGGTAGATGCTATGGAGGAATAATTTTACTATTTAGGATAAAATAATCAAATTTCTCATATCTAAATGTCCTTAGTTGCTGACTCTTTAGCTTATCAATCCTGCCAGTGATAACATATTATGGAAATTAAATGCAGAAATGATTTTATTCATTTGGATAGAATTCTGAGGTGAGGCGAGCCCTTATTAGTAAAGAAAACAACATGGTAAAGATACTTTTCTTCTAAAAATGCATGAAATGAGATGAAGTTTTTAGTTAAAGAAAAAAAATAAGCTATGTAATTATACTTTCTTTGATTAAAAGTTTACATATATTAAGCTCTCTATGTGTAGCTACTTGGAAGGATGTCATATAAGAAAAAGAAATACACTTGAAAAACCCATAGAATTATGCCAATAATTTTGATCAAGTAAAGTTGGCAGACTGAAGGAAGTGTCTGATAAAGTAAACATTGCCAAATAATTTTGATGTATATAGTAGATGGTTTTCTTACATGAAATTGTGTATCTCTGTGATACACAAAAACAGGCCACTCAGAAAAGATGAGTCAGTTCTACTTTTAGGAAACAGGACTTGCAGTGGCAGCCATCTTTTTCTAGTGCAGAACTTTCTATGAAGAGAAACATCTTCCATATCTGTGCTGTTGAACAAGAGCTATGAGCCAATTACTCATGATAGTCAAGTTTTGGAAAAAGCCCAGATGCCCCGTGACTGATGAATAGATTAAAAAATGTGATATATATCACAATGGAGTTTTATTCAGCTATAAATAAGAATGAAATTATGTTGTTTGCAGGTAAATGGATAGAACTTGAGAACTTCATGTTAAGTGAAGTAAGCCAGGCTAGAAAGTCAAAAGTCATATGTTTTCCCTCATATGTGGAAGCTAGACTTATATGTTAAAAAATATGAGATCATATATATACACACATAAATATCGTGAGAAAGAACAAGATTTTATTAGTGGGTCTGTCTGAGAAGAATATAGGAGGTGTTAGAGGGAAAGAAAACGTTAGAGAACAACAAATATTGAAACAACCCATCTATATATGAATATAATACAATCTACTATACCATAAGCTGATGAATATTAGGAAAGCACGGTGATAAGGAGTAAGTAATGGCAGGTTAATTTCATTAAGGCACAATATACACAGGTCTGAAGTACCAAGGCAAAACCCTTTTGGACTATCAATACACACTTCAAAAAATGAAGGACAGAGGGTAAATCAGATCTTTTCAAGGAGTGGGTACCAGCTGGTGGACATAAGGAAAGGGTGAATGAGGGTGCATGTGGTGGATGTGTTTGTATTCATATATGAAAATAGAAGAATGAAACCCATGAAAATTATTCTAAGAAGGGGGAGAGGACAGAAGAGGGAGAATGAAGAAGGAGGAAAATCTAACTGAGATATATTGCAAGCACATATGTAAATATCACAATGTGTCCCCTCTACCACTATTACATGCTAGTAAAAAAACCAGAAAAATAGAGAGTTAAAATTAAAATAAAAAAGAACTGCTAGCCAAGTGTTGAAAATGGATTGAGGAACAACACTTTAAATTAATGTATTATAATCAGTTTGTGTTTAAATTATGCACCCAAGACACATTCATGGTTCAAGGTGGAAGTCACCTAGTTTGGGGAAGAGAAAAAAAAGAAGAAGGGGAAGGAGGAAGTAAAGACATCTATCTACACGTGTATCTCTATGTCTGTCAATCATTTGTCATCCATCTGTCTGAGAAAGGGAAAGAGAGACTGGTTTTCAGTGGGGAAAAGAACAAAAAATGCTGTTTCTTTCTTTTGCGTCAGTACAAGACTACTTGTTTCGAAGTGTTAGAGGAGCTTGAGTTTTTGCCTGTTGTTTTGTATAGAACTATGATATATGTATTTATGTTCAATTCTCTCTCTGCTGTCCCCTGATTAATGGCTCATATTAGTGAAATTCATTCATAAGCTATCACTTGGTGAATTGAATATTTTGGACGCTAAGTTAAGAGACATATACACTTTTTCACCCCATTTCCACATTTGTTCATGACTATGTTTGTCCTGCTAAATCTGTGTACAGATTTGCTACCACATCTGTGGTTACTGGTTTGATGGGTTGCCTAGGGTTTAGACTAAGATTCAAGACACAAACTGCCTGGCTTTGAATCTTGCATCCTACACTTACTGGGTATGTAACTCTTGGATACATTCTTAACCTTTACATCATTTTCCCCTTAAGGTTGTTATAAAAATTAAATAAACTCACATTTGTAAAGTGTATACAATAGTTCCTTATACTATTTAGGGAACATATTAAATTAAAAGAAGAGATTAAATGTTACCAGTATCGATGGCATTTTCTCACTTATCAGAGTGTGTCCAAATTTCTGTTATATGTAGTAAAGAACAAAACCACCATGAGGTAGTCAACTGGGTTGGTGCTCTTTTGGTAGGCTTCATATCTGAGGGGCGTCCATCTCTGGGTCTCAAGATGTTTGCTCAAGCTCTTTTGCTGTCACTAGGCAAAGAGAGGAGAAGAAATGTTGAGGCTTTTACTTACATCATTTTGAATAACTGTAAACAGGAAAAGCATGTCTTTGCCATTAAATACCTTCTAGTTTAGCAATCTTGAGACAGATCTGTTTTCAAAATGGGAATAGGTACCCAGGTTAGGCTGGTGGAATATTCACTATTCTGTTGCTAGGGATATAAGCCTATTCATGGCATCCTATTTTTAGAGTGTACAAGAGTGAATCAGAGGCCTATGATTAATTATTAATGATTATGAAATAACACTGTTGGATGACATAAAGTAGAAAGTTTTAATAGCAGCTGCTTTGAGGACTACTTTTAACAAACACATAAAAGGAGTTTTGAAGTTACATTTACCTTGGAACATTGCTTGTTTTGAATTTTTTTTCTATAAATGTCTATAGTTCAGTCCTGTCTTGCAAAGAAAACTGTCTGGAAATGAGAAGCTAGGAAACAAATTATTATTGCTCTTTATTTATAAACCTGCAGACTAACTTCCCAAAGTTTGTGAATGTTTGACAGCCCATCACATTGAAAGACAACTTTTTAAAGTTTTTTGTCTTTCAATACCATAGTAATTAGTCATCTTGATCATTTACTAACTCCAGGCTTTATTCTTTGAATTAGATGAGAAAACCCAAGGATAGAAAGAATAAATACCTGGTTGAGTTCAGGTAGCAGTGGGTTGATTTGATCCCTAGCCATCTGACTTCTCTCTCTCTCTTTTCCCCTGGTGGTACCCCAGATTGAACCCATGGCTTGAGCCATTCCTCCAGGTCTTTTGATTATATTTTACTTCTGAGATAGGGTCTTTTCTTGCTAACTTTACCTGGGTTGGCCTCAAACTGGTGATCCTCCTATCATTGCTTCTGAAGTAGCTGGCATTGCCTGACCTTAACATTGGTTTCTTTGCTGGTTTATATCAAGGACAAATCATATATTACTAAATCTGGAAAAATTCCATTTTGCACAGATTTCATCCTTCCATAGCTTATATGCTTAACAAATACCCACTATGCTAATAATGGGTATACTTTATTGAGCATTTATTGGTTAATAGTTTAACTGCAACATCTTATGTAACTGTCATGGCAATCTCATTGCTCAGAGACCTTAAGTAACCTGCAGTGTCTCAGGAGGCAACTGCGGGGCTGAGTTGAAGGCAGGTGCTCTGCCCTCAGAGCCGATGCTCTTCAGCACCTTACAGGCAGAGGATTGTGTTCAGTGATGCAGAACATGGAAACTGCATGATCACAGATACCAAAGATTCACTCAAAGGCTTGGAATTCAAGTTTGCCAGTAAGCTATGCACACTAATAGCTCTGATATGGATGGAGTCATTTGCTGCCACAAGAGATCCATGTTTTCCTCAGAGAAAACACTCTTTTTTTTATTATTATCATACTTGGGGTACATTTTGACATTTACGAAAATTTTACAATATATCATAGTCGAAGTCACCCCCTCCATCAGTCTCCTTTATTTCCCTTTGTTCCCCATTACTGGAGTAATTTTAACATGTCTCATTTTTCCATTTTCAGACAGAGCACTCACTTCTAACAAAACAAGAAAGACTTAATGAAAAAAAAGGTATTTGAGCTTACTAAACAAAGAAAGTGACACTTGGAAAAAGGAAGATTTAGTAGATAAACATCTACCCATAGAAACTGAAAGAAAAAAAAAATCTCTAGAGTGTTTTAAAGCATGATGTAGGATTTTTTCCCCAAAGTTTATTTACCCTATCCTTCCTTCATCAACAAATATGTGTTGAGCGCCTATGGGATGCTAACTGTTGCTGATGCAGACATTGAGGACATGGTGGTGATTCAAAAGAGAGGAAATATTTCCTATTCTCTTCGCACTGATGGTCTAGTGAGGAAAGGCTGACAGAACAAGAAGCGAAGTGCATAGTTTGTCCAGTGCTGATGGTGCTACTGTCAAACTCAAAGCAGCAAAGAGGGACAGAGACAGTCAGGGGCAGGAGAAAAACACATTGCTGTTCTACTCATGGCAATGAGAGAAGGCCTCACTGACGAAGTGGCATTTGAGCAATGACATGAAAGATGAGAGACTGAGCCTGGCAAGTAGAAGAGCAAGTATAAAGACGTTTTAATGGTTTAGCTTTGAGGCCTTTTCACATGAGATCAGGGGCCAGGTAGCTAACGAACTCCCTTTTATCCATTTCTGCTCACCCCCAGCATCCATCCACCCCCCAGCCTCTCCACCCTTCTTTCTCCCATGGGAGTCTGATGTGTGTACTGCATCAACAGGTAACCTTGCACTTTGGCTTACAGCTAGATTTAGCTGACAGGGAGCACTAACCTTAGAGGGAAGAAGGTGAGGTCAGGGTATTTGCTCTCTTCCTCTGCTCCTCAATAATATGGAACATTAGTCCTAGTTCTGAGAGAAAAAATATAAGTGCTTGTGAAAGTCAAAAAGATTCAATTATTGTTTAACTTGGAAGGCATAATCTGGGTAAGAATAGAAGTTCACTCTGAATATCTATTGTTGTACTTATTGAAATTAGCCTGTGGAAGGATGGTAGCTCTCATTATAGATCCCTTTGAGAACTAATGACATTTATTGACCCTATCTCCATAGCATAAATGTACACACACACACACACACACACACACACACATGCTTGCACTTTTAGGGGACTAACAAATTCCTTGGAGCCATTTTGCTGATGAAAATGAAAATGAGAGATGCCTCTTACTTTCAGGTGACATGTTATATGGAATGTTTTAGTAGCTGACACTTAACAATGCTCAAATTTTTGATAAAGGAGAAGAAAAAGTAAAGCCTATAACCTTTAACTCAAAGATACAATGTGTCTACAAATAGTGTTTTTGAAATAGATAGATATTATTGAAATGAGGGCACATAGAATATTTTGAAACAGATAAAATGTTACTAAGTTACGGTATAGAAAGCACTTAAGCATTACTCTTATACACTAGCCCCCAAAAACATTTATACAAAAAGGACTGATGGAGTCCTTGACTCCGCCAAGGGCTAGAGTGCCTGCATAGCAAGTATGAGGCCCTGACTTTAAGCCCCAGTACCACCAAAAAAAGTGTATAAAAGTAATTGAAATCGCCCTTTCTCTAAGATGACCTGAATTCCTTTGTAGTGCAACTTATCTTCTTTGTCTTTGATTTTCTGGGACTGAGTACCATATTAACTACAACATATGAGGTAAGTAAATATTGATAGCTACAAGTAATTATGAATGCAAAAAATACAAATTATTTATTCATTATGAATAGGTACAAACAGTCTCTGTATTTAATATTTGTAATGAATGGGTACAAACAGTTTCTGTATTTAATACTATTTATGGATGGTCTCTGCTTCAAAATATTATAAGGTCAAGGAAAGAATTTGTTGGGATAAGCTGATCTTACACTTGTATCTGAAAACTTCAGGTATTTTTTATATAGTTAACTTAGGCACACACACACACACACACACACACACACTCCACTGTCTATGGCAATTTGTTACAGCAGCAATAGGAAACAAATACAGTCTCCTAAAAATAAATTGTGAAAAGACCTGGGAGCATTTAAAGAATAGTACAAATATATTCATGTAATTCTGCATTTACTCCTTTACACTTTTGGCCATGTAAATTGACAAAGAATCTGGTAGGTCATTCATTTACTTGATTAACAAGCTGAATCTTGTCACTTTATTTTATTGAAATGTTGCTTTTTTCCAGTAAATTCAGTATAATGCTAATTGATAGAAATGACAAGTTGCAGAGTGAAACAATTATTATTATTACTAGAGTCACTATTTGCTGTCTGATGATAGGGACATTCTTATTACTATTATTTTGTGGGAAGACCTACTTTTTGCTTAGATGCTGATAAAAAGTAGATTGTTTTACTATTAGATAACAATGGGGGACTCTCTATGTAATAACTATCAATCATTACCTTCTCCCAAGTGTGGATTATGGTTTTACCACTTCCTGCCAGTATTCTAAAGGGTTATGCCAAAAAGGATAATGTAGCTTAGGGCAAAACAAAAGCATCATTTGGCATTCTTTTTACTTCTGTAGCCAACGTAAGGAGCCGAGTACAAATTCTAAGATCACCATCCTTTGGTAACCATCTCTGTAGTATAAGACGACTATCCATAATCATTCTTAGAAATAAAGACAAAACATTTTATAACTAGAACAAAACTGGGAAAATAATTAGACTCTTCCCTTTTTTATACAAATCAGAACCTTCAGAGCAAGAGGGAATATGACTTGCTCAAGGTAAAACAATTAGAGTGAAAGTAAGATTAGACCCCACTTACTTATTCTGACTTTTGAAGAGTGCTCTTGTGAGCACAATTCCATTAAGAAACATACATTGGACATTCTTGTAGAAATGTGACTGTTTTGACACAATGTTGTTTCAGGAGTGACTTCTTAAAGATCTCTTCCTTTATTTTTTGTTCTCTTTCCCCTACAACTTGACAGTTTCTCTTAGATATAACAACCAACTGAAATATGGTGACTGTCTGAAGATTTTGGGTAAAACCATGGAAAATTCAATTCCAGTATAAGTTAGTACATGAAAAAACCAAATATGTGTTAGGGGCCATCAGTGTAAATCACAGAGAAAACTAGGAGTGAATTGGAGCTCCATGTTTATGATATGCAATGACACAGATGTGGTGACAGTTCAGAGAATCTAGTCTGCATGAACGAAGGGAACAGAGAATGGAGATTTAGGTGAATGTATACCTGGATTCAGGCCAACCCCTCCATTTTTGCCTGTGTCTAACTCTTCTTATCATCTTCTCTCCTCTTCTTTACTATCCTTCTCTGTAGTCCCTACAGAGAAATGTTTAAATGGAGAAATAACTTTTTTTAAATGGCACTAGTGATTGAACCCAGGGCCTCACGCATGCTAAGTAAATGCTCTATCTCTTGAGCCATGCTCCTAGCCTTTTCTGGTTTTATTTTGTTTTTTGAGATAGGATCTCACTAACTTTCCCCAGGCTGGCCACAAACATGCAATCTTTCTGCCTCAGTTTCCAGAGTAGCTGAGATTACACGTCTTGAAGTATTTTAGGTTAGCATCTAATTTGCTGAACTATGCTGAATGTAGTGGATTAAGGAGAACGTTCAGATGCAGGAAGGAGATGAACAAAGTAGTCCAAACCCAAAATATTGAGGGCAGTGGGAATAGAAGACTGTAGGCAATCAATGGAAGCTTTCACAAAGGATGTTCTGAACCACAGATCTGATGCTCCCACCATCTGCATCTCTCCTCACCACTGACAACAGAACTCCTTCCAATCAAAGACTGACATCTCCTGGTTCTCAGTGTCATCATTTCTCAGTTTCTCAAGAATCTTACATTTATTATCTTTTCTCTGCCTTCTATCTCATTCCTTCTTCCCTCAAAATGGACCCATTTCAACATCCTCATATTGCTTCCATTTTCAAAACCAAGTTTCTTCTGAAGATAGCCCAGTCTTTTTGTCCTTTATTGCTAAACAACTTTTTGAAAGAAGAACCTAGACTTGCTGCTTGTACTTCTTCAATGATATTTATCTTGCATTTTCAGATTTTAAAATAAACCAACAAATTATTCTAGTCTTGTGTTCTCTTTCACTTCCTCCACATACTTCCTTTTTGCCCGGGTCACCAGTGACCTCCTGATTAGTAAATCAGATGATTTTTCTGTCCTGGCTTGTCTGAACTTCAGCTTCCAACCCAGTTTACTTGCCCATCTTATCCTGAAACATTTCTTCTTCTGGCTTCTTTTTTTTGTTTGTTTTATTATTCATATGTGCATGCAAGGCTTGGGTCATTTCTCCCCCCTGCCCCCACCCCCTCCCTTACCACCCACTCAGCCCCCTCCCTCTCCCCGCCACCCCCTCAATACCCAGCAGAAACTATTTTGCCCTTATCTCTAATTTTGTTGAAGAGAGAGTATAGGCAATAATAGGAAGGAACAAGTGTTCTTGGTTGAGATAAGGATAGCTATACAGGGAGTTGCTCACATTAATTTCCTGTATGTGTGTGTTGCCTTCTAGGTTAATTCTTTTTGATCTAACCTTTTCTCTAGTTCCTGGTCCCCTTTTCCTATTGGCCTCAGTTGCTTTTAAGGTATCTGCTTTAGTTTCTCTGCGTTAAGGGCAACAAATGCTAGCTAATTTTTTAGGTGTCTTACCTATCCTCACCCCTCCCTTGTGTGCTAAAGCTTTTATCATGTGCTCAAAGTCCAATCCCATTGTTGTGTTTACCCTTGATCTAATGTCCACATATGAGGAGAACATACGATTTTTGGTCTTTTGGGCCAGGCTAACCTCACTCAGAATGATGTTCTCCAATTCCATCCATTTACCAGCGAATGATAACATTTCATTCTTCTTCATGGCTGCATAAAATTCCATTGTGTATAGATACCACATTTTCTTAATCCATTCGTCAGTGGTGGGGCATCTTGGCTGTTTCCATAACTAGGCTATTTCTTCTGGCTTCTAAATATCATATTCTTCTTATTCTTGAGTACTGGTTCTCCTTTTTTCTTAATTTACTTGTTTCACCATTTAATAAACTTCTTTCAAAGCATTTGTATTTTAAATGCTGGCAATTTATATTGCCAGCTATATAGACATAGGTCCCAAATTTAAACCTATAGTCAGGTCACTTTCTTTGAACTCTAGACATGTACATTATTTTGCTTAAGTAGCAAGCCCACTTCCTCATCTCATGGGATTTCAAATGCAATATCTTCAAAACTAAATTCATGTCTTTTCCTCCCAGGTATGTCAACAAACTGAGTCATAATCTGTCTTTTTTTTTTAGAAACCAGCACAACCACAGATCTTCTTTGGCACTTTCCTGCTTACTCCCAACACCCAATCAATCACTGGATAAAGGTGATTTTTCTTCATAAGTGTGATAAACCTGTTTTCTTTCTGCTACTGTGATGTTAATCTAAAAAACTTTTATGTCAGCTGAGCAGGGTTGTGCACACCTGTAATCCTAGCTACGTAGGAGGTGGAGATGGGAGGATCCCATTTTGAGGTCTGCCCTGGCAAAAGTTGCAAAACCTTATCTGGAAAATAAACTAAAGCAAAAAGGATTGGTGGTATGACTCAAGTGGCAGAGTATTTGTCTAGTAAGGGTGAGGTCCTAAGTGCAAACTCCAGTACTGCCTAAACAAAACAAAAACCTGTCTCTATTGGAGCTGTTGAAACTGCTTCCTAAAGATCTGTTAACTGAACAACCACTTCCAGCTATATCCATTTTCCAAATGACAGTTGAAGTGCTACCTTAAGAACACATGACAACCACCAGTAATTAAGAGAACTTAAATATAATGTGCTCTGAGATTGGTTGCTATTCTCCATCCTTTCCCCATTTCTAGAGAAATGGATGAAAAACTTCCTTTCACACAGAGTTCTCCCATCTAATTTCTCTAATCGTACCAGCAAAACAAGTTCTCTACAATAGCACTCAGAATCATTCCTACCTATATTAACCTCTAGTGGACAATTGCTACTTGATAGTATCAAACTGAAGCTATAGTCACGTGTCAGACCTAGAGGAATTTGAACAGCTCTTCTGGACTTCCACAACTTATAGCCTATTGTCCCTACAGACATGTCCAGATCACTTCATTGAGTCACTATTGCAAAACACCATATAGTGACAGTGAAAAACTTGGGAGCATACTTACTGTGTTGTGGAGTTTTACTGTTCTTATAAATTCAAATCAGAATGTTCTACTTTCCTGATTACAACACTCCCATGACCTGTATGTCCTAATTTAATCTCAAATACCTGTGGGAACTGGCAGTTGGCATGAATACATGATCCATTTGCCTATAAGACTATAGTGTACAATGAGGCCTGGGAACCCAGGAAAAGTATCAGATCCAATGAAAAATAGAACAGACTGTAGATGTTCCAATGGGACTTTGATTAGCACACTACTCTGGCTACTTCTTCTTGGCCTTGACCCTTCTCCCAGGCCCATTGTGGACTTATGAAAATATATGCCTCCTTCTTACTCAGAATTTAGGAACAAGCCATTCCCTGTGCCTGAAGTGTTTTCCTCCCTTTTATATGATTTCCAGTTTTTTACCTTACAGATGTTAGTTCAAAAATCACTTCATCATGGAAGTGTATTCATTTTGCTCTCCTGCCCTGAATTGGATTCTATTTCCTTGCAACAACAATGATCCTCTTAGACTTTGTTCGTCCTTAAGATTCTTTGTCTGATTTCTACATTTTCCTCTCCATCCATCTACCTATCACCCACTCACCCATCCATCTGATCACCTATTCTATAAGTCTTCATTAAGCATTAACTTTTCACTGGGAACCTCCAACATCTTATAAGCCCAACATTCCTATTACTGACTGAAAAAGGAGGACAGGAGAAGGGAGGTTTAAATTAACTTTTGGGTGTTAAGCCTGGAAAAATGATGAGACTGTAGAATAATAGTCTCATCAATAATATAGAAAAATCAGGATGAAAGTAAGTTTGGAGAACAAGGAAATACTCTTTTATTTTGAGATTATGGTGAGTCATTCAGAAATTAATGTCTAACATACAAGAGAACCTGGGGAGCCATTGGCAAATTCTGATTATGAAGCTCTGAAATGATTTACAATCTCTTCCCAGAAGAGGAGGGAAAAGAAAAGATCACATATTTGAAGGGCACTCTAGAAAAGTTGGCTCAAAAATGAAAAATTTTCTTTCACATTCTGTAAGTAATACAAGTTGGCAAAAGAGAGCTTATTTTTTGAGTACAAAGGTATATTTAGCTTCAGTAAACTAGGAGGGTTAGATGAAGTCCTGTGGTACATCACTCCACTAGCAGAGAATGGTGAAATACTTCTAAGGTGGAAACACACACACACACACACACACACATACTAGTAAGGCTTAGTTCTTGGCAGAGCAATTATTGTTCTGCAGTTGTACAAGTTGGAGCCCTAATTAGCCAACTAAATCTTGCTTCCTTACCCTTCCTATTTCTAAATATATATTTTGAGCTCTCCTCTGGTGTTGGAAAAACTCTCTTGTATTTGAAAGAAGGCCTGAAAATATGAGGCAATAGAAACACATCTGCACAGTGATTGAGTCACAGCAAAGCCAGATCCTGGGATCTGTCAGGAAGCTTTGTGTGCTTGCCACGTCATCCTGCCATTTTCATCGTTCTGGGTTGAGGACGCCGAAGGCTTGTTTGTGGACACAGGATTTTCTGTGATGCTGTATTCCGTTATTCCACAAGAGGGCAGCAGACAGGCAGCGTAGAACTCCTGAATAGCAAATCAGAAGAGCCTGAAGCTCTAATTTTGGGCGTAGTGTTTTCAGAAACACCCTTCAAAAATTAAATCATATGTTTTATCTTTTTAAATAATTCCAGTCAATTGATTTGTCTATTCTGCTGCTTTGAAAGAAAAGTCAGATCTGCATCTAAGAATAGGTGAGTACATGTGAATGCAGACTGCCAGGGTCGTATCTGGTTTGCTCAGAATAATTTCCTAATTTTTCTTAAGCAGTCACAATTTGACAAACGTTTATTTAGGAATTACGCCACCAAATTTCCCCAAAATCCTCAAAAATAGTTATCTTGACCATAATCCAAGCACTGATGCAATGTTTTGATACAAAAGGAATCATTTTTATTAAATGCAATTTGATTAAAAGATCAGTGAAATAATAATAGGTTTTACATCACATTTGTGAAACGTCTTTGGCTGTACCCTGCGTTGCAATAAAAATTGAGTTAATTTGAATATCGTGAACAAATTATTACTGTTGAACTACAAGGATAGAGGGTAATGCATTCCCTAGGATTCAGGCTTCCTGTCTCCTGGGAATGCCTTTGTTCTTTCACCCACCCCCTTCCTAGCTCATTTTCTGGCCACTCCCACCCCTCTGCCTGAGGCCCTTCTGCAAGCTCCTCAAGTCTCAGAGCTGAGGAGTCACCTCAAGGCAGCCTTCCTCACGGTGTGGTGTTCTGTACCTCTCTTATTTACTCTCTGGTGTTGTATAGGCTTCTAGGGGAACTATGGGTGGGGGTGGAGAGTGAGGAACAGAATTATCAGTCTGTGACAGAAGAGGTTAAAAGATTTGGCACCTTGCCTGTTTTAGGGCAGAAAAAAGGATTTAACATTTAGGCCATAGCAAAGATTGTCTCTTCTCAGAGAATATCTGACTGTCTCAGGTAAGACAGGTTAGACCTCAGGTCTGCAGCTAGTCATGGTTAGCCATATGACTCAGAACTGATGAGAGCCAGGAGCACAGAGCAAATGAAAACATGTTGTGAAAATTTTTGTGCAGTGCTAAACACAGAGGGGTGAACTGCATACATCCGTTATGAAACAAAGGGACTTAGACTTCATGGTGATCTTGGCAAAACTCTTCTCTGGTAGCTTCAGGGTGTGAAGGTGATTCTGTCAAGGGCATCCGACTGTGCTGGAGGTCACTGCGGTCAGCAGCAGTGTGGGGAGAGAGGAAGCTCTTTCTAGAGAGGACCCAGCTCCACTCTCCTTACCACCTCGTTGCTAGGCAATGGCTCCTCCGTGCAAGCTCATCTCCCTCTTCAAAGAAGGAGTCAGGTCTTCCTGAGGGAGCTGTATTTGTATAAATTGGACCATATGCAAACAGTTATTTAGCTCTTGTCCTCAAAAGGGCCTTATCCTACAAGGGAGGCAAATAATCTCTACATAAAATCCTGTCACTTAGCAACCAGATACTATATACCTCTTCTCTCTCTTTTCTGTAAAGCAAGATGGTTTTTTTTAATCTTATTGATTTATTTTTGCCTTTCTATCCATATGCCTTTCCAAATTGATTTAATGAAATTCAGCAGGGTATTGTTTGTGATAGTATTTCCCTAGATTGCTGAATTAATTTCCATTTGAAAAATTACTTCAGATCTGTGGCTTCTAGCCGGCACCTAGCCTATTGCTTTTAATGCATACTACATAATGATGAAATCTATGGGCTGTCAATTTGAAGAGCCAGTAGCTAAAGAATGTGCTTAACCTTGGTCCCACCAATAAACAAATAATGTATTTTTTAAAAACACAAAATGTAGAGAAGTCATACTATTTTTTTTCTTTTGTGGTACCGGGTCTTGAACTTAAGGCCTTGTGCTTGTTAGGCAGATGCTCTACCCCTTCAGCCACTCTACCAGCCCTCGTACTATTTAGGAATAACTGGAAACCCGTATGTGGCTGACTACACTTTAAAATTTCAAAACCCAGCATAGAATAATTATCTTTCTTTAGAGCTGCAAAATAGCCACAGACCATAAGAGCTTTTTGTGTTAACCTTTTAACATTAAGTTGTTGTTCAGTTAAGAGAGCCAAATTTGCAATTTGCTCTTATTTTTCATCTTGGCACAGGTGTTTGGATGTTAGTGACCAAATTAACACAGCCACTTTATATCAGTCTTCTGCTTCTTTTTTTTTAAGTTGTGGAGACTGAAATTTATAATTAGGGAAGTTTGAAGTTGTTTTTACTACAGAGCTTTAAAATTTCTATCTAATTATTATTACATGGTTTACATAGTAAAATCTTGTGTTCATTACAAAGCTTTTTGGTTTTTTTTAAGTTTAATTCTACAGGTCTTGTCATTCAACAACAATAATTCTGATTAGAAATCTTCAAAGTTTTAAATTCTTGAGTGAGTTTGTGGGGTTGAAAGAATTTCTGGAGCCACTTAACGTTTTAATTTTTTTTGCTTCCTTTTTTCATTCTTTTACCATCTAAATTACATCTGTTGATTTTCATCTTTATTTTGTTCTTTAACTTTTTTTGAGGGTGCTCACAAGGACTCCCAGTCCTTTTTTGCTTTAGTTATTTTTCACATAGGGTCTTTTTACCTCAGACTGTGATCCTTTTACCCCTGCCTCTTGCACAGCTGGGATTACAAACATGCACTTCTACACACCTGGCTCAATTGTTGAGATGGGAGTCTCACTACCTTTTTGCCAGGCTGGCCTCAAACTGCAATCCTCATGATGTCTGTCTTCTAAGTGGCTGGGATTACAGATATGTGCCACCATGCCAGGCCCTGATTTTTGTATTTATTAGGATATTTAGGGAGTAATCAAACTCTAACTTGAGGCTTTGTCTGTAATAGTGGTGAACACTCCAAACTAGGGTCTGCGGTGCCACTACAATGCTTTTACTTACCCTCTCATATCCATTTCTCCCATCATGGTTTATCCCCTTTGTGGGTACTAGGGATTCAACCCAGGTCCATGTACATGCCACTCACATGCTCCACCTCTGAGCTAAACTCTAGCCCCCTTGAATTGTCTTTATCTCTGCATGGCAGGTACTGGAAGGCCTTCCAGTACCTTTCTGGATCATGTTAGTTCAAGGGAAAAAAAAAAAAAAAACCTCCAATTTACCAATATTTCTGTTCTAGGAAAGGACTCGGGGAGGTAATTTTGAGTCATATATCTGCTGGAATATCAAATCCTTTGGCCATAAAAGCTGAGAAACGAAATGACAGTGCCAAATATTAGAAAAGGAAGAGTGCAGGAATAAGAATGACAGTGTCATGCACTACAAGGTGGAGAATACTAGGCAAATAAAATTGAAGATGACCACAACCCCATTATCCTCCAAGAACTCAGAAAAAAAGTGAGTTAGACATCCAGCTATGCATGAGGAACATGGTCTCTGTCAGTAACCACACATTTGTAAGCTGATACTTTCAGTGCAGCATTTACTCCTGTAAAAATAAAAGTTTGCTTATGTTTCTTTGGAATCTTAGTAAAGGCTGAACCAACTTTCCTAGGGAAATGAATATGAGAAGTGAGAGGGAGAAGTGAGAGAGGAGAAGTGAGAGGGAGATGAAGTGTATTTGCCTCATGGCACATGAAGATGGTTTTGCAAGAAAGTGGTACAGTTGACAATTATGTTTACAATGAGTCTTGAATTATATGCAGGATTTTACCAGCTCAGCAAAGGGAGAGGTTCATCTGGATGAATGGGTCAGCAAAACACAAAGTACAAATATGGTGGGTTTTTGGGCTGTGAGAGGTTCAATATAGGTCACCTGATGGCGAGATTTAGGACTTCCATAGACAACCTGGGGTGGTATCAGAAAAAGCCCTTTGTGTTGTGATTTCTTGAATATGAAAATGAGTCTTGAGGAATTTTAAGTTGTAGTTTTAACCTGTAAGTCTGATTGAGCATTTGTGCTTATAAATGAACATCATTGTCGATCCCTATGGTGCTTCTGATATTGTACTTGCATTTATGCCCGTCTGGGATCACCTGGAAGTGGTAACTCCACTTTAAGCACCATAAGAATTATTAGTTTAAAACAGTGCTCACCAACTTTTTGAGATTTTGTACACATAGGAAACAATAATGTTTATCCGGAAAAATGAGATAGCTGGAGGAGGGTAGTTATAGCCAGTGTTCACCAACACAGGAGTCCTGACTACTCTAGGTCCCATGTATGTGCCATGAAGTCTGAGAGATGTCTCCTGTCTCCTAAGACTATGACCCATTTGATGAAGACCATTTGAGAAACTCAGTTTAGGGATCTGAATTAGCATAAGGCATTCTTTCTACCCAGTAGTAAATCCTTGTTTTGACAGGAAGTACCAACAATGTCAAAGTTTTGGATGGCAACGAATCAAATAGGAAATGACCTTAAATATCTTTAAAGATTTCATTTTATGTGCTTCTTAACAACTAGGGAAGTTTTGTAAAAAAATTTCTGGCACTTGGGTGAATTGTGTTTTAAAATGTAGATTTTATTTCTACTCAAGTATGATGAAGACAACAGATCAGGTGATCATTGCCACTGAGAAGTGCCCACAAAGAGTGGGTAGGCAGGCAGGGCCACATGAAAAATATTAGGGTCAGTCCAAAGATAGAGAGAGTGAGGAGAAAATGAAGTCCAGGTCTCTATTGTAGTTTCTATAGGCAAGAACAGGTGAAGCAGAGAAAGCTGGTTGAGAATCAGCTAGTGTGAATACTTTCAGTGGATTTTGAAGTATAGAGGCTATATGGAATTGTCTGTTGTCTGGCCCTGGGGTGAGCAGGGCAGGAGGATAGTAGGCAAAGGGTAAGAATATAGGAAAGATGGTAGTCAGGAGTGTGGACTATGAACTGACAACACAAGAAAAGTGTGTCCTTAGCAAGTTGTGTGCTCTAGGCACATGCTATGCCAGTGTCAGCATGTCCCCAAATATCAAAGCATCAGAAAATATGAAAGTCATGTTTAAACAAAATGTAATACTATCTCCAACATTTTTATACAATGTACATAAGAAGCATAGAAATTACTAAATTTTCTGAATGGAATAAATGCAAAAAATTAAAATTCAGTCATATTCTAGATAACATGTTGCAAAGAAAGTATGGATGAGGCCCTGATAAAATGTGTGTTCATAAAGTTATGATAAGAATTCTACAAGCCATAAAACATCTCTATTATTGTCAAGGGGGGAAATAATCCTGGTTTGCTGATAAAATGAGCCACTTAGGCATGAAATATTACATGGAATTCATCCTTGAAATCTTGATAAGCCATCAGTTATCAATGATAGAAACAATACATATTCTGAGAAATATTGAAATACATAGTTCAAAATAGTAGTAGAGAAATCAAAAATACATTGGACATACTTTATGATTCTCTTTTCCTGAGAATATTTCAAAATTAGTTTTTATTTCTTGAAAGCCCACTAGCTGGACAGCAGACGTAGATAAGGAAGGGCATATTGAATGGAAGTGGGGAACCCATCTGAAACGACAAATGCAGGTGAACCTTCCATCTACATAGAGATTATTAGAAGATATAAAACTTTACACAGATCCATTAATAAATTGATAATTAAAGGAAAATATTGAATAATATAAACATTATCATAATGAGAGCTGTTTTTATAACCTTACCTGTCCTAATTTTTAGTTTAACTGTGGATCATAATTATCACACTACAGTGACTTTATTTTTCACTTTTCCATTTTTCCAGATTTTCTAAATAGTGCACATATGCCACATATCAACTGAGATACAATCAGAGGAATGCTACAAACAAATAAGTGTTTGATCTAAACTGAGACATTCGCAATGACTGTGCTGCTTAAAATTCATTTATTCAGTCTTTTGGGCTGCTTAGTGAAGTAGTGCACATATAAAATTTGTCAGTTTTCTAAAGAGAAGTTAGAAAAGTTCTGAACTTATGATGCTCATAATAATTTGGCTGGCAGTAGATCTGTAGCAGTGAGTGTATTACAAAAACCACTTGAATTTCCATTCCATTTATTCATAAGAAAGATCCTAGTTCCACTGACCACAATTTATCTATGCTCTTTTTCTTTTTTTTAAAAAATCAATCAATTTAAAGAAAATAGAATTGAGGGGTTTTTTTTCCACATACTTATTTTGATTTTTGTCATGTTCCTGTTTGAGGTATTGACAACGCAGTTAACTTCATGCTTGTGAAGCGGAAGTTGGAGAAAATGCTATTATTTCAAGGAAATTACAGTAGCTCCTAACACTAAACCTCCAATTATGGCAACCTTTAAAAGGAATTTGTTTTCAAACCCAAATGTATGATACTGTTAATGCAAATGTTTTATTTGTAATGGCTGAGATGGAAAATGTCATGCTAGATCATCTCCTGCCTATGCAAAATAGGCCCCCAGATTATGATGACTTTGCCCATCCTGGTTTAGCATTGCTGGGTCAAATATAATAGTGATGGAAAAATGTAGTTTAGTGTGGAAAGTAGTTATTTTAATTTGATTGTCCTATTAAAAATACCAATAGAGTCAAATATCACTATTATGATTTTCAGATAATCCAATTACATATGAGGTGACTCAGCAGAGGTGTCAAAACCAAAAGCATCCCTGCTATGTCTGATAAACTGTCTGTATCACACTCAAGTGCTTCACTAATCTTTGATGCTATTTAGGTTGATATGTAAATTATCTAGCCCAGCATGTTCAAAGAGTCGCTAGGCAGCAACACCAAAGATCAAAAGCAGTGTGAGTTGTTATTCTATTGAACTTCAAAGACTAATAAGAAATCACAAAGTCTAATGAAAACTATTTCAGATTCAATACCAGGAACCTTTTAACAATATCAACCATATAGCCCCAGTTGAACCAAAGATATCCTAGTGGGTTCTTGTTTAAAAAAGTCTAGCTAGTTTTTACTGCAGCCTCTCCTGACATCTTGGGCCATAAGAAGACACAGATAAAGAACTCTGACATCGTAAGAAACTGACATTTAACCTAATCTTATGCTATTTTATTTTTATTTTATCTACTTGAAAGGAGTAGGAGTTTTTATTTTTTTTTCACTTCTTCAGAAATCCTTGTCACCTCTTCCTTCCAGACATACACAGTTCAGAGAGATTGAACCAACAAAAGCTTGGGCTAAACTAAGCTGTTATTTTGATGTGTCTTCCTCAACATTCCCACTTCCCCAACACACACATCCCTCCCCCACATATATGTACACACACACATGTGCACACACACCCCCACAGGTTACAAAGGCAGTAGAGGGTGAGAGTATATCAGGCAGAAGAAGCCTGGTGGTGTATTTACTCGCAGTGGCATGTTGCATCCTGGGAAATGCAGTGCACACAAATCAAAAGCCACAGAGGAGGTGTCCAGAGCCACGGTGTTGGGCGTTTCTGTGACTGGTAGTGTTCCTGACGCCACTATAAAGTGGATTGAAGAACCAATAAGTGGGAGGAAGTAGAAGGTCTCACTTATTGGATTAAAAGGTACTGTTTATTCAGAGTGTGGCTAAGAACATATTCATTTACTTTCAACAGTGTGTGTGTCGCAGAGGGAATTTGTATCAGGGCAAGAAGGCAAAGTTAATTTGCTCACACAAAATGTTTACTATAAACAAGTGTCGTGAATCTGAATAGGAATGAATTATTTATTCAATACTGAATATTCAAAGAGACAAAAAAATCCACCATGGAGACTGTGAAAAATGCAGGGGAAGTAGTTCTGAGAATCAGATTAAATTTTTTTGACCCAATAAGATGCAAAAGAGTTTTTTGGGGGGAGGGAGGTGCTAGGGGCTGAGAGTACAACAGGACAAAATAAAAAAGAGGATTCACAGGATAAAAAGGATTCTAAGGAACAGAGCATTCATCATTTGGATTAAAATTCACATGATTTAACACTGCAGACATTTGAATAATGTGAACAAGAAGCACTCTCAGAAGACAGAGAATGGCACAGTAATATAAAAGATGTGGAGGAAGAGCATAGATTCAAGATGCCAAAAACAGAAAGCCAATCTCTAAGTTACTCATGCTCTGAGGAAGAGACAAGAATAATTGGATCAGATGTAATTGAGGGAAAACTTCCTCTGTTGATAATACTTGTTGAAAGGAGTTTCTATGTTCAGACAAAATTGGTAAAAAGAAACCAATACTTTGAGAATTTTTTTTTAAATTACATATGAGTAATACTACATTATTAAAGAATTGGGGTCATTGACAAAAGCAGCCTATTTGTAGCAGCATAGCAATCCCAATGGTATCTGATGACTCCTCAAATCCAGGAAGATAATGAAATAACCAACTTTTACTAATTTTTCTATAACATTTAGAGGAAAATATTGTAACTTAAGGATTTTATGTAAGACCAAGGCTTCACTTTGAGATGTAACATGAAAGCGTATATTAGTGAACCAACAGACCTAATTAAGAATTCAGATCTGACAGTGTTATATAAAATGGTATTTTGAGTCTTGCCTGTATGTTTTGTGTACTCTAAATTAATGAATTCCATGAAATGGGCAACATTTTCACCATTTTGTTTCAAAGGGCTTCCTTAGCAACACAAGATCTGTAGTCAGACTGCATTGGTTAAATCAGGATGCTGAAGATTTGTTTCCATGGAAAAGTAACTTCATCTATCTGTGCTTTGGTTTCTTGATGAGAGCAATGATAGTACCTGTTTCACAGAATAATAAGAATTAAATAAATAAACACACAATAGATCTTAGATTTAGTTCTTTCCAGATTCAAACCCAACACGATGTATTATTTGTTTTTACATGAGTACCTTATTTAAATGAATGAAAAACAATAGACACTTTTCTGATGGAAAGAGACTATTGTATACTGTTTAAGAATACAGATCAAAGAGATCATGAATTTCTTTTTTTATTATGAATTTTTTATTAGGATATATTTATTATATGGGGGGATTCAAAGTGAAAATTCTGATTAGACATATATTGTACATTATTTACAGTGCTCCCATTGTCTGTCCATTTCAGCCCCCTCTCCTACCCTCCCCCATCCCACTAGTATCCCCCCCTACACACTGTAGCTATTTTATATTCTTGGTTTTCATTATTAATATTTACATACCCACTGTGGGTGTATTTTACTTTGGTCTGTTCAATCCCTTCCATTACTCTCCCTTGCCCCTTTACCTACCACTCCCCATTTTTCAATAGCTTTCAATACACATCCTTATATTCTCTACCTTCACATCTTATGGTATTCAATATTACTGATGTAGAGCATGAATTTCTTCTCTGCCACGTTTTTGTAGTGTGAATTTGGACAGGTGACTGAATTTCTCTGAACTTCCATTCATTTTTCATTTTTAAAATGTAAAAATAAATACTTACTGTACAAGTAGGGTGATCACTTAGTCCTGGTTTGCCATGGTCATTTCCAGTTTTCGAATCAAAGTTATAGATAATTCATCAGTCTCAGAAAAAGTGGGACCATTGCTCATCTTATCACAGTTAAGAAGAGATCACAAGTATTTAACATATGACATGAAAATGTGTGTTTAATATATGTTATCTATATTTTACAGTTTTAAAATAATACATTTAAAAATAAGTATATTCTATACTTATAGCACATCTCAATTTAAGCTAATCACAATTCAGTGCTAAATAGCCACAAATGATTCTTGATTACCATTCTTGGACAGTGCAGGTCTAGACTGATGATGGAATATGCAGAACAACAGATGAGGGGGCACCTCACCAAACTTATTTTTTCTGTGCAAAGATGATGATTATTTTTTCATTCTTCTTATTTCATATACTAAGCATTTCAAAATCCACTAGTTCTCTTGTGAAGTCAGTTATTATAGTTCAACAATGATGTACAGACATTAGTTTACCTCATGTTTGGGATTATCTAAAACATTCATTAAAAATATGATATATACATAGCTTTATTCAACCACTTTCCTGAGAGAAACCAGGTCAAAATGCACAGTGGTAGGAAACTCTATGGTTTATGCCATTTGATTGCTCACTTATTTTTAAGTGTTTCAACCTTAACCTACATTAAGAAATTATCCTGAGCTTGCTTTACAGCCATCTTAAATCTCTGTTCATTCATTTGCCTAAGAAATTATTAAACACAACATGAGATACAAAGCTATGGTAGTTAACATTTAATCCTTCTAGATGTTTTTATCAGTTGTCTACATCCCAGAAGGCCATAAAAGATCAAATATCATAAAAGATTTATTTTGTGATCTTAATGGACATCAAAAACTTGTCAAACTCTTCCATTGCTAAATATTAGCTTTTCTTAATTCTGATTTAGGCACTCAAGATAGATTATAGAGTCAATGGTAATATAATTAAGTAATGATGGTGATAAGGTCTTATATTCCTTTAGTATTTAATCTGGTTAGAAAATGAAAAGAAAATTACTTTTATTTTTAAAATATCCTATTGCCTCTAGGTATACCCATTTAATAAAACCAGAATAACTAGACTAAACTAGACATTCTTGCCCACATTTTGTTGGACTTGTTATATGCTCTATAACATTCCAAAATCTATCTCTGATTATTTCTGTTTATTTTAGATGAAAGGTATAAGAAGCTGATAATTTGGCTCAGGGTGGCAAGTCACATCTCAAATGCCAACCCTAATTGATTATTAGTGGCTGTAAGGAAAGCTCCACTAAGGAGACTGTGAGATCTGGAGCAGTTCTCTGTGAAAAATTGACTAAAGATGTCAGCAACAGCTGTGGAGAGCGGGGGCACCTGTGCACATCCTAACCTCTCATTAACAGCAAACTTTACAAAGGTGATAGAGGTGCAATCATTATTTCCTCAGACTGTCTGGAGCTGCAGGCAGCGTCTCATGAAAAACTGGCTCATCCAGAATCTAAGCCTAAAGAATCATTTTTTCGGTTGGAATTCTGCAAAATGATCTGTAATTCTAGTCCATATGCTCACAGGTTAATTCTCTGGGAAGCAGCTTACCTGAGCATATATGCCTCGTATTTGTTTTTGTTATAACCCCAGGCATTAGCAAAGTATGGAATGGAATAATGTTGCCAGAGAAGATAATTTTTAAAAAGTGGAAATCTCTTAAAATATCATTAATTATGTATGAGATAATATCAAAATATTCTAAATCAATTTTATCAGCATGTTAGCAGAAGTAGATTATATTTGGGCATTATTACAAAAAGATAATATTTTAAATGTACAATTATTGACTTTAAAAACTGGAAATTATTTAATTAATTCAATCCTATCATTTAACAACTAGATGGGGGGTGGGAGTAGCTCAGTGGTAGACTAATTCCCATTAAGCAAGGCAATGAGTTCTATCTCTGCCCTGCAACAAACAACAACAACAAAACCCCAAAACCAAAACAGATAAAAGGTGCAAAGAAGATAAGTGACATGCAAGGTTTGAGAGTTTATGTATACCAGAATGATATGTAGAATTAAGGACTCATTTTCCTACCTTGGTATTTGAGTTCCATAGCAAGCGGAGCTGAATCAGAGACTTTCCAGGACCCAGTGAAAGTTATTTGTTTCATTTTTTTTTCTTATGGGTAAAACTGACCTAAAACTATTTTGAACAGATAGGTTGTTAATGACTTTAAAGAGCCCTGCAACATTCTGTTGTTTCCATTTCTTATGCATGAAAGAAACAATTTTATCTCTTACCTCTATTTCATTTACCCCCTTTCTTTGAATCCTGTAGTAGTTACTTTCTATCATGGAGACAAAACAAAACAAAACAAAACCCAAGAAAACATCTTAAAAGAGAAAGGATTTATTTTGGCTCTTTCCCTGGCCATCTGGCTCCTTTGCTTCTAGTCCTGTGGCAAGGCAGAAACATCAGGGGAGAAGGTCGTGATGAAGGGAAGCTGCTCACCTCAGGACAGCAAGGAAACAGAGAAAGGGAGAGGGAGGCAAAGGATAAAGATAAAGTGTATATTTCAAGAGCATGTGATGAGTGACCTACTTCCTCCACTTAGGTTCTTCTTCTTCATTTCCATCACCTCTCAACACTGCCATCAATTATGAACCCATCAGTGGATTAGTCCATTGAATAGGTAGGAGCCCTCATGATCCAATCACTCCCCAAAAGCCCTACCTCTGAACATTGCATTGGGGAGCAAGTCTTCAACACATGAGGTTTGGGGGGATGTTTTATACCCAAACCATAATGAATCCCTTTCTTTGGGAGAGATCCATTAATATCTTTTATATATTACTTCATTTATATATATAATATATATTTTATAATGTACAATTCAAATTCTATATTTGAATATATAATTCAAATATATATTGAATATATTTATATATACAATATACTCATATTTTAGGTACAGAAGATCCTTAGTCAGTAAAAATGACCTATTTGTACTATGTAATTTAGCACTGTCTTTATTACATTTTAAAGTTTAGTGACTGTATGACTCATTGGGAAAAATAGACTACACATAATTGTATGTAAAACTTAAATCAGTTCTGGGAGTGCTATAAAATGTCATGATTTTAGGCAAAAGATGATATGTTTATTTATTTATTCATTAAACAGTTTTGAATCCTAGAGTATGAGCTAGGAATAGTTAACTACTGAAGATGAAGGGCTAGAGACATGACTCAAGTGATAGAGACCTGCCTACCAAGCACAGGGCTCTGAGTTCAAACCCCAGTACTGCCAAACAAACAAACAAGCAAACAAATTATGAAATGCAAATAAAATATTTGCAACTTGAAAGCCAGAAATATATAAATACTATTAGAAATTATACATTTTATATAAATAATATGGAAAACATGCTTCTGGAGTATGGAAGACATTAGTCCAGGAATACCTCATGCATGAATGAGCTTTGACACCTATGGAGACTCTCAAGGTAGACAAGACCTGTCAGAAAAAGGGCACAAGGAAAAGCAAGGATGTGATGTGATGTGTCATTTTTAAGGAACAGTAAATAGCCTGATAAGATAGAAACACAGTGCATATGGAATGGGGTGCCAGAGAATAATCTTTAAATAGTATATTGTATATTCTTAAAACATGGGTTGTTATCAAGGTGTTTCAAATAGAAAACTGACTTAATAATATCTGTATTCACATAGACAATGCCAGTAGCAGCATGAAGGATAGGTTAGGGGGAAGAGACAGAGCATAGTCTGCAGGAAACTGAAGTTGGGGAGATTAAGGAACAAGGCATTGCTCAAGTGCTCCATGGTCTCATATTTGCTCCTTTCACTCTTTACTGTTCTCTTTCCACTGTTTCACATATATATCATCTCAGTTCCTTAGAATAATACAAGACTTGTCATGATCTGGCTCCTTTCTGCTCTTAGAAACTGGACCTAACCTCCTCTTCCCATTCATCACCAATCTCCAGCATGCTTTTCTTCCTTATTTTATACTTATATTGCAAATCCTTTCCTGCCTCAGAGCTGGTACACATTTAGGATCTTCTGCCTGAACTTTTCATTTCCTCTCTGTTTGCACACCCCACTATTTTTTTTTTAATTTGAAGCTTGGGGTTACTTCCTTGAGAGATTCAGTCCCAATAGTCTCTTTTCTCAAAAACTCATGCATGCATTCACAAGTCTGCACTACCTCTAGTCTTCTTATTCCTTTTCATAGTAAAGTCATGAAAGGAAAGACTTACCTAGCCTTTTATAATAATTGCTCAGACAATTCTTGTGCATAGTATTGTGATTTTCATATGAGTTTTCCACATTAGACCCTGTTTAATAGTAGAGACTTATATACCTCAGTATCTTTAAAGTAAGTATATAGTACCCATTCTACCAAAATATGTGTAATAATGAAACTCTGGTGAAAGAGTGGTTAAATGAATAGATAAATGATGATGTAATAGTAGAGCTACTGACAAAGTGATGAGCATGATTTTGAAGGCAATGGCTGGACCTGGATTGTTCTATATTTTAAACTCAAATTCCTTCCTTATGTAATTGCTCAGAAAGAAATATCAGGGGTGAAATAGACACCGAAGAGGCTATGGCTAGCTCCTCATTGCACTTTGGTTATTCAGCAACTGAACACATTCCCCCATCACTGTTCCCATGGTCTTTATTCAATAACTATACAACTGGGAACTGATGGTTAGTGTGGGCTAGCTGTGCTGAGGACAAGCTCAGAGGAAAGACTATGACAGGAGATGGTTAAATATTCAAAGATAATAAAAGGAATAAGGATTAGTATTGTAATAAAATGCCATTAATCTTGAAAAAAAATCAGATCAGCATATTTCCATGTAGTGTTGGTGGTTCATTTTCTTTCTATGTATCTGTAGGAGGAGATTTGTTTCTCATGGGAGAACACTTCACCAAGCATGGAGAGTTAATTGCATTTAGCTATTTTAGATTGTGAAATGAATGCACATTGAATATTAAGACTGTTCATACCACAGTCTTTTGCAGAAACTGAAAAGCAAAAAGGCTTATTCCCTCATGTTTGTGTAAATTTTAATTGCATTTTGAAGAAACCCAGAAGCTTCTAGCCAAGATTTGCAGATATTAGAATCTAGGTCATTACCAGCACACAAATTCAATCTGTAGGAATGTACAATGTTGGTTGAGAAGAAATCATTTAAATGGCTTTTCTTCTTACTGTTTAGAAAGTCAATAAAATATTTCAGAGAATTATTATGGTAGGTAAGAAGACAGGTAAATTCTTCTCATGTCATTCTTCAGATTCTTGCTGGTGCCTGTTTGCATGCAGGTGGTTTCAAAAACATATTTCATTAATAATTGCTAGAGCTATTATTTGAAAATATAGACTTTGGACTCATTTCCTTTATATTACCCTGCAGATGGCTGCAGTCATCAGCTTCTGGTTTATATCAAGCCAACCCACTTTGATTGATTACTGCTTTCTTTTACAAATATCTATAGAGAAAGAAGAGAAAAGTTACTTTCTGTTTTAGATTTATGTTAGATTAAATTAGACATAACATATAATTTTAATTATTTGTTCCTAATATTTCTCTTGTTTTTATTATTTTCATTTGAGTGTCAAAGCAAAGATGCAGGAAGATATGAGTTTTCCTGAGATTACAGGGCAATACCATTTTTAGTACATTATTTGTTCTTCTTTCCAGAGAGAATTTCAATTTTCAGAGTGCATAGTGTTTTGCCAAGGTTTCAGAAACCTTTCTGATTTATACTAGTAATTCATTTCAAAAACACTTTATTGAGGATTTATTATGTGACAGCTGGGCCAACAGTAGGGTTACTAATAGGAATAAACATAAGCCTTGCTTCCAAGAAAAGACTGAGACACTAATTTTACAATAGCCATTGGATTTTATAAATGTGAAATATGAACTCAATGAATGCCAGTGATTGTAAATGTTTGAAAATTTAAGATAAAGATCCCCATTCCTAGATCTTGTATTTGATTGTTTATATTTCTCTGATACTCCTGTTTCTAAAAAATTATAGGAAAATCAACTAAGGAAAAGTTCTATAAAATTAACTTTGTTATTTCTAGGACTTTTTTCCTGATTATATCTCCTGAGAAGCTTTTCTTTATTTTTCCTTTTACTTTTTTTCATTTATTCATATGTGCATATGTTGTTTGGGCCATTTCTCCCCACTGCCCCCGCCCCATTTTCTCCCCATCCCCTTGCTCCTGAGAAGCTTTTCTTAGATCTTAAAAGAACTGAGATAATAAGGATTGAAGGTGGACTGACTAGCATGGATTCTATAAGGTAGAAGAGAAAGTATTGTGTTGTATTCTAGGGCTGGACCCAAAGATGATCCATTATACTTTGTGGGTGTGTGTGGGAGGTTAAAGTCATCAACAACTATCTTTGAGCAGTGGTAGTGTAATCTTGATATTATTGGCGAAGATGTGTAGCCTCTTACTCATAAAAACAATGAGAGCTAAGTTTCAGTGAGCCCCTTCACAGACCATATGCTCAGTCCTTTACAACCATTGGAACATTTAATCCTTATACAGTCTTAACCTTTCAAGGTTAATACTAGTCTTTCTGGAGTTAGTTGGTCTGGAGTTGAAGCCACTATGATATCTCAGCAGGTTCACAACTATGACATTCCCTAAGTAGAACCTACTACTCCTGCCTGCCAGCATGCCCCCTTTTACCTGTATTTGCTATATTATATAATAGATATTGATATTGTCACATTATTCCAGTCACCAACTACAAAAATTGAAAATCATTTTCAAACCTGTATTTCTTTATCACTTAATTTCTGATCATATGCATTCAAAATGTATCTTTTCTCTCTTAAAACGCCAATGCTATTGCATTCACTGAGGCTTTCAACATTTTTATATAGGAATTTTCATTGATCTGTTCAGTCTTGTCCTGCTGTAACATATGACTATGAAACCATTTCACAGACCTAACACTGCCAAACCTTAATCAAAATTATTCAAAATGCATCATATACTTAAATAAAACTATAAAACTCTTAGAAGATACCATAAAAGAAAACAGATGACCTTGGTTATTGCAATGACTTTTTTATACAACATTAAAGGCATGATTCTTTGAAAGAAATAATGATAAGTTTGACTTCATTAAAATTAAAAATTCCTACCCTATGAAAGAGATTGGAAGATAAGCCAAACACTGGGAGAAAAATATTTGCAAAACACATATCCGATAAGTGACTATTATCTAAAACACACAAAGAACTCTTAAAATTCAACACATAAGAAAAAAAACAACCTGATTAAAAATGGGCAAAAGACCCAAAGAGCCAACTCGTGTGAGAAAATATACAGAGAGGAAATAAGCATATGAAAAGGTGTTCAATGGCATGTGTCTTAGAGAATTGCGATTAAAATAATGATGAGACACTACTTTACACCTATTAGACTGATGAAAATCCCTAACACTGACAACCTCAAATACTGGTGAGGATGTGGAACAACAGAAATCCTCATTCATTGCTGTTGAGAATGAAAATGGTACAAACACTGAGCAAAATAGTTTGGCAGTTTCTTGCAGAACTAAGCATGGGCATGTGATTGTGTTCTTAATATTTACCCAGATGAATTGAAACTTGTGCCTACACAAAAACCTACTCATAGATGTTTATAGCAGCTTTATTCACAATTTCCTAAACTTAGAAACAACCAAGATGTTCTTTTGTCAATGAGTAGATAAGTAAACTGTGGTATATCCAGACAACAACATACTTAGTTTCAAAAAGAAATGAACTATCAAGCCATAAAAAGACGTGGACAAATGACTAATTGAGTGAAGCCAACCTGAAAAGGCTATATGTTGTATGCTTAGATAAATGAAATTCTGGTAAAAGAAAAAAAAAACTATGAAGACAGTAAAGAGACCAGTGGTTGCCAAGGGTTAAGAGTAAGAGTGAAGAATAGGGAGAGCACAGAGGAGTTGTAGATCATGAAACTATTCTGTACAATATTACAGTGGGGGATATATATCATTCATTAAACATTTGGTAAAAGTCATAGAATGTACAAGAGCAAGAGTGAACCCTAATGTTCACTGACAACTCTGGGCCAAAAGGATACATTGATGCAACTTCATCTATTGTAATAAATGTACTGCTCTTCAGAGTGTATGTTGAGTTCCATCTATACCTTCTGCTCAGTGTTGCTCTGAATATAAAACTGCTTCAAAAATAAAGTTTATTAATTAAAAAATGTTTTATTCTTTTAACTTCTCTGGAAACAGGTTGAAACTATTAACAGAACCAGAAAATAATGATTTGACAGCATTTTCTATAGCTTCTGAAAAAAGGAAGATATAGCTCTAGTAGCTTTTGAGTTAGAGGGCACCTATACATTTGTATTGGCATAGCTGCATGTACACTTGAAGTGGTAGGTCTATTCCCCCAACTCTTACAGAACTAGATATTGTATCTATTTGCCATGGTAACATTATCTTGATGAAATGTGGGCCCCTTATGGAAATGAGTCATGCTTCTGTTAACCACAATATGATTCTCATCCCAGAGCACTGAAGCAACTGATTTTTATGGTAGGAAAAGAGGGAATGTTTCATGAGTGCGTGGGCTGTAAACAGAACAAAAGGGTTATCTGCAATTTCAGCTAAAAATAAATTGCAGTGCTAGCAACAGCATTCTCACCAAAGCACTCCTCCAGAAAATCTTCAGATAAAATTTTGTATTTGAAATTTTCCTAAGGAAGAATCCAACCATAGGACAAAATTCTGCCTTTTCTAGTATCGTTCCTTGCTTTAGAAAATCTTTCCCTACAGTCTATTACTGGTAGACTTATTCTTATCCCTCACATAATAATTAGGTTAGAAAATTTTCCTAAGGATGTCATTATAGAGCCTGAGTATCTGAGCCAGAGAGTTAAATCAACTGCCCACCAAGGTCCTAATGCTAACATGCTGATAACCCAAGAAGGATATTGGTATGAACGAGAAGTGGGGATTTATTAATTAGCTTTCTTGCTTAGTTTAACATAGTGCTTTTTTTTGCAGAATTGGGGTTTGAACTCAGGGCTTCACACTTGGTAGGCAGTTGCTCTACCACTTGAGTCACTCCACCAGCCATTTTGCTTGGTTTAAGTAGAAACAATGAGAGAAAAATTTGTGTAAACATCTGGCTAACCTCCATGACCTAATATTCTGGTGTTTTGTGTGTAAATATTAATTGTGAAGTTCTCTTGTATGAGTAGCATAAAGAGGTTATCATTTGTGTAGAGTTGTGAACTGCAGCAACAAAAGCTCCACTACCCATGTGCCTCTGACAGATGACCATCAGATCTTTCTATATTAAATGCTCTTATCAGTTCCTTTATGATGCCGTCTGCAGAAGATGCACTGAAACTCATTTCTGATGCTGGCCTGCTTCTTTGCTGTCTACACCATATGATTGCTACTTCATAATGAATGTGTAAGTAAGCAATGTTTGTGCATATGGCATGTGAACTGATGTTTTATTTTAGAACAGTGTCTCTCAAACTTTTCAATGTCAGGTCTCCTCTGTATTTTTGGAAGTATTTGACACCCCCAATGTGTTTTTGTAGGTTATATTTATTGACATTTATGTTATTAGAAATTATAACTAAGAAAAATTTAAATATATGTACTTATTAATTTAACTTAAAATAACAATAAACCCACTATATAGTAATATAACTAACATGTTTCTGAAAAACAACTTTATTTGCAAAACAAGGAAGTTAAGTAAGGAGAGTGGAATTGTTTTACATTTTTGCAAATCACTTTAATGCATGATTTCATACAAGACAAGTGTAATACCTTTCTTACTTCTATAATGAATCTCTATCAATATCAAAATGTTGTTTTGATTGAAGTATTTGAAAAAAAATATGGCCTTACAAAGATGTGTGGTTAGAAAAGGGAGGAGAAGGAGTGTTTTTTTGTGTGTGTATTATTGAAGATTGAACTCAGGGCCTTTGACTGGTGAGGCAAGGGCTCTACTTCTTGAGCCATACTCCAGTTCTTTTGCTTTTACTTTGCTTTTTAGATACGGTCTTGTATTTTTACAGGGACTGGCCTCGAATCACGATCCTCCCACCTCCATGTCCCAAGTAATTCAGTTTACAGCCCTGAGCACAACCCACACCTCGCTTGGGTTTTTTTTTTTTTTTTGGTGGGACTGTGATTTGAACCTGGGGCTTCATGTTTGCAAACAGATGCTCTACTACTTGATCCATGCCTTTAGTACATCTTGTTCTGATTATTTGGAGATGATGGTATCCTGAACTATTTGTCCTGGCTGGTCTTTAATCTCTATCCTCCTGATCTCAACATTCCAAGTATCTAGGATTATAGATGTGAAACACCAGTGCGTGACTGCTGAGCTTGTTTTTGAGACAGGGTTTTGATAACATTTTTTGCCTAGATTGGCCTCCAACCATGATCCTCCTACCTCTGCCTTCTGAGTAGCAGGATGGAGAAGAATTTTAGTAGTTTTACAGATACTTATGGATACTGAGTTTTTGATACTACTCTAAAACTCTGCATTCGGGAGCTCCTTAACAGTTGCAATGTAGAATCTGAAACCATATCAACAAACAACATACCCTTTAACATGTAAAATCTATCTTTTTGTACTTTGAATGGTTGTTAACTCATATGTGCTTTTACCCATTATGGATCAATCAATAGGAAAATATTGTTCCATTGGTTGATACAGAGTTTTCAAATGTTAACATACTTCATTATGCAGTATCAAAAATTACGCTTGTGTGTATCATCAGTGGATTCATCAGAAAAGTTTTTAAGTGTTCGGAAACTGTCAAGCTCATGGCAACAAATACAAGTTTCAAAAATTTTTATTTTTTCTTGATAGCTTGAATTTTATCATTGGCAAAAATAGTGCTGGCTGTTTTCTTTGAAATGGCAGTGTTATTTCATTCATTTTTCAAGAAAATGCCTGTCAAATATGAGTCAGAATAACCATAACTTGCCTGTCAATTATTCTTTCAAGTAGAAATGGTGTTTCATGAAAAATGTTGCAAGTTTGTTTTGCAGTTCAATCACTGTTTTTACTTTTCCTCAGACGGCAGGTATGGCCGAAGGGTTTTTGTGTACTCCTCATTTTGTCACTCAATTAAAACATGGGCAAAATGTTAACCAAATCAATGGTCAAAATTTGCAAAATTAATTTTACTGCTTTATCTACCATTTAAAACAATTAAATATATGGTGCTAAGACTATAATGCTAACCATACTGTCTGGTGCCACTACCTTCATTCAGGCTGAGACAGCAGCAATTTTACCCACCAATGTTTCTGCACCATCAATGCAAATGTCATCATAGTGATAAAGGTAAATGATACCTTAGTGTCATTATGAAAAAAAATCTAATCTTGTAGACTTTCTAGAGAGGATCCCCAGTGTTGTGATCCAAAATTGGAGGATTGCTACTTTATCATTCAGAGTCCCTACAAATAATTTCCAGCAAATCACAGGCTTATCTGCTGGAAAACAATACATCTCAAAAACCAGAGGCTTAAGCAACAGTGAATTATTACCTGTCATAATTCTGTGAAGTGACTCAGTTCAGAAGGGAAGCTTTTGCAGTCAGCAGCTGGAACCAGAATCATTTGGTGGCTTCCTTTTTCCTTTCTCATGTCTGCCTGTGGTGGTAGGACAGGAACAATTGAGGAATGCTTGGAATACTCTTTGTCTCAACATGGCCTTTCTACTCAGTTAATTTTGGCTTTCTCAGAGCCTGGTGGTCTTTGGAGAGTTAGTTTCACACATAGAGACTGGCTTTCCTCAGAGAAAGTATTCTAATGAGAAATGAGAGGCCAGGTTCAGAAGTTGTCATGACATTCCTTCTGTTGTAATGTATTGATAAAGGGAGTCCCAGAAGCTACAAAGACTCAAGTGGCCTAAGAAGTGGGTCTATATTCCATTTCCATTGAAGTACTCTGTGGGCATCTTTAATCTACCACAGGTAGTGTAACCCTGAACCAGTCATTACTTAGACTTCCCCAAATCTTAAGACTCATTTTCTTTGTAACATGGGGATCATAGTAGATCCTGCCTTATGTAGTCTTAAACGATTTCAATGTATCTCAAGTAACTCATTATACATAACATTGTGCTTACTGAAAACTAGAATTCATAAGTGGTAAATATTATAGTCAGGGCTACTTTTACTATTTTAATGCCATTATTCCACAGTAATAAAAAATTTGCAAACATTTCCTAGGATTTTTATTCAGCTTATGCTTTTAGAATTTCACCAGTTTCAGATTCTTGGAATTAAAACATTTCCTTTCTTTGTCTATCGTATCCACATTAGTTTTCTATTCCATTTATCCCAATGAAAATTTAGTGGTGTGCTGGAAAACATGCTTCTTCCCAGACTGGACTTAATGTCAGTGACCTTGTGTTGATATTTAAGAGCAAGTGGGTCTCAATCCAGAAATTACTCAAGGAGCTGGATTCGATGCCTGGGTCAGGCCCTGAACCATAAACCCTGATACATATTGGCAAACTTGCAGTGATGATTACAGCTTGTGTGTGATGGCCTGTGCCCTTCTGAACTACTCTCCTAATATTGTGCCTAGCATTGCTTTATACAGTCCTAATTTCTACTTTACTTAAAAGTGTGCCATTTGACAATGTGGTGTCAACATATCACAACTCATCAACCCCTTTCAGCTCTTTAAGTTTTAGTACGGAGCTCCATAATCAAATGTGAAAAAAGTTCTGCTCCACATGTACATAAGTTAGAAATGATCAGACATCTTTCCCAAATTGACAAATGCAGGAAATATCTTATTTATAGCCCATTCTCTCAGATAAGTCATTTTTTCAATGAATTTAATTTACTTTATATATATATATGTATATGTATATGTATATATATATATACATATATATATATGTATATATATATATACACATACATATACATATATATATATATATGGTAAAGACATGCCTTTTCTTTCACAAAGAAATGAAGGCTAGAGAGTAAACAAAATACTCAAAACTAAATTTGCAACTGGGTTATAAGTAATTAAAGCCTGGATAGAATAAACATGTATTGCTACCCTTGAAAAATATGCTTCAGAATATTTTTTCCTTCACTAACCTCAGCATGGTATAGGTGAGCTTAGCAAGAACTATCCCACTCAGTTTCCATTAAACACTTCTGATGCTTCCAAGGCTAAAGTATTTGACCTTGTGCCAACTGGCCTGGCAGCACCCAATCTCTACTGCAAAATTCCCTTTCAATGAATAGAACTATGATGGAAACATCATCTTATATATCAATAGTAATAGTAGTTCTAATTTTCAAATTTTGCTTTGTTTAGGTAGTAAAAGAAAACTGCAAATGTTCAAGAAAATTTCCTAGCTACCAAATCACATTTTAGAAATATGTTTCAGGAATGTATGATCTTTGTGTCTTCTTTAACAGATCCATAGTTATAATACTGTCCTCCACTATTTGAAAAATAGTCAATAAATCTGTTTAGATGCCAACCTTTATGCATCCACAATTAATGAGAACCATATGTAGGTGTGCATCCCACTTTTGTTGCCATCTCACACTCTTGAGTGCTTCAGTCTCTTACCAAGAAATTCACCTCGCCCAGGAAGCTGTTAGTTAGGATCTCAAGCAGGTAGAAGAGTTTTCTTCGAATGCTGCTTCTGTTTTCCCCAGTGACTTGGGATCAACAAAATTATTTTCTAACAATGTCATGCTGTTTCCATGTAAAATATAATAGATCTTAGAAGACTTTTATCTTCTAAGTCAGAGAATTGCCACTCCATGACTGCAAGACTTACTATAAATCTACAGTAATCAAAATAGTGTGGCATTAGTAGAGGGATAGAAGATGATACAGTAGAGTTAAAAACCCTAAAACCATGTAGCAACCTCTCCTCAAATGTACACTCTTATGCTAGTTTATCTTTCTGCCTTGGTTGGATTCAAGATTGTCTTACTCATTCTTTCATCTGACCTTTCATTCAGGCCATTTGGTAAGTGGCGAAATACCATTGACTCATCAGTAGGGCTTTGTGTCAGGCCCTGTGTTCATTCAGATAGCTACTTTTCTGTTCCCAGTGCTCTGACCTTTCCCAGCCTTAACATTCAGCATTGGCATTGCTGTTTGCTTCTCTGTCTCCTTATGACTTGGTAAACTACATGAGGTCCAAGTCAATTAATCAATTGGCCAATGTAATTTTCTCAGCATTTAGCACAGTATCAGCACAGTAGGTGTTCAATAAAGGTGCTAACTATGGATCAATGGGTTATCTTGCCTGCAATTGGCTTTGACCTCTTCACTGTCTCTATTTATATGCTTTGTTTCATTTTTTACTGTATGTGTTTAATTATTTCTTCCCTGTATGTCAGTGCTGCCTGACCCTAATTGGGTGAGACATTGTCTATTTAATCAATCTTTTTTCATGTTCGGAAAAGAATAGCTCATATAATCAGGCCTTTAAATTCAGAATAAATTATTCTGCAATTAAATTATTTTAAGCCTAAGGGCAATAATGGTAGAGATTTCTTTTATATTCTCTCACACCCTCTAATTTTCTACATAAAAAGATATTCAATAAACATTAGGTAACATTAAATGTGGTTTAAAAGAAAATACCAACTAAAGTTACCATTGAAATAACCAATGTGTCTGATAGTTTTAGAGGCATTACACCTAACAAGGCTTGGATTTTGTCAGGTTTGGGCATAAGCCAGATCTGGATTTGAATGTTGGTTCGGCTACTGACTTTGTGAGGCTGAGCTTCACTTTGCATATTTAAAATGGGATTGATAAAATTTACCTTGTTGGGATTATATAATAATAACTAAGATAAAATTTTATAAACATTGGGCATATAGTATAGTGTCTTCAATAGTTGTTTTACCATTTTTCTTCTGACCAATTTATAGTCATTGATAAATTGGGAGATTCTTTACATTTGTATACTATACTTATTTACTGGTTCATTTTCTTCTAAAAAAGGTATTGTTGAACAAGTTTAAAAGCTTTTAGGTCTTTATGATTCTGGACAATCAGCATGCAGTAAAAAAATGAACTTTATTTTTCAGCTTCCAGAGATGGAAACTGGATCAGAGTTAAGAGGATCCAGCTCTGTAGAGAGCCTGCTTTCAAATAGCCGGCCACTTAGAAGTTCAATTCCACATTGAATTGAGGAAAAGACAGTTTAATTCAGTAAGTATTTTCATGCAGGATGTACCATTTTACTTTTTAATTATTGCTCCCATGATATACTTTCAAAACACAGTATTTAATGTTGAAAATAAAATCTTTTTAAAAAAAGCAGTTATTGAAGCCATGTTATTGGAATAGAGAGTAAAGTTGGAAATGTGTTACTCTAAAACCTAGTTATTGAAATCTATCACTATATGTCCATGCAAATGAGAGAATTATATCTTAATAATATTAAATATGGTACACATAAAAATGTAGCCTAATTTCAGTGTTCAGATTTCTGTCATTCTCTGTTTTACAATTATTTTAAAATAGAATCTAGGAAAGTTGATTAAGTTCTACTCTTTTATTCCCTATATAATAACTACAAATTAAGAAATCACTGAATATTTAAAATTGGGTCAGATTCTTAGAGTATAATTTGAAGGAGAGGGAAAATGATACACACAAGCACATACAACCATACGTATATATTGTGGTTAGGGGGAGCCAAATTCATTTACTTCAATTATAGACACAACCGACAGTTACAGTCCTTTGCTGGTCTACAAGTGTGACTGAAAATCAAAGTAAACTTGAATGTCTCTTTGAAGACAATTGGAACTAGAATTAGAGACCAGAAGGTAGAAGGTAGAAGCCAAGTTTTTGTGGATTTTTTTTTTCCTTTCTATTTATTATTTTTGAGACTCTAGCTATGTTTCCCAGACTGCTATTAATGTTAGAATCCTTCAGATTTGGCCTCCCACGTATCTGTGATTATAGATATATTTACTAAAATTCTAGGAATGTTACTCTTGCTCCTCTGGGAAAAATAAGTAGAGAAAGAGAGCCAAAAAGATTCTTTCAATATCTTCCCTCTGAGATAATGGTTAGAAATTTTCTCTATGAAAACATGAGGAGCCTCCATATGTGTGTGTGTGAGATATTACCTGCCTTATTGCATAGTAATTTTTTTGTTTAATATTTCCCTCACAACATATACATATATATATGTGGGAGAAAGTGGATGTGTGTCCATCTCTATATATTTTCTTTTAAATATTTGTCTATGCATACATATATATGTGTGTATGTATATGCATCCCTCAACCCCTCATGAGAAAGAAGAGAGAGACACAAAGAGAAAGACACAGAGAGGTAGGGACAGTGAAGAGAGAATAAAAATAAAACAGAAGGAAACTTAAAAGCTTCAAGGTAAAGCAGCAAACTAGTCATAAAACCCAGGATGATGGAAAGCGTGAAAGAGTACCAGCTAACTTACTGATAACTTTCCATCATTTCTACTTATCTTTGTTCTTTTATGGCTATGATTAAAAATATTGTCATGATATGTTATGCCACCAAAGTCATGAGTGATTCATGGCATTTCTCTTTAGTTTGTTAGACAAGTAGAACCATCTCCTAGGAGGTACCTTTTGCCTTTTCTTACAGTTTGACATCCATTTTTATGTAACATTTATTCAATTTTTGGTTTCTACTCCATGGTTTTTTTTTTCAGAAAGAACATAATGGATGACATTATGTTATAAATTTCTCTGTATTCTTGCTTGTGGTATCACAAATTAGAGCAGTAAATGTCTTCAGTCAATGACTATCAGTCTCCTTGTTGATTTATTTGTTTTATTGGTGGCAGGGATCAAATCTAGGGCCTTGAGCACATGCGGCAAGAATTCTACCACTGAGGTGCACTTCAGCCCATTTCCTTATTTTGAAAGTCAAAACTTCCATCCATATTTATCCATCATCTGTTTAAATAAATGCATTGGTAATATTAGTTTTATATAGTTTGTGCTTATCAAAAATTATATAAACTTAAGTTATTCTCAGCACTTTTGTATAAAGACTTAAGAAGGTATCCCAAGATATGATTGTGTGAATTTTCTTTGGGAATTTTTCTTCAAAGGAAGTAGCTGGCAGTAATCAAATAATTTACATGCAAAATACATGTAAATTTATTTGTCATTTTATTAACTTTATTAACTTTTTGCATTTATATATTTCTTTTACTTCTCTGCTGAAGGATACAAGATGTCAGTATAAATTGAAGGTATCACAACAGATTTTCTACACAAAGTAGCTGTGCTTTGAATTTAATGACTACAGGAAGAAAGGAAGAAATGTTACTTATGTTGTCCAGACATCTAAATATAAAGCTGGCTCACATTTTCACTTTTAATTACTCTTTACATTTTATTTTAATTAAATTTCTCTACTTTGTAATAGAAATAGGGGATATTAAGAAAGCAAGAATATGTTCTTTGTAAGTACTAAGATTACATATTTTATGTTTATTTTAATCATTCTTAAGTTTGATGTTAGCTTATGCTTATCTTTCTGCACACATTACTGGCATTTAATCACTGAAAGAGAGCAGTAACTACAGTGACATATAACTTTCTTCTTTTAAAGGAGCCTCATTAACATTTTATTTTATATTTTAGTTGTTGTACTGGGGGTACATTGTGACATTTACAAAAATTCTTACAATATAACACCTCTCCATCATTCTCTTTAATCTCCCCTCCCCCATTACTAGATTAGTTTCATCATGTCTTATTTTTCCATTTTCATACACACATAAGTACAAAATATTTCCACTACATTCAGCCTCCTTCATTCTTTCCTTATATCTTCCCCCTTCCTACTGGTGCCAACCCCTAGACAGGACCTATGTTACCTTTCTGCTCTCTGGTTTTGAAAAAAGGTATTTTTGTTTCTTTAAGATGTATAATTTTATTACAGAACTTAAACATTCTTTTAAAAATGTTTTTTGTTTAATCATATTACTAACAATTTTTATATAGAGTGAATTATTTCCAAATAGCAATAACTTTGTCTTTATTGAACCACAGAAGAAATAAATGTTTTTTCTAACAGTAGCACTTTGATGTATTTAAAATTTAGATGAGTAACACTAATATAATTGTATTGAGGTGTGTGTGTATGTGTGAGTATCTGCGTGTGTGTGTGTGTGTTTGTGTGTGTGTTGGGGGGATTTGTTAGTATTCTTTTTTCTTCTCTTTCAGTACACTAGATCATTGATTAGTATCCACTGCCAGCAACAAAAGGGCTCACTATTGTGTTCACACATTTGCTCCCAGCCAGCCCTGCTGTTTCTACTCTGAGGGTAGAGAGGAGGGCCCTCCTGTCTCCATGACAACTGTGTGTCCTCCAGGGAAGCTGCTCAGAACTAAACAACTTCTGAGAGCTGGGTGAGGGGCCTTTGTTAAGTAAAAACTCATCGTATTTCCCCTCTTTCCGGAACAATTAGCTAAACTAGGTATGCTTTTATACATACAATGTGTTTTCCCATAATTCTATTGCCTCAAATGCATAAATTACAAGCCTTATTTCATCAATAAAAAAGCTGCATTGCAAGGGATTTTCTAGAATTTAGGGCATGGTTTCACATCCCCACCCTCTTCTGTGTTAACTTTTTCTTTGTTTCTAGTTCTTCAGTTCCCCGAATGATTCAAATATTAATGACCAGTGAAAATCCAAACACTCCCTTAGCCTGGTAATATTGCTGTGATATATTATGAATATTGGAAAGGTGAAAATGTCTTTGTTTTCTGCTTAAACAAAAGTGGTAGCATAATTTGTAATTGTAACATTAAAATGCCTGTTTTGCCATTAGACAACATAGATGTATACTCTATACATTATTAAAAACCCCTAAACTTATAAATTAACACGTTAGGGAGCAAGCAATTGATTTATAATTGCCACACAATCGAAGAATGCTTATTTTTAAATAGTCTGTTCATAGAAAATAAGTATTTTTTTTCTATTTTGACTGGTTACAGGTGGTGGTAGTGGTGGGTTGGCACAGTTACCTTCCCTCTGCTCCCATTCTTGTCTTATAGCAGTCTTTCCCAGTCTTGTGGTTTCAACTAGCATTCCCAGTCAAACGAATAACAATTTGTTTCATGGGTGTAATGGGTTCTGCGTCAGCAGTATGTGGGGGTTTCATGGAGAATGAATTTAGATAATATGGAACTTCATCTCCCAGAGTTCTCTTTCTGGTGTGGCTTCAGCTTAGCTTTGTTCTCTGGGAAGAAAGAAAGGAGGAGCTGCATTTTTTTTTTAACCCTCTGAGAGCAGATTATGAGCTCAGGCATTGTACTATGTTGCACCTGTCACTGTCGCTATGCATCTTGTGGCAGGGGGCGGCACTAGGAGCCTTCAATTCCTCCAGCTCCTGCTGTATCCTCTCCTTCATCTTCTCCAAGGTTGATATGCTGCTCTCATTGCAAGGGTCAGCTTTTCTTGCAGTCACCCGCCCCTTTGGATCTTTTCTTTTGAGTCCCCTGAGAAGTGTATGTTTGTGTTTGTGTGGAGAAGAAGCATGATTGACTTCAAAAGGAGAAACAGATAAATGCACATTCATATAGAGAATTTTTTTTGGGCAGTACTTAGGGTTAAAATCAAGGTCTTACATTTTCTAGGCAGACACTCTACCACTTGAGCCACTCTGCCAGTCCTTTTTGTGGTAGTTATTTTTGAGATAGGGTGTTACTTTATGCCTGGGCTGGTTTAGATTGTGATCTTCTTATTTATGATTTCCTACATAACTGGATGACAGGTTCACCACTGCACCCAGCTATTGGTTGAGATGGGGCCTCAGAAAATTTTGGCCATGGTTGGCCTCAAATTGTGATCCTCCCAATCTCTGCCTTTCAAATAGTTGGGATTACAGTCTTCAGCTGCATGCTGGGCCTCTTTAGGGTATTTTTTAACATACTGATTCCAGTATTAGAATAAGCAAAGATTCAATAAATACAGACATTATTAAACATTAACAATGTAGATCACTTTACTTCACAATTTGAAAGCAGACGTTCTTTTAAATGCACACAGAATTTTTATTAAAAAATACTTCCATCTATAAAGTTAGTCTTAATAAGATTTTAAAGAATAGTCAGCCTTATTGTGCATATCTATAGTCCCAGCTACTCTGGAAGCTGAGGCAGGAGTGTTGCGAGTATGAGGCCAGCCTGGGCAAAAAAGTGAGATCCCTCATTAAAAAACCAAAGCAAAACCACAAACCAGACTGTTTTCTACCTGCAATGGGATTAAACTAGCAGTTAATGGCAAATATGTTTGAGAGCAGAGACATACATTTCCAAATAATCCATAAGTCAAAGAAGGAATTACAATTAAAATAAAATATTTTGAAAGAAAGATATCAAAAATGCTACCTGTAAAACTTGTGGGATGGAACTCTATGGTTTAGATATGAACCCCCAAAAAGCTCATGTGTTGGGTGATTTGTCCCCAGATTGTGATGCTGTCCTGGGAGGTTTTGAACCTTTAGAAAGTGGGACTTAGCTGGAAGAAGTAGGTCACTACTAGGATTCAGTTGAGATCCAGGATGTTGGCAATGCCAAGAATGTGGAATGTCTACCTAATAAAGCTGTAAGCAATGAGTGAAGCCAGCTCAAGAGAGAGGCCATGCATGCTGCAAACTACAAGACCATATGAGTAGGGCTGGCCAAGCCTGTTGGAGTTCACGTCAGGCCACCATGTAACCTGGACATGGAGCTACAGAATGTAGTGTTTGACCTGCTGGGTCTCTATATTGCTTTGGTGTGATTCTTCCTTATTATTCTGTTTCTCCCTTTTGGGATGGGAGTGTTTACTTTGTGCCATAGTATCTTTGAAGTATGTAACTTTCTTTTTGATTTTATAGGGGTTCATAGTTAAGAGTTTGCCTTGAGTCTCAGAAGAGGCTTTGGAATTAGACTTTTGAAAAATGCAGGATTTATTGATACTTCAGGAACTCTTGGAAATATACTAAATACATTTTGAAATATGAGATGGATATGAGCATTTTGGGGGCTGCAGTTGGAATGTTATGGAATGTTATGGTATGAATGTGAAATGTTCTCCACAGGTTCACCTATTAAGATTGGTCTTTATCTGGTGGCCTTATTATGGGGAGGTTCTAGAAACTCTAGTAAGCAGGATGTAGCTGGAGGATGTAGGTCACTGAAAGCAGATCCTTACAGGTATCCTGTCCCTGGACGCTTCCTGTCGCTTTCTTACTCTTTCTTTTTCCTTTTGATTTCAACAATACTGGGGTTTGAACTCAGGGCCTTGCACTTGCTAGGCAGGTGTTCTACCACGTGAGTCACTCTGCCAGCCCTTTCCTGTTGCTCTCTCTGCTTCTTGTCTGCAATGAGGCAAGGAGAGCTTTGCTACTGCATGGTCCTGCTGCCATCGTGTTCCTCCCAAGCACATGAAGTCAAGCAACTATTGACTGAAGCTCCTGAAACCAAAGAGGCAAAATCAATATTTCCTCCTTTACATTATTTATGTCAGGTATTTTCTCAAATTGATGAGAAATGTAATAAATATGGCATCTAAGACTGTGTGAGACCCTATCTGGAAAATAAGTAAAGCAAAAAGGGCTTGGGTCATATAGTGTCGATAATAGGGCACTTCTCTAGCTAATGAAAGTTCAAGCACCAGTACCACTACCAAAAAGACAAAAAAATCCCTTACAAAGTTGATAAATTCCTTTTTAAAGACTGTAGAAAACATAAGGAAGAAAAGGCACAAAGAACTGTATTGGAGGGGTAGTAAGATAATGGCAGAGAAATGAGAAGAGATAATCTGAAGAAAGAAAGGAAGGAAGAGCATCAGGAATCAGAAAAAAATGTTTCCCAGTGCAGGATTTGGGGAGAAAGTAACTATTCAGATGCAATTGGCTAGTTTTGTGAAGAAAGACATTTTGTCACTCCACTTATTATCGCCGATAGCTATGACAAGGTGCCATCTTGAGAAGGAGTCTATTGAGATTGAGCTACACTGGGGTCTTGGAAACAAGGATTAATCACAGCTCAGGGAGTCTTGTTCAGATACCCTGCAACATTAGCTGGGTAGAAGATGGTCATGAGAGGAAGTCATGAAGATGGAGATGTCGGATGTGGTCCTGCTGAGAAGTTTAAGCAACAGGGATCTCTGGCAGTGAAAGGTATAGTGTTTGGAGGCCACACCCACCTCATAAGGAGCAAGTTCCTTGCCTGAGGGTTATAGCAGACACAGTACCAATTCCATGGCTGGCATACTACTCAGTCTCCTATATCTGCCTCCTGACTACATGTTGGCTGCTAGGCAGTTCTGAGAACACTTAACCTCAGGTTCCCCTGAATCACACAATCTCCACAGCTTCCTCCCCCATTGGGAGGTGAACTACTAGGCAGAATCTGAAAGTTCTGTGATTTTCCTCCAGTAACTGCATATCAATGAATGTTTGCTGCAAGGTGAGCCCGAAAACTCTGGTCCCAAGTCTATTGAACCATGGCTTTTCCCCTGTCACAGAAAGGTGAACTCCTGGGCAGTGCAAGAAAGCCCTGAGACTAGCAGGCAGAGGGCCTTAATCACTCAGTTCTTCCCCTTTCAGTGCAGATATCAAGGCTTCGCTTGCCCCCCAATGCATTTCGGGGATAGCCCTAGCCTTTGGATGCTTTCTCTCCCTGGGCACACAAACTTGGAGGGCTTGTGGAGCAAGTGGAAAACTTCCCATCCCACAGACTATAAAGCTCCCTGCAACCAGCAACGGCTCCCCATACACAAAGAAAACAAGCTTATATAGTGAAAGCAGCCCAGAAGCAGCTAACTGACCCCTTCTACATGAAACTCCTAGTTTTTCTTGATTTGAACAGTGCTGGGCATTTGAACAATGCCTTCAGTACAGTGGTGAGAAATAGTACCTCAAACTGCCACACAAAGCCCTGCTAAACATTGAGAATACTTAATTTGAAAGACTACAAGTGATTAAAACTTACAACAAATGACTTGGCCTCAGATGCACAAATCTGAGTGCAGAACTGTTAATGACACTGGTGCAGTCTGTGATCAGGCTTCCACATTCTTTGTGTCCTGTGGGAAGAATCCATCACAGGACACATGAGTGTAAAGGGAGTGTTTCATTAAAAGTTAGGGAAGAGAAATACAAAGTGGAGCACCATGGATGCAGTTGGAGCCTGGAGGTTGAGAGAGCAGGTTTCTCTTTCTCAGGTACTTTTAAAACTTAATGTAGGAGAAGGAAGGAACCAGGTGATTCCCATCCAATAATCAACGAGTGGGGAAGGACACGGGTGATTCCTGGCCAGGTGAGCGTGGTCTGGGCCTTCCCTGAGCCAGACTTATACTTATATGTATAAGTATATATAATATATATAAGACTTATACTTATAAGTCCTGAATTGTCCCTACTTCTAGTCTGCCTCAAATTCCTCCTGAGAGACAATACTCCAAAAAATTCTTTTTTGGGCGTTGCTGAAGAGGGCGGGGGAAGTCCATCTTCAGTATCTGCTTGGAGCTGGCAAGGGACAGCAGACCGTACCTATAAGGGGAAATTGTCTCTTAAATTTTCCCCCACCCTTGGGGCTCATTTGGACATAAGGTGTTTGAATTATTGTCCATCACAAAGTTCCTCATTGAGATTTGGGTTGCTCATGGAGATCTCGTTCGTCTGTAGAGATCAATAGCCCTGTTATCTCATGATTTGGGTTCTAAGGCTTTTATCTGGGAAGTGATAAATCTGGTTTAGAAGGTATAACTCGAATATGAACAACGATAGGAGCATCAGAAGGGGCCCTGCCTGGTGTAGCAGGAAGGATTAAGAATCTAACTTTTCATTTTAAAAAGTGACAGAGAGTCTTATAGTTACTTTTCCTATAAGTGTTTATACCTGTAGGTATTTTTAACCTTTAGATGGCCCTCTATTTGGACTGCCACAGTAGTGGGCAGTTAAGGACTGATTGTTTGGACTAATATCTACATTAAAGGTCAAGTTTACTCGGGAGCAGGTGTTAGTCCAACTAGAGAGTAAACATCAATGAGTCAGTTCTGTAAAGAAGATTCACAGTGTTCCTAAGCAGAAGTTAGACACCATTGAAAGTGATATTGCCTTTGTTTTAACTGAAGACCTTGGCCAAAGACATGAGTTTGCCTTTTGCCAGAAGCCTAGAAGTCTTAAATATTAGAGCACATGCATGAGAGCCCCTTTGTAAAGTCTCTTGGCTTTGGTTACTTTTAGAGGTCCACTTGAACTATCAATCATTCACGGTAGAATTTTTAAATCTTTCATTGTATAGTGGACTTTTCTCTTTCTTTTTGTGACTCATTAGAGTTTTGCTTTATATATTTTAGAGATAAGTTGTGAAGATTAACAAGCAGTACTTTACAGTGCACAGTTTTGCTAAACTATGTTGTTTGAGTCAGTGTATTAAATGAATTTTTTATTTAAAATATTTTCAACTGATGATGGGTTTATTGTGATGTAACTTCATCATAAATTGGGAAGTATCTATGTTTGGATTATCGGATAATTACCGACATGTTTTTTATAGATATCACTCATGCTAGGGTGTTACATTTTACTTTATGATAGAAATTTTTCAAGCATGTATCATATTCTATAGAATATTGTATGACTCTTCCTCTGTAATTGTGCAAAAATGTCACCCTGGCTATCAAACAGTGTGATGAAATGATTAAGATATTGACTCTGGAGCCAGATTTCCTTGATTAATACCCTTCTTGGTTCTTCCTAATTGTGTCCACTGACATATTAGGAATACTCACTGGGTCTCAGTGTTTCCATGGATCTTATCTTCATAGTAATGATGTATTTGAAAAATGATTATAACATAATAAGTGATTGCTAAATGCTGACAATTTTAATTTTTTACCAGGTTTCTTTGTACTTCTTGTCTTTTCCTATTTATCTGCTCCATCTCAGGCTTTTGAATTTTATGAATGATAGGTTATACGATTTCCCTCCTCTATTACTGTTTTCAACATTAACATTTTACTTCATTTTTTGTATTTCAATAGGTAACCTTGAAATTTTAATAATAATTTAATATTTTCATCATATTTCTGAATAATACAAGACCTTCAAATTGAATTACATTTGTGCATCTCTCAGTTTACATAAATGTTTTGCTCTTTTAGCTCTTTTGGTTTTCACAGAGAAGTAAAAAATATTTTTGCTTTTTCCCATACTGTTAGTTTACATTATCTGTGAAGTACAGGTTTGTTTTTTTCACTAAACTTTCTTCATCTTGGAATTTTCTGATAGAAATATTTTTATCTTTCTTGAGCTATATCCTTTGGACAGTCCTTTTGTGAGTATAGTGTTGATAAAATATTTATTTTTAAAATTTATCTAAAATGTTTTCATTTCTCTTTATTCTTATAGTTTTTCTAAGCATAAACAACAAACACAAAATTAGTCTTTGTTATTGCTGTGACAGTCTATTTGTTCACTTGTCTGTCTTTTCTATTTACTTTTAAAATTTTCTCTTGGTCTGTTATGCTGAAATTTTAACAAGATGTGCTTGGATAGGCTTCTTTTCATTGTTCTTCATTGAAGTTTTTGTGATTCCTACATATTAGAATTTGTGTCTGCTATAAATAATGGAAAAATCTAAACTTCTTTGTGTCTACATATTGATTTCCTTTCATATTTTAGCCCTACTTTTACTTTATTTATTTATTTATTTAGGCTGCCACTGCAGTTTGAACTCAGGTCCTCACACTTGTTAGGCAGGTGCTCTTACTGCTTGAGCCACTCTGCCAGCCCTGAGTATTACTTTTGTGATTCTGATTATGTTACATATCCTCATAGTTGCTTTGTTTCTTAAAGTTTATATCTCATATCTTCATCTGTGCTTGCTTGTTTGTAATTTCTTCAGATATTTCAATGCTCTATTTTTAGTTCTATATGACCTGGTACTTAAGTCTTCCATTTTATTTTAATTTTGATTGTATTCTTTATTTCTAGGAATGGTATAATATTCTTTGTCAAATATACCTTGTCATTGCTTATTGTCTCTCACTTATGCTTTCTACTGTAATTCCTTTTTACTTTTAATACCCTTAAAATTATCATATTTTACATCTGAAGATTTTGTAGGTATGTTCACAGCCATTCTAACAAATTCTGTTGTTTTCTCACTGTTTTTTAAATTTACTCTTATTGTGTGTTTATGTTTTCTTGGACTTTGTGGGAAGCAGTTAAGACCTGGCTTGTGGTCTCTGAGAAAGAATTTTCATTTTGTTCCTACCAGGAGTCAGGGACTACTGACAACCATGCCCACTTTGAATTTTTGGCTTACAACATTTTGTAGTAGTCTGATAAGATAAACATAGGTCAGACAGCCAGCTAAAATCAGGATCAATGATTATGAGTTGCAAGAGAGATTTTTTTTCATAAAACCAGAACTAAGACAAGACAGAAAGGGTGTTGCTAAGTTTTCTATCTGCCTCTGGAAGGTTGATTTTTTAGAAATGTTTTCATGAGTTACATCTTTTTGTGGGGTCCTGAATTTATACAGGATCTCTAACACATATATGGATTTAAATCTTTGTCTTCTAATCTTTAAATGTAGATGAATTAGTTACTTTAACTATGACCAAATATTTAACACAAATAACTTTAAGGGAGGAATTATTTATTTTGGCTCATAGTTTCAGAGATGTTAGTCCATCGTGGCAGAGAGGATGTGGTATTATAAAGCAGTACATATCATGGAAGCCAGGAAGCAGAGTAAAGGGAATACAGGGGCCAGGGCAAGATACAGCTTCCAAAGGTATGCACCTCGTGATCTAGCTCCTCCAACCGGGCTCCACAATCATATGATGATTCTATCAAAGGACTAATCCATTGATTATGTCAGATCCCTCGTGATCTGATTGTCTAGCCAAAATGCTATCATAGATACACGCAGAGGTGTGCTTTACTAATTTCCTAGGCATTTATTAGTCCAATCAAGTTGACAATCAAAATTAACCATTATAGCAGGCAATGAAAGCCAAGGTAGCTCCCTAGAATCAATAGAAGACCATTAGAGTACCTCTCTGATTTCAGTGCTGACTTTCTTCTTCTCTGTTAGCCCCAGAGCAATTACCTTACTTTCTTGTGAGTCCATCATGCATTAAAGTGGTATTTAAAAGTTTTTTATTCCAGATTAACAGAGCAGCATGTGCAAAGACAGGAGAGATGTCAAAACATTGCCTTGTTGGTGATCATGTAATCTGGGGAAAAGGTATAAATTGTGAAGTGGTGGATAGATGGCAGTAGTGAGATATATGAAGGGTATTCCTTATTTCATAATAAGAAGGGGGCAAAGGTGTATCATCAGGTTTAGAGCACTTCAGATATTTGCTTCAATATGTCAATAGGCAGAGTTACAGTTTACAGAGGTTCTAGAGAGAAGAGGTGAGAAGAAAAATATTTTAGAGAAAAGGACCCGTAGTGGTAATTATCCAAGTTTAGATGTAGCAAATATTGTTTTTTCTTTAGCTGAATGAATTGTTATCGATGCCATTATAAAAGAATGGGACATATCTTTTATTCTTCTCTAATGAAAATATACTCTAGGCAATACACCTTAAGTCCAACTTCTTAGAGTATTGCAGCAAATGTTATTAACGGCCAGTAAGTACATTCATGGTTTGAGACAATTTCACAAATGACCAGTGATTCATTGACTTTTACACACTGTGTTACATAGCAGATGCTGTGTTTTAGAAATTTTTGACAACACATAGAAGAAATAATAGCTACACTTTCAACCATTTAAAATACCCTTCTACTTTGTCCATAAAATCTTTGATGATAAGATGACTTAAAAAATGGGGTTAAAGTGAAATTAAGTGTTGTTTCTGTCTATATTTTCTGAATAATGTTTTTGAAAGTATTTTAAAGATATGCATTTTCTCACTAAATTTGCCCAAATAGAGGCAATTACTCACTTTGAATAAACAATTTGATTTGGAACATAAAACGAAAGGTGTACCATGGATGACAACTCAAGTTCATCATCCCTGCTTTGTAGAGAAGGAATTTGAGGAGCACTAGAATTTAATTTGCTTGAGTTACATGGTTAATTTGATGCAAAAAAATGACACTAAAGCCCAGTATCAAGACTGTAGGCCTAGTTCTTTCACATTTTACATTTCCATAAAAAACAGTTAACACTTTCTTCATTATTACTACTGTGTGAAATGCACAAAAATGTTTTTCATGTTATTATACTATATCCTAGTTATTCGAAAGTTTGTAAAATGCATTAATCTATGTAACCATTATATATCAGCTGCAGTATTTGTAACAAGAATATCCATTTTTCTTTCTGCACTATTTTTTTTAACAAAAAACAGCTATTTATTATCACTTGTTGGCAAAATTAAGTTTCCTTAATTTCATAATATTGTTATTTCTATGGCAAACTTGATTCTACTAATTTTTTTCCAAAACAGAATTCAGAACTAGAGAAAGAGAGAGAGGGAGAGAGAGAGAGAGACTGGTGGTAATGGGGTTGGAACTTAGGGCCTTGTGCTTATAAAGCAAGCATTTAACTATTTCAGCTATGCCTCCATCCATTTTTTGCTTAAGGGTATTTTTTTAGATAGGGTCTAATGCCTTTTGCCTTCCTATCTATGCTTCCCACATAGCTGGGATTACAGTTTTCTGCTACCATGTCTGACTTTGTTGCAATAGAGTCCCAATAACTTTTTGCCCTGGGTTGCCTCTAACTGTGATTCTCCCAATTTTAGTTCTGGGTAGCTGGGATTACAAATGTGAACCACCATTCTTGGCTCACCAAGTCCATTAATGGAAGGATTTACATGAAGGGTTTATTTGTTTGTTTGTTTGGGGGTTCTGGGGATTGTACTCAGGACCTTGCATATGCTAGGCAAGCACTCTACTACTGAGCTACATCTCCAGCTCTGGGAGCAGTTATTTAAAAAAATCATCAATTTATATTAGTGGCTCTATATTTTGAATAATAGTAAATAATAAGGTAGGTATATTTTATTTAAAAAATTTTTAGGACTATATTAGGATTTTATTTATTTTGATGAAAAGACAAACACTGTACTCTTTACTTCATTAAGTAGACTAGTCTAGACCTTTGCATTTCAGCTGTATATTACAAAATAGTAGGAAGAGGTAATTCTCCAAAAATTAGTAATCACATGTCACATCCATTCTTGGAGCAAGATTTTACCTAACATATTGTAAAAGTATTGTCTTTTCAACTGAAGTCTCTTCTGACTATTTCGGAAGATGAAGAATTACAATTCATACTAGTTAATAGATTGCTTAAGTGTTACATGGCTATTTTTTATATATCAAGATGCATAGGGAGATTCCAAGATGGAGGCTAGAGGGAGGAAGCAGAAAGTGAGCCTCCTATAGTGAAATCTTAGAGAGACACTGGAGACACACTTTGCAGGCATAATCACTGAGAAGAGGCATAACTTTGACCCCTCCACGCCTCCAGCCGGTGCAGAGAATCTCCACTTCACGTTAAACGGAGAAACCAGGAGGGCCCCTGGGCTGCCAGTCACCTGCGCCCGGATGGCTTGGGAAGACATGGACCAGGTGAACTTCGCGGTACCATGGTACTCCCACAGACAAGCCTGGGCCAGAGCAGCATAGCCCCCTGGACAGACAGACCTCCACCCGGGGAAAAAAGAGAAACTGACTAATAAGCAATAAGAACAATAAAGACACGTGGGAAAGAGGGTGGGGCACCAAAGATTGGGGGAAGGGAATCCTTCCTGGAACCGTAAATAAACAAGCCAGGTGGGCTGGAGAGGCTCTGGCGGGAGCGGGGGCGTGCGCCCAGCAACCAGGAGTGGGAAAGCTTGTGAGAGTGGCGGAGGGAGGAAAACTCCACAGGAGAGGAGGGAAGACCCACTTTCCACGTGAACTGTAAACAAACATGGCGGCTGGCAGGAGCAGCAGCACCACCCAGTAATCAGGAGCAGGAAAGCTTGTGAAAGTGGCAGTGGGAGGAAAACTCCACAGGAGGGGGGAAGACCCACTTCCCACACGAACTGTGAATAAACATGCAGGCCTGACAACGTGGGTGCAGTGTCACCTTTCCCAGTGTGCTTGGAAAGGGGAAAGCTTGTAGCAGAGGCTCCCGCACAGGAGAACTCTGAACAAACAAAGCCTTCAGGGCCAGGTGAATGCTAAGCTCACCTCAGAGATCTGCATAAATAATGCCGCCAGCAACAGCAGGCTGACAGCAGCAGGCAGGCAAGCTACAGTTGCAGATACCACTCTCAGAACTGTCTCAAGACTCTTTTTTTTCTTTTTGTCCCTACCTTTGATGAGAGAACAACCGAATTACACCTGCATGCTGAAAAACTTACTGAAACTGTATTGCATTTGAACTTGGGACACTTGGTGGGTTTTTTTTTTTGTGCGTGTGTGTGTAGTTTTGTTCTACTTTATGCGTCCCCTTTGATGAGACAACTACAGAACAACATCTGAGGCACCATCTCCAGGATTGGAGACTGAGACGGACACCCAAATTATTAAGGCTGAAACTTCATTGCATTTGAACTTAGAGGTTTTTTGTTTTTTTTTTTTTAATTTTCTATTTTCCATTTTATTTTATTTCATTTTTATATACAGATATTTCTTTCATTTACTTATTTTATATTTTTATTCTTATCTTTTTTTTATTTTTGATTTTCAATCCTCTCTCTGTCTCTCTAATGTCTGTTCAGCTTACTGTCAATTAGTACATTAATGCTCCCTGTTTATACCTTTGAAACTTTCTTGTCTGATTCCTTGTTCTGTTTTCTCCTTCTTGTCTGTGTATTTGTTTGTCCCTATTCTTTAACTTCTTGCTTTCCATCTCAGCTCACACTTCCATTCTAAATATTACCATTGTTATTATTACAAGCTAGAAAATACTTAATTGCACACAGTACAAGGACAGTAACAACACCAAAGACAATGACGGGAAGACAGAAAAAACAGGGAAACCAGTTTCCCCACAGCAAAAAATTAGTACAGGAACCAGAAGGGAATGAAGAAAACATACTGAGATCCAGACTCCAACAAAATGAAGATAAACTATGCCAAAGGACCCAATGAAGCCCACAAGAATAATTTAAAAGAAGACATACTACAGGTACTCAATGAGAATTTTATAGAGATGATACTGGATACGGTCAACCAAAACATACAGGAGACACTCAAGAAATTCCAAGACATCAAAAATAGAGAATTTGAAAAAGCAAAAGAAGAAATAAAGGAAACCATAGAAGCACTGTATAAACACCAAAGTGAAACAGAGAACATGATGAATAAACGGATAAATGAACTCAGGACAAAAACAGACAACATTAAAGAGGAAAACAGCCAGGATATGGAAAACCTCAGAAAAAAGAATGAAACAGAACTGCAAAAGAAAATGGAAGGCCAATCCAGCAGAATAGAACAAACAAAAAACAGAATCTCAGAACTTGAAGATGAAATGGTAATTAAAGGAAAAACTGAAGAACTATTAATTAAACAACTCAAGACCTGTGAAAAGAAAATGCAAGAACTCACCGACTCCATCAAAAGACCAAACTTGAGAATCATGGGCATCGAACAAGGGGAAGACGTGCAAGCAAAGGGAATGCGTAATATATTCAACAAAATAATAACAGAAAATTTCCCAAATCTAGAGAAAGATATTCCCATACAGATGCAAGAGGCCTCCAGGACACCAAACAGACCAGATCAAAATAGAACTACCCCACGACATATCATCATTAAAACAACAAGTTCAGAAACTAAGGAAAGAATATTGAAGGCTGTAAGAGAGAAAAAACAAGTCACATACAAAGGTAAACCCATCAAAATCACAGCAGACTTCTCAACAGAAACATTAAAAGCAAGAAGAGCATGGGGTGAGATCTGGGCACTGAATGAAAATAACTTCAACCCCAGGATACTCTATCCAGCAAAACTATCATTCAAAATAGATGAAGCAATAAAAGTCTTCCATGATAAGCAGAAACTAAAACAATATGTGAGCACAAAGCCACCACTACAAAAGATTCTGCAAGGGATTCTGCACACAGAAAGTGAAACCCAACTTAACCATGAAAAGACAGGCAGCACCAAACCACAGGAAAAGAAAAAGCAAGACAGTAGAGAGTAACCTCAACTTAGGTACACACAATCAAACCTTCAAACAACTAACACAACTAAATGACAGGAATCACCACATACCTATCAGTACTAACACTTAATGTTAATGGACTTAATTCACCCATCAAAAGGCACCGCTTGATGAAATGGATTAAAAAGGAAGATCCAACAATTTGTTGCTTACAGGAGACCCATCTCACTGACAGAAATAATCATAGGCTTAGGATGAAAGGCTGGAAGATTTCCCAAGCCAATGTCCCCCGAAAACAGACAGGAGTAGCAATCTTATCTCTGACTTCAAACCTACATTGATCAAATGAGATAAAGAAGGACATTCCATACTAATAAAAGGGGAAATAGACCAAAAGGAAATAATAATTATCAACCTGTATGCACCCAATGTCAATGCACTCAATTTCATCAAACATAACCGGAAAGACCTAAAAGCATATATAAATGCCAACACAGTGGTTGTGGGAGACTTTAACACCCCATTATCATCAATAGATAGGTCATCCAAACAAAAAATCAATAAAGAAATCCAAGATCTAAAATATACAATAGATCAAATGGACCTAGTTGATGTCTACAGAACATTTCATCCAACTCCTACACAATATACATTCTTCTCAGCAGCCCATGGAACCTTCTCCAAAATAGATCATATCCTAGGGCACAAAGCAAGTCTCAGCAAATATAAGAAAATAGAAATTATACCATGCATACTATCTGATCACAATGCAGTAAAAGTAGAACTCAACAACAAAAGTAAAGACAAAAAACATGCAAACAGCTGGAAACTAAATAACTCATTACTTAATGAAGAATGGATCATCGATGCAATAAAAGAGGAAATTAAAAAGTTCCTGGAAGTCATGAAATTGAAAACACAACCTACTCGAACCTATGGGACACAGCAAAGGCAGTCCTGAGAGGAAAGTTTATAGCCATGAGTGCATATATTAAACAGACTGAAAGATCCCAAATCAATGACCTAATGATACATCTCAAACTCCTAGAAAAACAAGAACAAGCAAATCCCAAAACAAATAGAAGGAGAGAAATAATAAGAATAAGAGCTGAAATCAACGAAATAGAAACCAAAAAAACCGTACAAAGAATTAATGAAACAAAAAGTTGGTTCTTTGAAAAAATAAACAAGATCGATAGACCCCTGGCAAATCTGACTAAAAGAAGGAGAGAAAAAAACCCAAATTAGTAGAATCAGGAATGCAAAAGGGGAGATAACAACAAACATCATGGAAGTCCAGGAAATCATCAGAGACTACTTTGAGAACCTATATTCAAACAAATTTGAAAATCTAAAAGAAATGGACAGATTTCTAGATACATATGATCAACAAAAACTGAACCAAGAGGAAATTAATCACCTGAATAGATCTATAACACAAAATGAAATTGAAGCAGCAATCAAGAGTCTCCCCAAAAAGAAAAGTCCAGAACATGATGGATTCTCTGCTGAATTCTATCAGACCTTTAAAGAAGAACTGATACCAACCCTCCTTAAACTGTTCCATGAAATAGAAAGGGAAAGAAAACTGCCGAACACATTTTATGAAGCCAGTATTACACTTATCCCAAAACCAGGCAAAGACACCTCCAAAAACGAGAACTATAGGCCAATCTCCTTAATGAACACTGATGCAAAAATACTCAACAAAATAATGGCAAACCAAATTCAACAACACATCAAAAAGATTATTCACCACGACCAAGTAGGCTTCATCTCAGGGATGCAGGGGTGGTTCAACATACGAAAATCAATAAACGTAATAAACCACATTAACAGAAGCAAAGACAAAAACCACTTGATCATCTCAATAGATGCAGAAAAAGCCTTTGATAAGATCCAACATCATTTCATGATAAAAGCTCTAAGAAAACTAGGAATAGAAGGAAAGTACCTCAACATTATAAAAGCTATATATGACAAACCTACAGCCAGCATTATACTTAACGGAGAAAAATTAAAACCATTCCCTCTAAAATCAGGAACCAGACAAGGATACCCACTATCTCCATTCCTATTCAACATAGTACTGGAATTCCTAGCCAGAGCAATTAGGCAAGAAGAAGGAATAAAAGGAATACAAATAGGTAAAGAAACTGTCAAAATATCCCTGTTTGCAGACGACATGATCCTATACCTTAAAGACCCAAAAAACTCTACTCAGAAGCTTCTAGACATCATCAATAGCTATAGCAAGGTAGCAGGATATAAAATCAACATAGAAAAATCATTAGCATTTCTATATACTAACAATGAGCAAACTGAGAAAGAATGTATGAAAACAATTCCATTTACAATAGCCTCAAACAAAATCAAATACCTAGGTGTAAACCTAACAAAAGATGTGAAAGACCTCTACAAGGAAAACTATACACTTCTGAAGAAAGAGATTGAGGAAGACTATAGAAAGTGGAGAGATCTCCCATGCTCATGGATTGGTAGAATCAACATAGTAAAAATGTCGATACTCCCCAAAGTAATCTACATGTTTAATGCAATTCCCATCAAAATTCCAATGACATTCATTAAAGAGATTGAAAAATCTACTGTTAAATTTATATGGAAACAAAAGAGGCCACGAATAGCCAAGGCAATACTCAGTCAAAAGATCAATGCTCGAGGTGTCACAATACCTGACTTCAAACTATATTACAAAGCAATAACAATAAAAACAGCATGGTACTGGCACAAAAACAGACATGAAGACCAGTGGAACAGAATAGAGGATCCAGATATGAAGCCACACAACTACAACCAATTTGTCTTTCACAAAGGAGCTAAAAATATACGATGGAGAAATAGCAGCCTCTTCAACAAAAACTGCTGCGAAAACTGGTTAGCAGTCTGCAAAAAACTGAAACTAGATCCATGTATATCACCCTATACCAATATTAACTCAAAATGGATCAAGGATCTTAATATCAGACCACAGACTCTAAAGTTGATACAGGAAAGAGTAGGAAATACTCTGGAGTTAGTAGGTATAGGTAAGAACTTTCTCAACAAAACCCCAGCAGCACAGCAACTAAGAGATAGCATAGATAAATGGGACCTCATAAAGCTTAAAAGCTTCTGTTCTTCAAAAGAAATGGTCTCTAAACTGAAGAGAACACCCACAGAGTGGGAGAAAATATTTGCCAGCTGCTCATCAGACAAAGGACTGATAACCAGAATATACTGGGAACTTAAAAAACTAAATTCTCCCAAAACTAATGAACCAATAAAGAAATGGGCAAGTGAACTAAACAGAACTTTCTCAAAAGAAGAAATTCAAATGGCCAAAAAACACATGAAAAAATGCTCACCATCTCTAGCAATAAAGGAAATGCAAATTAAAACCACACTAAGATTCCACCTCACCCCTGTTAGAATAGCCATCATCAGCAACACCACCAACAACAGGTGTTGGCGAGGATGCGGGGAAAAAGGAACCCTCTTACACTGTTGGTGGGAATGTAAACTAGTACAACCACTCTGGAAAAGAATTTGGAGGCTACTTAAAAAGCTAGACATTGATCTACCACTTGATCCAGCAATACCACTCTTGGGGATATACCCAAAAGACTGTGACACAGGTTACTCCAGAGGCACCTGCACACCCATGTTTATTGTGGCACTATTCACAATAGCCAAGTTATGGAAACAGCCAAGATGCCCCGCCACCGACGAATGGATTAAGAAATGAGGTATCTATACACAATGGAGTTTTATTCAGCCATGAAGAAGAACGAAATGTTATCATTCGCTGGTAAATGGATGGAATTGGAGAACATCATTCTGAGTGAGGTTAGCCTGGCCCAAAAGACCAAAAATCGTATGTTCTCCCTCATATGTGGACATTAGATCAAGGGCAAACACAACAATGGGATTGGACTTTGAGCACATGATAAAAGCTTTAGCACACAAGGGAGGGGTGAGGATAGGTAAGACACCTAAAAAATTAGCTAGCATTTGTTGCCCTCAACGCAGAGAAACTAAAGCAGATACCTTAAAAGCAACTGAGGCCAATAGGAGAAGGGGACCAGGAACTAGAGAAAAGGTGAGAAGAATTAACCTAGAAGGTAACACACATGCACAGGAAATCAATGTGAGTCAATGCCCTGTATAGCTATCCTTATCTCAACCAGCAAAAACCCTTGTTCCTTCCTATTGTTGCTTATATTCTCTCTTCAACAAAATTAGAGATAAGGGCAAAATAGTTTCTGCTGGGTATTGAGGGGGTGGGGGGGAGAGGGAGGGGGTGGAGTGGGTGGTAAGGGAGGGGGTGGGGGCAGGGGGAGAAATGACCCAAGCCTTGTATGCACATATTAATAATAAAAGAAAAAAAAAGAAAATTACACTTTACAATTAAAAAAAGATGCATAAAATGATTAATATTTGTAAAGTAGTACTTGGCTTCTCTGGGGCGTCAGTGAGATCTGTGAATTGACTTGCGTGAAAAGAAGCTAATGAGTTCTGTTAGTCACCTTAAATAATTTGTTTTGGGGAAATAATGAAATATATATTTATATTCAAGTTGCCTTAAACATATGTATTACAGCTTGAACTTTCTACTGAGAATAAAGTTTAGTTTTGACCTGACAAAAATCCAAGGGATCTTGAAAATGTTAACATAAATTCTCAATTCCTGTACAAGTAACACTTTATGAATGGAATGTTCATAGAGTACATTTAAGTAACAGAGTATGTAACATCTATTAGTCACCAAGAAATCAGGAAATGACATCAGTTACATCAAGAGTAGCTGAGGTTAGAATGTTGATAGCCAAGCCAAGGGAATTATCTGGAATTGACAGCCATTGGTGGTGGCTTCTACTATTAATATCAAACCTGAAAGTTGGAATTTATGGGCTTGACCTTTTACACACTTAAAAGTTCACAAAACTTCTTTAAATTAACAGTTTTTATTTTGACCAAAATTCTTGATGGATTATGTAGAGTAGTTTATAAAATTCATGTATACTTTTATGTATATGAGTATCAGATGAAGTATAGATTGTATCGATTATGTGAATTTTAAACTACCAACAATAAAAAAAACAGAGGCCAACAATTGAGATTCAATAAAAAATGAAATATTTATTCTTTTGGCTCAATAATGAGTAGCTCACCATTCTTTTAGTAATAGCAATTCCCTGCATGCAGTTCATCAGTACACTACAGTAAATAGTTTTGTAAAAGGAAGTAACATCAAACTTTTGGTTTGTGCAAAAAACAAAAATTTATATCATGTTAGGTAATTGCACAACTTTGCCACTTTGTTCATGGCTGAAAAGGACAGCGCCTGTGTTATATCTGTAATAGCTTTAGTGCGGCAGGAATTAAAAAAATAAGCCTAGTCTGCATATGCAAATACTACAAAAGTTGAGTTAAAAAAAAGAAACTTCCATGAATGAAGGGTTATCTAGAGGCAACCACTGTTGGTAGAAAACGGTCTTGAGTTTTTAACCAATGTATCTCTTATTAGAATGGTAGAAAATATATTGTAACAAAGAAATCCACAAAACCCATTGTCTAACTTTTATTTTAGGAAATTATCTGCTGAAAAGTCTTATGGATTCAAAAGTTTGGAATTGTGATTAAAAATAAAAGAAAAACCATAAAGTAAAATAAATTGCCATATCATCAACCTGAAAATAATTTTCTTATGTACAAATGCTGACAAATAAAATTGATCATATTTTTACATTATCTATATTTAAACAAGTTTTGGACATTTTTAGCAAAATATGAAATATGTTTTTGATAATAGCCAATACGCAGCGTGTGTTCCTGAAATCAAGAGTGATACAATATACTAAAGTTAAAATGCAAAATAATGGTTTTTTAAAATAACTCCAAAATATTCTTCTTGACATACAGACAGAGAGCAGATTGAATTCATTCTACCACCAACATGTGACTCTCCTAACCAAGACTTGTGAAAACTGTATTAAGATTGAGCAGCATAGGCAAGTTTAACATGCATTAGTGATAGCCTTCAAACTAGTCTGTGTAATGAATGATATGGGATACATCCCTGTTGGAAGTTTGCAAAAGACACACATACTGTGGTACATATTTGATGTAATAGAAGTTGTTTATCAGGCTATATATAGGTAAATATATTTGCCCAAACATGCACCACAGGATAAAATAACTATTTACACAACAGAGGGCATTTAATTGACATAAACTGTCAGCTTTGCTGAGAGCAGAAGATGGCAAAGCAATACTGCAGCAGAAAGTAGAACAGCTAGTCTAAAGTGATACTTTAGATAGACTTTTCTAGAACAGATTTGTTAGATTACATTTTTGGAAAGCATTTAACCAAAATTAAACATAGAGCTCTGGAACTTAGAATAAAATTTGCACTTGCTGAAACAGAATACTTTGCATAAAAATAATCCTTTAAGTATTAGAGGAGACTTTACAGGCACATAACTGCTCAGATAAAAACAAACAAAATGACTAAAACACTTTTAAAATTAAAGCTGTCTAGAAAATGGAAGTACTTGAAACTGTTAACATTAGAATTTTTCTGGTTTGGGGCAGGAATTTCATTTCGCAGGTAAAATAATTTTTTTTCTGATTATTGGGAGAGACTTGTGGAGTAGGAACTCAGGGTTGTTATATAATTTCCCCTCAACATAAACCTCATTTACAAAAATAGTGACATAGTATTATGAATAAACTATGAATTAGGGAGCAGGGAAATCCACTAGAACAAATTTTGTAAAAATATGGCAGATGTGGAAGTTAAAAATAGTGTGGATGGGAGTGTTGTACTAATGGGGTTTGGTGTGGCCACGATGATCACTTTGCACAACTATCCGTATTGTTTAGGTAGCCATTGAGTTCTCCTCAGCAGTGTCAGCTGGTAATGAAAACAGCAACCTCCTGTCAATGGTGGTACCCTGTCTCACAGAGTGGCAGTGACAGAGAGGTCACTGTCTTATATAGGCACTGACCATGAGTATTTGTTGAAACAGTCAGTTTGGCATGGACCTCCTCTGGGAGTCCAGTTGACACATGTACTTTACCTTCAGAGGCTGTAAACAATTGATTACAAAGATAATTCTTTGTTTCTTTTTACTTTTGATTTTCTCTGCCCTCTTTCCCTTTGCTGTCTTTTTCGGGTTTGTCTTTCTCAAATTTTTCTTTATCTGGTTTTGTTACACTATCATAGGAAGGAGGAGAGGTGGTAGAGGAACTTCCATCTGTTTTTTCGGGAGTGGAATTCCCATTTAATTTGTCAATAATCATGTCCCCTTTTATAGGTAAATCAATCCTTCCTTTGATTGTCTCTTTGTTATATTTACTCGATATGCTTTTTAACCTTTGCTTTAAGAGATAACATCTGTAATTACGCTGAATGATAGCAGCAGACACCTCCTCTTGCTTGCGTTTCAAAGTGGTTGTAATGGGCTCATAAGAGACTTTGGAAGGGTTTGACGCCATGAACCGATCTTCCATCTGGATTCGAAGGGCGTCCATCTCTCCACTCTCACCCAAAACACGCTTTGTAAAAGCAAATAAGATGTCAAGGCAGTGGATCCGGTCTCCACTGACCATGGGCAAGTCCATGGCAATGAGCTGGACTTTGTTTGGTTTTGCTATGAGAAGAGGAGGATCCAGGGCAGCTGCAAAATCTGAGAGCTTGGAGAATTCTATGAACTGAGTCGCATCAGGATCAAACTTCTCCCAAACCTCATAAAACATCTCAAAGTCATCCTCACTCAGGGGCTCTGCGCTTTCTTCAGTGGCAACACTGAAGTTCTCCAGGATGACAGCGATGTACATGTTCACTACAACCAGGAAGGATATGATGATGTAGCTGACAAAAAAGAAAATCCCAACCGATGGGTTCCCACAATCTCCCTTCACTGAGCTTCCAGGGTGGATGGCATCAGGGTCACAATCTGGAGGTCCACTGTTGAGAATAGGTGCCAGCAATCCATCCCAGCCCGCAGAGGTGGTAATTTGGAACAAGCAGATCATGCTGTTCCCAAAGGTTTCAAAGTTGAACATGTCATCAATTCCAGCTTCTTTTTTAACATAGGCGAAGTTGGACATTCCAAAGATGGCGTAGATGAACATGACCAGGAAGAGCAGGAGGCCGATGTTAAACAATGCAGGCAGGGACATCATCAAAGCGAAGAGCAGCGTGCGGATCCCTTTTGCTCCTTTGATCAGACGTAGGATGCGACCAATCCTGGCAAGTCGGATCACTCGGAACAGGGTCGGGGACACAAAATATTTCTCGATCAGCTCTGCTAGGAACATTCCTGTGGAAAAATACAGAACTCAGTTAAACAGTGAATATCATGTGTTTATATAAATGCTTTATTTTTGTGTGGTTTATGAAAGAAACAAATGTGATGAATACAAATCTTTGCTAAATACTTGAGTCTACTCTAATATTTAACAATTAAAGATTTCAGATCTTTATTCAATGATTCTATAATGTTATAAACTAATACAAACATTTGCAAAATCCAAAATAGCTTCAGATATTAGCATGGCAATTTTAAGATTATAGACTTCTAATTACCAAGAATAGTTATTTCCACACATGAAACATGGCAATTTCTGAAAGCCTGCATACATTGTTGTCTGTTTTTGAATAATGACATTCTTCAGTTAGAGAAAAATAGACAATGTTGGACATGAAGTTTCTAAATTTGGAGTTCTATGACGCCCTTATCTCTTCTTTTCCCCTATTAAATCTCAGCCTTTCTTTGAAGACCAATCTCAGATGCCATCACTCTTACTTCTGGAAGACTGCGTTAAGTGCTTGAAACAGAATGTTCATCTTCTTTTCAGTGGCTCTTGAATTACTAACATGATTGAATTATAATGACTCCTTTTCTGAGATATATGCCTCCTCTCCCAGCCTATGATTTTGTTTAGGATGAGGAGACGATCTGATGATTTTGTGTGCTGTCCTCATGACCCATTCCTCCCAAATCCAGTATTTCTAACATAGTTTCTAACTAGTTAGCTTTGCCAATAAGCCCCCAGGTTTCAGGGTTTTTATTCAAATATGTTAGCTTTGAACTTTAGATCTACACAGACTAATATTCCTAGACCTATTTTCCATGTGAAGCAGCTGGCAAGACTTAGAGGAACTGTTTCCCTACAACTCTACCTCTCTGTAATTGACCCATTCGTACCTACAATGGAGAGAATCACCACCACAAAGTCAAAGATGTTCCAGCCTATGGTGAAGTAGTAGTATCTGAGAGAAATGAGCTTCAGCACAAACTCTCCAGTGAACAGCACAATGAACACGAGGTTGATCCGGGACAAAACTAGGGTCATGTATTTGCTCTGGTCATCAGTCTCCACCATCATGGTGACCATGTTGAGGCAGATGAGGATCATGATGCTGATGTCAAAGACTTGTCTGGTTACAAAATCAAAGACCATTCCTTGAAACTTGTTCTAGAAGAAGAGAGAAGGTTTACATACATATTGTGAAAATAATGATCTGCTAAAATTGCAGATAAGGTCTTTCTACATATGATAATGAGATATACACTCTATTCACATTACTCTAAACTAATCTGTGTATACCTTTTTGCTTCAAAAATAAAAATAACTTGTGCCAGTAACCAAGCATATTTGGTTTCTTTAGGTCTCATTGGAAAATGAAGCTGATTAGGACATAAAATTGGTGGCAACTGGCTGACAATATGCATAAACTTTGCTTGGGTTTTAATAACTGATAATTTTTATAAAATTAGTGATAACTAGTAATGACAATTTACAAAGTAAACAAATATGGATGGACTTAAAATATTTATCCATACTCTAGGAATTTGTGGTTATCCATTATTTCACTTCCTCAAAATATGCTGTCACTCTTCTATTCAATTCTACCATTTCTAGCTCTATGTATCTACATGTTTGTTTTTTAATTTATCTGGTTTTATTTTCATTTGTCCTTTACTTGTGCCTCAACAAAAGTAGATGACTTCAAAAGTGTTTTTTCTTTGTCTAATTAACAGCCATCTCAGGAACCACATGCCTTCAAAGATTCCTATATTAATGTGGCTATTAAATATAATTTTATTCAGCAAAGAAATTTTTAATAATTTAGAAGAAAAACACAATATTCTATGGCTTACTAAATACTAAGGGTCATGAACTGACCATGTTTCCAAATTTAAATGACTTTTAATAAAGTAAGTTCATTCCCTCTGTGTGCAACCTCCTGCATCCCATACCCTTCACCTTCCAGTGCCAACTACTCTTCAATACATGGTAAACTGAAGTCAGTACACGATTCATAAGACCTTGTGAAGTCCTATTTCTGATAATGACATTCTTTGGATCTGGGATTTAATACTGTTTTTCTTTGGGCCTCATTTTTCTAATTCTTTACCTATCTCAAATAATTGATGAGTTAGAGTACTGCTCTGTGACCATAATCTTACGTCACACAATTTTATGAAGTGCTATAGTGTATGCATTCTGAATAAGCTTTTTTTTGTATTCAGTGAAACAATAAATAATATTTATGGCAATCTTCCTTTGTAAATAGGTTGGGAATATATTCTAGTTTTAAGAACGTAGGAACAAAGAGAATAGAGAGAGGCCAGGAGACAGGATAAACAGTGTAGAAACCATCATCTGCTTAAAAGGACAAAAGAATATCCTATGATAAGATCAGAAGAGCAATAATAGCAACATGTATTGTTGGTCACAGGAATATGATCCTTGCTTCGGAAACAGTTATTGGGAGCCCTAAGTTGGAGGGTTTCAACTCAAAAAACACAAAGAACATTATTTTCTCATTTTAAGAGCTTGCAAATTATTATTGTATATAATAGTTGTTGATTGTGCTACACATGTGAATTTTATTCTTCGGGCTGTGTACTGGTGATATCTCCCAATATGTTCTGACCCAGGGCATTGTCCAATCTGATCTGATTATAATGGCAATATGGCTTTAGCATTTTCTTTTTTTTATTTTATTTTCCCCCAGCTTTTCTGTTTATGGCTTTAGCATTTTAAAGAATATGACTTATTCTCACTGCAGGCCGAGGTATAGGTTTCTGAGGTTTCTTGGATCCAAGTTTCTTCATTGCATTGTAATATTTCTTCTGTTCTTCTGTCATAAAGATATCTTGACCTCCAAAGTAAAGATATGGTATAAAACTGGTTACAATCCCAACACGTGTAATAAGAGCACTTTTATTCAAATATTTCTCAGTCTTCCTTTAATCTTTTTTCAAGTTTTAAATGAATAACATCCTCCTAAATATACATTTATTCTGAGTATCCCATTTATGTGAAATTCTCAATACTTTAATATTATGCAAAACCCATAAGCACATAAAATTCTGATTAGTACAGAATTCAGATTTAATAATATCATATTTAGAATGAGGCTTAAGGGACTCAAATATATTTTCATGAAACAATCTATGTTTTCTTAGTCCATTTCACTGTTGATAGTTTTATTGTTATATTTAATATGTTTTGAGCATTTTTGTGTGCCAGACAATGTTTGTAGCATCAAAATAACATAGATATATAAGACACAGTGTCTTGCAACTGAACAGGGCAGGAAACTGAAAAAGTAGGTGGAAAATACACTGATATGCCAAAAAGTGCACTGCAGAGGCAACAATAAATGCAAAGAGTCAAAAAAGAGGTTTTATACAAAAAGGGTGCCCTTAGGACAAGACTTTATAGGATGATTAAGAGTTTGCTGGGCATAGCATCTTCGGAAGAGAAAGTATCACACACAAATTCATGAAGATACAAGAGGATGGCCTGTTCAGAAAAGGTTAGGAAAATGCATGTAGCTGTGTGCATAGCAAGTGCTGGTGTGATGTGGATGGGTAAATGGTAACTGGGTAGCAGGAAGAAGCAGGAGAAGTGGGTGGTGGTTAATTCCTGAAAGTCTCTGTAAATCAGGCTAGAGCACTGGAGAGCCATTCGATCAGAAAGAAACTATAGCAACTCTGCAGTGGATGAACCTGAGAGGAGCTACTCAGTAGGGTCTATATCTTAACTGACCACATAGTAAACCAAAAATAACATAAACACAACCAAAGTTTGTCATTACTATGAGCATCCTGGTTGTTTGGCTGAAAACAGATACAAACTCAGCCTAGGGAAAGGTGGAAGCTGAGGAATACTTATCTTCTTTTTCTGCTGATTGAAGTTGTCTATGATGACACCAATGAACAGATTCAGAGTGAAGAATGATCCAAAGATGATAAAGATGACAAAGTATAAATACATATACAGATTTTCTTCATATACAGGCTGAAGTTTAACCTAAGCAATATTGAAATATTAAATACTATTTAAAGATAATGAACACTTAAATTCAATAATGTAGTGAATGCTATTATTTATATAAACTACTTTTAACTTGCCTTAAGATACTATTTTATACAAACAGTTCTTTTTCAAACTACCATAAAAATTCACACACTTCATAAGATTTATGTTTTGAGACCAAGTTTCACTCTGTAGTCCAAAAGGGCTTCAAAGTATGTAGTCCAGGCTGGCCTCTAACTTGATTGCTTTTTTGTATCATAATATTCTTGGAACCTGCTTCACAGACTGGTCTACCATATTCTCTAGGTACACAGAGAAGTTTCTCCATTGCTGAGTGACTTTCCCATTCTGCACAGTCTCATGTATAGGACTCATTTGATATCTCCTGATTCATGTAGTTATATATCTTTTCATAATATACATATATGTTGTATATTACATATTATAACTATATTAATCAAAATATTATCTAAATGGAAGCACACTGGTTTCCATGTGACCATTTCTATATGCAGTGGTAAATATTCTGACCTCATGTCATGTAAAATTCTGAGTCTCAGTTGAATCATCATCCATGTTTGCCATGGAAAATCTAGTAGTTATAAATAGTATCTGAATGATACTCACATCTCGTGAATCAACAGCTGCATACATGATATCCATCCAGCCTTTAAATGTGGCCTGTAAACAACATATATTTGAACTCTGTATAAATACCTTATGTGAGATTTTGGCATTTTACCAGAAGAAAACCTGACAGTATTATTGTAAATAACTTTTTGTATAATATTGTGATATTATCTATGGAGAGATTCAAATGAATTGAATGAAGAAATGAAATTGAAAAATATTTGAATGCAGAGTCCAGAATTTTTCTTTGTTTCTCTTGGGAGACATTCCTCTTTTTCTTTCTGATGGTACGGGGGTTGAACTAAGGGTCTCCTAATTTCTAGGTAGGTGCTCCACCACTTGGGTCACTGTGCCAGCTCTCTACTTTCTTCCATAGAATAATTCAATTAAAGATTTGATTGATAAAAAGCCAGTCTTAGTCTTATGTCCCTTTCATGTCAAAAGTTAAAGTCTAAAGTTCAAGCTCTGGTTGAGTTTAATTGTAGATTAGTTAATATACTGACAATTAAGTAAAACATTAAACAGTACATATTTTGAAATTCACCCATAACATCTGCATTTCTACACATAGTACAGTCATACTGCCTTGGACATTGTTACAGTAAATTATCTGGCTAATAATTCATTCATTTAGTTCACCACTGCAATATATGCATTATTATTTTAATATATAAAATAGATCTTTTGGCAATGATCACTATAGAAAACTAAAAATGGTAATAGTGCTTAATAAGAACAAGAAGAAATAGGTAGAAGAAATATAAAATTACATTAAAATACATTAAAAACTGCAAAGGAGAAAATACAAAATGCCTTCAATGCCTTCTTTAAGTCAAGTCAAACCAATAGTATAGGTGTTATCATAAACTACTTCTCTACTGTGAAACACTAATCATTTAAACAGGAATATTGGAGAAAGAGTCTCACTTGAAGCATCTTGAACATGTTTTCAAGACTTATGTAGCAGCCACTTACCACTTGAAGCAATGCAAGATAGCCAGCACCGACATTATCAAAGTTGACTTTCACATTTTTCCACCGCGCTTGCTTGCCAAGAGCTTGACAATCGCTCAAGTTGTTGACTTCACGCACATCGAATGTGTTACCCGTTGTCATGTTAACACAGTGGTAGAACTTGCCAGCAAACAGATTCACACCCATGATACTAAAGATCAGCCAGAAGATAAGACAAACCAGGAGTACATTCATAATAGAGGGAATTGCCCCAACGAGAGCGTTCACAACGACCTAGTGGAATATGTAAGGAGACAGTAAAAATTGTTAAAACTTCCTGTCATTTATGTATTTAGTATTTAAAGATTTTGAAGAGTTAAGTAATAATGTAGGTATATTTCTACTTCTAGTATGTTTCTTCTAATATTTTCTAGTACATATTTGAAAAGGGAAAACAAATGAAATGAAAAGGGAAAACTAAAGAGCTAAGGGTTTAAGGAAAGCAAAATACAATAGTGTGGAAAGAAAGAAACAAAAACCTGGTACAGCAAGATGAAGTCAGAAAATGTTTATATGCTGGGGAAGAAAGAAAAGTTGCATTAAATGTCAATGAAGAAAACAATCATCTTTCAGCAATACACTTTAATTTTTAAGAGTATTAATGAATGAATGAGGATTCAAAAAAATAAGCAAAAAACCTTTTACAATTAAGCAAAGTATTAAAAATGTCTTGTCTGTATCCTCAGGTCAGGTAACTTGTTTATGACTATGTAGAACAGAATTAGGAATTTATAAGGTCCTTCTGTTTCCTATTGGTAAATCTCAATTTAAAAAAGTATATTAAATTAAGAAAAGACACGGGATTAACCCTTAGACATAAAAGCATTGAATATGTCTCCATTATTCTTATTTTGCTATCTCCTAAATGTTCACTTTGAGACAAATCCTATTCCATTAAATCAGACTGTCGTATTTTATGAATAGAAAATGAAATCACCTTTAATCTCTTTAAATTCAAAAGAGATTAAGATGAATGTTTAAATCTCTGAAGAGGTCAATATTAATCTTTCTTACCTAATTTAACTTAGTTTACAGTGGACTATTTTGTTAAGCATTTATATAAGTTTAAAAAGTCTATAAACAGTATTTGGAAATCAACACCAAAGAATTTTAAGTCAAAATCTGAAACCCAAAATTATGAAAATTTCCTGTGCTAACTGAATTTTACTTCTTTTTGAAATTATGTCATGTATATTACACTTGCCAGGCTATTTTCCTACTAAAATTTGTGTGATATACTTTCATACTACTACAAAATCTCTTATTTTCAAAGAAATGTATGATTCCTTCAGCTAGAATGTTAATTTTTCTATGTAACTTAATTAAAATGTTAGAATATTTTTCAGATTGGAGCAAATTTATAAATTTTCAGTATTGTTCAATTACTCTCTCCCTTCTGAAATGAGCTATTAATAAGAAACCATGAAGCCAGAAGAGGGCTTATAAATAATATAATAGTGAAGAAGATTGTTTGGAAAAGAACTTGAAATTGAGTAATGATTTTCATCAGTTTGTTAACAGTAGCAATGAAGCAAATTGCAGTGTAAAAACCAAGTGTTTCTTTGCTTATAAAGCTCCTGGAGAGTCTAGAGAGTTTCATTCTCCCTGATGAAAAATTTTGCAGTCAAGGCTGAATGGTTTTTATTGCCCCAAACAAACCACCTCCTAATGTAAAAACCCTCTGGCCTTGAAGAAATTCAATATCCATAAACATTTGCAAACTAGATTAAACAAAGCTGGCTTTTGTGCAAAATAGTACTGAACGGGGTGTGGCAAGTGTGCATTTTATGTTTAGATGCATGATATGCTTACTAAGAAAGAGAACTGGAGAGGAAAATGCAATGCTATGGGAAACTTTAATGCTAGCTCTGTAAAAGACAAAGCCTGGGGTTGTCTGAAACACCACTTAGTTCATTATCCTAGCAACTTTGTTTGCTTAGAAGATATAGATTTTGTAGGATGCTATAATTTAATGTTGTTTTCTTATACAATGACATTTTTTTCCTGTGATACTAGGGCTTGAACTCAGGGCCTATTCCTTGAGCTACTCCATCAGTCCTGTTTTTTTTTGTGTGTGTGTGTGTGATGAGTGTTTTCAAGATAGGGTGTCACAAACTATTTGCCTGGGCTGCTTTGAACTGTGATCCTTCTAATCTCTGCCTCCTGAATAGGATTGCTGGTGTGAGCCACTGGTGCCTGGCTACAATGACAATTTTTATTATTGATATTAATTCAAGAAATAAAGTGCACAAAAACCATTTTGCCTTTTATTTATTGCCAGTACTTTTTGAGGAATCAAATTTTTCTATTAAGAATTAAAAGCCTTCCTAAAATGAATGCCAGTTGTAAACAGTCATATAAGAATGACTGAACATTTCAAAATGTTTAAGCAATGAAAGACATAACTGGGGCCAGCCCTGGTCGCATACTCCTGTAATCCCAGTAACTCAGGAAGGAGAGGTAGGGAGAGTAAGTTCTGAGATCAGCTCTGGAACAAGCACAAGATCCTTACCAAAAAACAAACTAAAAAAGCAAAAGGACTGGAGACATGACTCATGTGGAAAAGTGCCTGCCTAGGAAGAATGAAGCAGTTCAAATGCTCTAAGTTCAAATGCCAATACCACCAAAAAAGAGAGAGAGAAGGAAGAAAGAGAGAGAGAGGGAGGGAAGAAGGAAGGAAGGAAGGAAGGAGAGAATGAGAGAGAGAGAGAGAGAGAGAGGGAGGGAGAAGAAAGAAAGAAAGAAAAAGGAAAAAAACCAGAAAAAACTGGCAAGAAACAAACAGCCTTTACCCTTGAACTATGAACTGTGATCTCAAGACCTTATTCTGGTCTTAGCTCTACCACTTTCTAAGAACCTGTTTAAATAAACTTCAGTTTAGGCTTAGGAATTTTTAAGATTTTTGCTATGAAATTCTGCGAAATAAATACCAGAAAAGTATTACATCCATCTGTAATTTCGATATGACTCTTAGAGAGCATCTGAGCCTTCTTACCCGCATGCCTTCAAACCGGGACAAGGCTCTCAAAGGTCTTAGAGCTCTCAGTGTTCGAAGGGATTTGATAGCACCAAGTTCTGAGTAGCCAAGGGCAGTGGCTACCAAACTAACCAAAGAAACCTGTGAAAGGAAAAAATATTTAGTTCACAGAGAAATAAACTGTTGAAAGGTATAGGATGTGCTGTCTGTTCTTTGGTGACAACAAAATACAAGTTTGAGCATACCTTGGCAACCTTTTCCTTCCACATAGTGGGATCATCTTACATTTTTAGTCTCATTTCATACTATTATTTTTCTGACAAGTGAAACTGGAATACTTGCCCATTTCCATAAACATTTGCAAACCTTCCAGATAGATAGTTCCTGTCATCCACTCCTTTTCAACCTGTGCATATACCACTGATAATTCGGGAGTTAGTTCAAAAGCCAGATCCTTCATGTATCTCTGCTCAGTATTGTTCATTAGAAATCAATTTCTCTCCTGAATTTATGTAGCAACTTGTTTCTGCGTTCTAGAGTCACTTCCCAGGTGATAGAGTCAGTTGGTTAGCTAGTTGGGTACACTTTAGTGGATATGTGTTGCATAAATAAAATGAAGAGGAAATTTTACCTGGAAAATTTTATATATAATACTATATTTATAATAAGAATGTAGCGAGTGATCACATATCTTTCTGATAAATCTTACTTAAACACTGGAAGTATAAAAATACATGTCATTGTGGGTTTTTTTGGGGGGGGACTACTTGCTTCGGTTTTCTTTCAATAAATGTCATACTTGCATGCAAAATCCCAAGATGCACACACTATTATCACCCCTTTCCATTGATGAGGAAGTTGAGCACCACTCTATCCCAAAAGAAAGAAGAAGAAAAATAAAAACAGAATGAGCAATAAGAGGTGGAATGAAAGGATCTAACTTCAAAAGCCTATCTAAACTTTTGCATTCATTTATAAAATGTGTTCTTTGTCTGAACCACAGAACACAAAAAATTATTTTAATCACCATTTTCTCAATTTTCATAAGGATGACATATAATTAATGCTTTTCTTGATGCATCAGAGGAAATTTAATTTGTTACATTGACTAGATGACTTGAGGGCATTAGGGCTTAATGTTCTATGGAAAAGGAAAGTTGCTCAAAATGAATTTGAGTAAATTCTCCCAACAATCCTCTGAGGTAAGATGAAATCACTGATCTGCTAAAGAACACAGGGTCTCAAGGGTAACACCAGCACTAGAACATAGGCTTTAAAGGCAAATGGACCCACTGTCCCCTCACTGATAAATTTTAGTTTCTAACTCATAGAATTCAACTGAATAATAAATGACTTCAATGTTGAACTTAATACATGACAGGACAATTTGTGGAACTATTCATTTCTGTATTGGGTTTGTTGCCACAGAAGACTGGAAAGACTGGAAAAGTTATTAGAGAATTCACAGGATTCTGTTATGGGCTCCTTTGACTCAGGCAACATTAACAGATTTTTTTTAATGTTTCTGATATTACTATTTAAAGATTTCTTTCATTTTCCAAGCCAAATTCTTTATTGAAGACTGGGACTTTAAAAGAAGTGGCTGAAAATTTCTCCAGATTCCAAAGTATGGAAAGAAAAGTCATGTGTAGAGCTGGTGGATTCTGGAAGGATAGGAAGTCATCCATTTAAGAGCACGGAGGCATCACTTACATTTACCCACCCTGCACAGGAGTGGAACTGTGCTGTTAGAGAAGCTGGACATTAGTGACACACCACTTTTTAAAATGGACTTCATGGCTCGGAGAACAAAATGCCAGTGTAGTAGCCTTGATCTATGGAGATCAGCACAATTTACTACTATTTTCCTAGGCTGCACTATCACAGAGTTTCTAAAAAAGTTCCAAAGGGACAACCATCAAAAAATTGCCTGGGATTGGACTTCCTGACAAGCATATGCTGGGATTTGTGGCGTATTTGATTTATTTAGGGAAATAGAGGGAATTTAAAAGACTTTTAGGATTTTGAAAGTACTCTCTGAAGAAGTATTTAATCAAGCAACTTAAAATGATTATGTTTTCTATATAAATCATTCTGATGAGATTACCAGAATCTTATCAGTCAAACAAATATTTTTTCTGAGACAGCTCATTGTATTGAACTAATTAAAGTTGAAAAATCTTAAAGGTCTTGAGACAATTTTGAAATAAGATATTTTAAATTTCTTATATCAGAGGTAGATTCTTACAAAACTTCTTCAAATTTTATCATAATTTAAGTTTGAAGATAATGTTCAATAATGGTAGGGTGTTTCATAATTTACATGATTTTTTTTACTTATTATCTGTGTGGCTCAGAATGGCCAAATGTCTGGTTCAAGAACAGGCAGCAACAGGCAGGCAAATAACTTGAATTTAGGTCATCTGTTTTTAAGCCCAGTATATTTTTCACCGCAGAAATTTGTCCCCAGCCTTTCAATATGTAGTGTTTTAATCTTTTGTGGTAAACACAAAAGGCATTCTTTGCTGACATGTGCAAAGTATAACAGACCACCTTGTCCAAAATAGAAATTTTAACTGGGCACCAGTGGCTCACACCTATAATCCTAGCTACTTGGAAGGCTGAGCTCTGGAGGATCATGGTTCCAAGCCAACCCTGGGAAAACAGTTCTCCAGACCCCATCTCCAAAATAACCAGAGCAAAAATGGACTAGAAGTGTGGCTCAAGTGGTAGAGCATTTGCTTTGGAAGTGTCTGCTTTGCAAGTGTGAAGCCCTGGATTCAAACCTCAGTCCCACCAAAAAATAATTGAATCTTTAGTATGTATTTAAATGAATATGGGTGTTATGCCACACTACACATAAATAACATGAAAATGTCTGAGTGAGAGGAAGGGTGGTTTAATTCTATTCCATAGATTTCCACATTCCTATAACATCTGTGACAGAAATAAGAGAATAATGCATGAGGGAACATTATTTTTAAAGAAAAGCCTGAAAGTCCTGTGAGTGGTTAATGACAAAGCAATATGAATTCATTTTCCTTGAAAATGGATAAAGAAAATATGTAAGTTCAACATGTGTAGCTAAAAAATTAAAACTATGTATTACCTCCATATATCCTAATGATACACTTCAATCTGAAATCTTCTAAAATTTTTCTGGGGAAATCTAGAAGCTTTCCCATTAAAAGCAAAATGAAAGAATACAACCATCACCAAGAACAGTATTTAATACTTTCTGGAAGAAGATAAGAGTTATAAGAATTAAAAAATTAGTGAAGTAATTATTTGCAGATATATCTTATTAACATCAAAAAATGAGAAAAGCAAATGAAAATTATTATAAAAAATAATATCATTTTAGGTGGTTGACTAATCTATTTTTCATGATATCTTTTTGTTGTTCTTTTTTTCTTATTTTTTAATTTTTTCATTTGTTCTTTTTTTGTTCTTGTTTTCCAAACCTGTCTCTTTTTTTTTTTTTTTGGCAGTACTGGGGTTTGAACCCAGGGCCTCATGGCTACGTGGGCATAGCCACTTTAAAAGTAAAATTGAGACTATAAAAGCATAAGAATAACTTATAATATTATTTTTTAAAAAGCACTCAGTGACGACAAATACCATAACTGTACAATTAATTATAAATCTATAATAATTAAAGCCTATGTATGTATATATACAATATGTATGTGTGTATACAATAACAATAAAATAAGTAAAACAATTTCTTTAATAAAAGAAATGCTGTTGAAATTAGATCCACTGCATACTGAGATTTAGTATGTGGATAAGGTTAGGGTTTTAAATGAGGGGAAGAAACCCCACATATGATTAATAATTAACTGGGAAACCACTTGGAGGAAAATAATATTGGTGGCTTACCTCCAACATTTCATCAAATTCCAGATGATCAAAAGTTACAATGTAAAATACAAACAAATGAACAAACAAAACTCCTCAAAGTATAAACTAGTAAAATATGGGAATATTCTTAATGATCTCAAATGAGAGAGTCTTCATACACATGAGAAAACTAAGAAGGAAAAAGTCTGGTAAATTTAACTGAATTGATATGAAAAAATTTCTACATGATTAAAGCAAGTCTAGACAAAAGTCTAGTTAGGAAAAGCATGCATATCACATGTGACAATATATTAATCTCCCTCATCTTCATATAATAGGTACCCCCACAAATCAATAAGTAAAAGGCAATTAGTCAAACAGTAAAATGTTCAGTTTCTCTCTAAACTTGACTTTTAATCTATTTGTTTGATTAACATACTTACGCTTCCTATTGAATGAAAATCAAATAGAAGTAAAGCAAATGAATATAGACAGAGACAATGATAGAAGAGGTGGAGAGGAGATGAGTTTTAAGAAATTCTGGATTACAGAAAGCCTAGGAATGATTACTTTCTCTTCAGAGGAAAAGCAGCAGAAACTCAAGATGCCTTCAGAAACAAGTAAAATTGCTTCAATCAATACTCAAAAGACTCTGGGGCCTGGAACCATTAGGTTCCTTGAAAACAGGGAGACAATAGATGGAAGTGAAAGCAGCATTGATTGAAAGTCTGTATCCAGGAAAGCTGGACACTCCCACCCACTCCTCTCTAACCCTGCAAGAAAGCAGATACCAGAGTAAAATCTAGACCTGTTACAGAGGTCAGAACATAAAAGCCCTAATCTACATTGTGGCTGGATTGTCCTGCCAGACTACAAAAAGCCTCTTCAATATATCATGCACTTGAAGTTTTCCCATCAATCATACCAAATGGTTTGAATAGTGTGTGGATTAACTCAGTATTTCTTAGGGTACCTGGAACTTCAGATTGCTAGATACACAACTCCCCACTTTCATGGCAGAGCTGCCCTATTTCCCATCTGGTAGGCAGTTCCTAGAAAGAGGTTCAGAGAATGGTAGGGAACAGAAACAAAGCTGCTATGGGAGCGATTGTGAAAGATTCTTGGCAAGGACTGGAGGTTGGGCTATTGGAGACGAAGGAATTTGGTCACGTGGGGTGTGGCATACAACAGGATCCTAGTGAAGGTCATCTGTGGCTGTGAGACAAGCAAAGTAGTTCTTATGCACTGTCAGTGAGAAATGGAGCTCATTTTTATATAATGGGAGTTTATAACTCAGAGTACCTTGACTTCCTTTCCACTTCAGTCTTAGGATTTTACAGTATATTTATTGGTCTTTAAGTCTGTACATGCTTAGAAAATTCAAAAAGCTCACAAGCTGTTAAAAAAAGACAACAAAAAACAACCCCAAACATTCTGGTCCTTGTGGTGGTATTTGTGATAGTAGGGATAAGATCTAAGCGTTCATTTTTGGGAAAAAGATGAATAAAATTTGGGAACTACTATGTGACAAACAGAACCTGTAAAATCCTCAAGAATTTCCCATGAATGTTCTAAACATCTTTTGTATTTGTTTGTTTTAAAATGAGGAATTTCAATCAGGTAATCGCTCTAAATTTACTTCCTTGCCTAGAATTCTTAATTTTTTAATTTCAAGGTCATTAAAAGAAAATCATACTATGTGTTATTTATGCTGAAAAACCAAATCACAGTATCTTTGTTAATGGATGCATCTTCTATAATCAAGCACACTGCTGGAAAAATACTTGAAGTGCTGGTTTGTTTGAAAGAGAACATGATTACTACTTTTATGGGATGTGTAACAATGAGTCTATCCTTAGGTTTAATTTTCTTTTTGAAAAGACACAAATTGTTCTTAACATTTTACAAAATGTATGTGTGGTATATAGCCACTTAACAGTTAACTTACTGCTCTGTGCCTCAATTTTCTCAACTAAACGATTGGAATAATAACAGCAGATACTTCATAGACTGTTGTGAGGATTAAATGAATTAAGGCATATTGAAGATATAGACCTATTTATGGGTTAGTTGCTATAAATGAGAACCTGTATTTTACTGCACTGTCAACATTAAGCATGCTGGCGGATGAGATGCATTCCCTAGGAAGGCCTTTAAGAAGAGAAAAGGCAATGTCAATCTTCCTAAAGAAATTTGATAAGGTCATGACCAGAGACAGGGAGAACTATTAGCAAGTCATTGTGAGGTCCAGTTAGTGATAGTGGTGTTGATGTGGTATTAAAGAGGAGCACCAAAAACTTGACTTAATTAGTTGGTAACATAGGGCAGATCTTGTTCATTTATTGGCTGTGAGGGGTCTAAGAGAAAAAGCCTAAATATAACTCTTGGCCCAACTTCATAAATATACTTCTACCAGACTAAATAGGAAATATAGGAAGAAATACATGTTTGGAAGGGAAAGATAAGAGATAGGAGTGTCAGTAGATATTATCTAGAAAACAGAAATGTGGGTTGGTATTTAAGAAAAGACCATACATAATTGAAAACTAACACTCTGTGTTGTAGAAGTCATATCTTCCAAAGAATGGGATATATAAATTTATGGTTAAATTAATAGGATTATCTTTTAAAACCTGGCCAGTGAGAAATTATTCTCATTAATAAATTAATAGTGCTAATGGAGAATTAAATTATTCCAGAAAATGGACACAGTGAATCATTTCTACTAGGAGAATAATTATAGGAACCAACAAACCACATACTAGACTTTACATGGAAATATATATGAAAAGAGATCAGACTTGATGTGATGTGACAATAATTGACAGTTACACAGTTCTTTTATCTCAGTTATTTTACTTTAACTCTTTTTACAAGAGCTCCCACTGATATTCAAAGCAACTGTGTACATCTCATAGTTTTTATCCACTACCACTTACAGAAAGCACTTTCAGAGTATAATGCAGAAACTCTTTGACTAGATTAGTCCGATATATCACACAGATCTGTACCTCTTGCAAAACATGGGGCAAAGGGCACGAAGCTAGATAGAAATAGCTTTTCTACATACTAGATACATAAAATTTCTAAACCTGCCACATAGAGACAAAACCTGTAGCAAAGCAGATATAACAATAAGGTATGTCATAGAACTGGTAACAGGATTACTACATATTTATAATTAAAGAAGACATTAATAACGAGAATTATAAAGTAAGGGTGAGAGGCATTAGAGCCAGATTACTTGGGCAGAAAGTCTCTCATTGGTCTCAGGTCAAGTTGTTATTTGCTGTTACATTAATTCATGTGTTTCAGTCCCTGTTTGGGGTTAAAAGAAGAAAATTAATCCCCAAATTAACTTGCCTAAAAGTAGAAGACTTCAAGTGATCAGTTTCAAGCTGTCGATCTTGACCCACTAAAGGGAAAGTAATTTGGAGGGTACCATTGATTTGCTCACTAAAAACTATTCAATAGATAACTAAGTGTTTATATTATATGTCTTAAACATGATACAAGATCTTGCCCTTGAGAAATTTTTTTATTATAATAATATTTTCTATATGAGGAAAATACATAAAGCACAACATAGAACTTCAGTAAATGTAAGTCAGAATTTTCTGGAGACATGCTATCAGATTTTTAAATGATCTTCATACATGAATCATTTCAGGGAGAAGGTGAAGATTATAAATGCTAAATCACATAGCCAGTGTCAAACACAATACACACACAAATGCACACACACATTTGTTTGATATGCCTAATGTACTTTATTGGGTTAGCTAGGAAATCTGAGGGAAAAAGCTGAATTGAAAATTAGGAAATTTGTGTACTAATGTCAGCTTTATGTTTAAGTAGTTGTGTTATTTCAGGAAAATTATTTGAACTTCAGTTTCCTAATGTCTATGATAAAGGCCAGTTCTTAAGATCCATTCCAGGTATATAATGGGAGAATATTTAACTTCCTATTGTGGATGGCTTTTCAGGACAATATTGCAATTCATTTTTTTATTCGTGAAAAGCTAGTAATGGAAACTGCAAGTTCTTTCTGGTCTACTAAATTCATCTTGGCTGTTGTCTATGTCCATATCATTCTGAATACTGTTGATCTCATCTAAAAGCATGAACACAAAAGGTTAAATACATTTTGGTTATAGAATTTTGAGTGTACATGTGTGAAAGGACAGCCAGTAGAATTTGGACAGACTCATACTACTCAAAAATGATAAAAAGAATGAATGCACACCTACAGAAATTATTGATTCATATTGGCAAGTGTTAGAGCTAAAAATAAAGTGCTTCACTATTGCTAGGGAATAGCTAAAGGCAGTGTTTGAAGCACCTTGTTTTGTTGGGAAGCTGTGAAGCCTTTTGCAATGAAATATCATAAACTACAAAGAACCAGATGACTATCATTTTGCTTCAGTGCTTTTCTATGATTTGGAATAAAAAATAGGCTGCAAGTCAGATTCCATAATTGTACCGTTCCTATGACTACTCACCCCAGGGTAATCAGATTCAGAGCAGACCAACACCTAACTCTTTGCATGGTAAATATCTGATTAGCTACTGGGATATCTAACTACTGTTTTAAAAAATAGAATTGCAGCTTGTCTCTGAGTATATGGCTGAAGGAATACACTAAATGGGTTAATTTAACAATATTTAGCAAAAAGTGCAATTCTCACAATTCCTAGCTCAAATCTATCATGACTTTACCCTCTGCAGATTTTTATTGAACTGTTAATAAGCTAAGTGCTTAGATCTGTCAACTAACATTGTTTTACTATTATTTACCTTGAGGTCCTTAACTTTCAGAACAAAAATAAAAATAAAAAAGAGCGGTCTGTTTCTGGTATAGAACAACCTTTTCTGTGTTTTCTTTTTAATTGTCTTTCTAGGTGTACCCTTTCTCTGTTTTGTCTTACCACTTCTACATTTTTGGGACTTCCTCTACTCTTTTCCGTGAGGCATTCCTCATTATTGAATTAATTGTAGCTAACCACCCTCCCAAACTATACATTTATGTCAGCATTAGTGAAACTAGGTTGTCACTGTCAAGGTTTTAATCAGACATACATCAAATGTTAAACTTGGCTCTTTTACAAATGATTTCATAAAATCATTCAGGATACTTACATCAACAATCAAGAAATCTAGCCAGCACCAGGCATTAGTGAAATATGTCTGAAATCCATAAGCTACCCATTTGAGAAGCATTTCCAGAATGAATATGTAAGTGAAGACCTTGTCAGCATATTCTAGCATGGTTTTGATAGTCTTCCGCTGTTCTATGTATATATCTTCAAAAGCCTGTGAATCAAGAAAACTTTATTTTACCTTAATGGCTTGCTTCCCTTAAATACTTGAAAATATGCTCAGTATAATATTGAGTGCAAAACAACTTGACAAATATTGACTAATATCATCTAAATATTGAACAACAAAATCTAAAGACTAAGTGGGAAAATACTTGCAGGGAAATGTCAACATCTCTTGATTTCATATGTGCTTTTGTCACATCTCACTCCAAAGTATCTAGCTCAATTACTACTACAAAGACATGATTTCAGTGAGGAAACATGAAGTAAAAAGTAACTAGAAGTTCTGTTAATAAGGGACAGAGTTGGCTTATTCCAACATTACTTTATATGATCTTCCTGAATGATTTGGTTTATTTTGAAAGAATAAGTTGATTACACATGACGAAACAAGATATACTTTTAGTTCATGAATGTTAATGTAATTATTAGGGAAAACTGGATGGCATTTGATAGGAAAAGGTAATGTAGCCACAGAACGTCTCTGTAAATGGTTGTCTCAGTGAGGAAAACATCCGTTAGATAAACACCCAATAAGGAACTCCATCTGGCTGGTCCATGGTTCTGATTTGTTTAGAATAGGATTTTGCATAGAGTGCTCAGCTCTGCAAGGCACAGACACACCTCCTCTTGATTCTTAAACTCACTGTATGCTTCTGGTATTTTTAGAGAACAAGCTTCTTCACTAGAACCTGGTTCTTGCCAATATTCATTTCACTTACCAAAGCACCACTACTGAGAAGAATCATGAAGACAATGAAAGTCTCAAACCAGTTATGCTCAACAATACTGTAGCAGGTTTTCCGAAGATTCCACCAGATTTTCCCTTTCCCTTCTTCTGTACTTACTTGACAAAAGGGAAACTTTTTAATACATCCTAAAAGGCAATGTGAAATACAAGAAGTTAGAAAAATATAATTTAATCTTAAATAGAAAAAAAAAAAAAACTTTCTTGCTCCCTCCCCACTGAATCCTAGTTCATCATTTTAATGACGTAGCTGGATACTTTATTCCATAGTCAACATCCTTCCTGCTTAATGAATTATTTTTAGACTTCTATACTTAGAATTTAAGCAACTACTTTACCCATATTTTCTTGAGTAAAAATGGTTTCATTCTTCAACACCCATCAGTACTTCCTTGCCTTAAATCCACTGAAGGAAATAGAGTTGATTTACATCTTTCCAGGTTGGGGCAAAACTACATCATATGATCCTAGATTTTTACTCCTTTCTTTTTATGCATAGAAAATCCTACTGTCTTCCTAGGTATCAGCCACTGTCAGTTTTCTCAAGCTAATTTATTTTCAGTCTCAGTGCTTTTCTTAGTCACTCCTATGACTCATTTGTCAATCAGGATCTCTTATTCTTTTGTTTTCTGCTTCCTAGATTTCATATTATTTCTGATTTCTCTATACTCTTCTGCTCTAACTCTCTGAGCTACTACTTATTAGATTAATCTAATCACAATGAGTCAGTATGTCTTTATTGATTTGTGTGCAAGATGCTGGGCTGGTTGCTGTGAGAACTCTGTCTTCTCCTGCCAAGGCTCTACAACACAGTTACATCTCTGAACAGCTCTGGCCATAGTATAATTAACGGCATTTGAAACTGTAGGGGATGGGATGTAATTATTATGGCATCTATAAATCAAATCACACCATTGGCAACATATTCTGAAGGGATTGTGATATCAATGACATGACATTTCAGAATGCCATTTATCTCTTACATTCTGTGGTTGTAGCAACAATCACAACATATCATATTCTCTTATTTATCCAGGCATAATCTCTGCTGTACTAAAATGTGGAAACATAAACAGATTTTTTTGTAAGAAACAAGGAAAACAAAATAAGCGTGCTTTCACAATTTCTTTTAAATATTTCCTTCAAGCGAGTCTCTGTAAAGAATGAAAGGAAATTTCATTTAATTACATTACTGTTTATTTACCTTCAGTAAAACAGGCTTCTGGTTTAAGGTCTTCCTCAGGTTCAATTTCAGCTTGTTCACCTTCTCGGGGAGGAGCAACATCAACGGTACTTCCTTCTGATGAGCTGGTTGCATTTAATTTCTAGAAACAAAATCCCATTTTAAAGATGTGGATTTTCTCCCCTTTTATTCAACTAACTGGGAAATGCTCTGTCATAGTGTGAAAAAATGATAGTGATTATATTTGATTCTTTAATGATAGTGATAATTTTGTACTAATAATTTATTATAATTACGGTCCTACTATTTAAAACAATGTGACTACTAACTTAAGTCAGACAAAAAGGTTCGACATCAGTTAATGTGGATGATTTGGAAAGGCTGGATTATGCTGATTAACTGTTTTATATCTCCACTTGAATATGAATGCCACACGAAGATAATCTAATAACATTAATACCCTGGTCAAATATAGTTTGATGAGAGTTTAGTATGCTGACAACTACCAATGAATAACTAAATGCATCAAATGAAACTATAACTTCCACCTCTTCAGATGGAAATTTTCAGAGGGCAAAGAACATTACCAATTGTTTCTAAGTACTGTCTATGTTTCTACAATTTTAGAAAGGAAGAGGAGCACATTAATATTAGTCACAGTCATTATATTTCAACTTTGAGCTATATTTTACTCTGGCTTACATAATTTTCTTCTTTACTAGCAGAAAATGATGGATTTCTCTGTCTTTTTTTGAGCTGCATAAATGAATTTAACACTTGCCAAAGAATTCTAAATGAAATGGAAATTTCTTCATAAATGGCATTGTCTATGATCTATACAGACTTTCATTAGAATCTCATTCTGAATTCAACATTTGATCAGGCTCTGAATTTTTCCTCTAAATAAATCACTGTGACATGCCACATGGCTAGAAAAGTCACTTTAATGTTACCAGAATAAATATCTTTTTAGTAAGTTTTCTGAGATCCTTTGGGAAGACATTATGAATTTCAATGTTTAATGAAAACCAAAGCAAAGATATGATACACAGTGCAACCTAGGTAATGTAAAGCTTTCAGGATGAAAAGAATAGCTCATAGATATGTTAATGGTTTCAAAGCCCCCATTAACTTCAGTAGCTAAGGGACACTCTGCCTGAGCCATCTGAAAGGGTTAATGTGCTATTTTAAAAAGGCATACATGAGAAATCATATTGGGGGACATTTGCCTCAAAATTTCTGATTTATTGAAACCATACACCCATGTGGTTTAATTAATATTTTATAATGTGAACTAAAGTTGAAGAGTCATATCCAGATCTTTTCTATGTTGTTGCTTTGAAGGTGACATTCATCATATCCTGCTAGATATTTTATGAAAATTACTTTAATTCAAAATATAATTTCATCATCTAACCCCTCCTAGTCTAGACCATGCTGAAGAGAAAAGCTAGCTCTCAGGATTTTTACAGTACATGAATTTTTATACAACTCTTTACTTTTTAGAAATGTGAGAAAGCTATGAAAATGTTCTTTTCCTGGGAAATTTTTTGTTTTTCACATCCAGGTTATCTTCATTCTTTTAAGAGAGACCTACAAAAGCTTCTATTGGATATATTGCAGCAACTTCTAATATAACCATGAAAATACTGTATAATTATTTGGTCTCAGCAACTAACTCCTCCCTTCCAATTTCACTGGTTTATGGTTGGACATTATGGCTTTGATGATTGCTAGCAATAATGTCCACTACATGCATAGCACCATTAAGAAACAAAATTATGAGATTAATTATAAAAAGCTCCATGATTCATTTTCTTCCTCTTAGCTAATCCAAGCTCAGTAATTTTTTCTGAGCCTGGTCACGGTCCACCTCTTTCACAAATTGTTCCTTTTTTGCATGATTTTTCTAGCTAAATTGTAAAGTCAATTTAGCTTATTATATTTGCTGCCTTTGGCTAAATATTCCTACATATGGGAAAATGCATGTGTATATATATACATATATATGCATATGCATATATACACATGCATATATTTACGCATATATACTAAGTAAAAATGCACATTATACATAAAAAGATCTTTATATTACCAATTATAGAATGACAGCAAATAGTTATGTTCAGTTCATGAAAAGTGAATAAATATATTTTCTTTTATTTTACTTTTATGGGGAGGATTATAATGTTTAGATAATTCCATTTCTCCTTTTTGATAAAGTGTAATTCAGGAATGGCTTGACAGAAGTTTATCTAATTGTATCAGAAAATAAATTTTCTTATTGGATAAAAATTATTTCCTCAGTAGTAATTTAATGTTAAAACATGTATTTCCAAAATGTTTCTCTAAAATATTGGCAGACATTCATAAAGGATGTATGAACAAGGAAAGTAAAATATATTTTATGTATTAAATCATATGCTTTCTCATTTGAAAACTTAAGAAAATACCCAAGCTTCATTTCTCATTTTACCATGAGTAAAATAATTGTGAGACGTTTAATTTTTCTTTTTCTTATTCTTTTCTTGGTGGTACTGGGGTTTGAACTCAGGGCCTCATACTTGCTAGGGAGGCGCTCTACCACTTGATCCACTCCATCAGCCAAGATTTGTAATTTTTCACATTACAATTGTCTGCTATATATTCTACTGGTGTCTTGTATTTAAATATAACACTTATTTAAAATAATGATTCATAGTATAAATCATAGTAGCCACAAATCTGAATGACAATGGAGTCTACTGTTTACCAGTATGGACCACTGGATGTACTTTTTATTGTTATTCTTGAGATTATAAACATTTGTGAATGTTGGTAATGTGTTTGTATGTAAATAATCTCAATATCCCTATTAGCTTTGAGGTTATGCATTTTTATGCATTAAAATAGAGAGAGAAAGTGTTCAACTCTATCTTCCTGGCACCCCGAAGCATAGCATGTCTTTTGAAAATAGACAAGGAAGGACATTGCCCCTATTCTGCTCTTTGCCACAGAATAGAACCAGTTATATGGAGAATTGCTTCATTGCAATCCAGGAATTTTTCTAATTATAAGGATAAACTTTTTAAGCTAAGGCTCTAGAAAATTCCTCAAGGAAGATTCAAGGGTGTCTTGCAAGTCCCAAAGACCTTCATGAAGATGGCTGGAAGATGGTAGGCAAGAGTTCATTTTGTTAGCAAGTGTTTTATGGGAGGCTTCCTTCCCTGTCAAGGTTTCTGACCCAGTCAACTCTTCCAAGTTGAAATATCAGGTTTAGTAATATTTTAATCTCTTTAACCAGAAATGCCACTACATTGTTTTCAACCCTATAAGCCACACTTTAAATTATTCTATGACATTATGAAATATTCTACCAACAATATTAAAATTTCAAAAGTTATACATTTATCTAAATAAATGAATTCTCATAAACTGCATCAAATTAACAATCTACTGTCTGATATACTTTAGTCACTGGTTTCATACAGTTCATTGTTGTATTTCTAAGTCACTAATTTGCATTCTGAATAACTATTTAATCATTTTAAGTTCTGTACATTTTAAGTTCTGTACATTGATACACTTGCCATCTATACTAATTCACACATTGGTATAACCTAAATGTTAATACTTTGGCATTCATACTTTAGTAGAGGGTAGTTTGTGATATTATTATTATAGCCACACTAAACTTATTCTCAAATTTATTTAAAAGCAATTAACTGACTTAAATCTAAGTAACTGATAATAAATACAAAAAATAACTTACTTTATATTGCCATAGCTGTTGATACTATAATGGTATAAAATAAAAAGCAAAGAAATGAAATTTATCACATTAAGGAACTTAAGGACTATACTAAGTAACCAAATTAGTACTTGTTCTGAAGCAGTTAAAAAGGATAATTGGGAAAATAGGCAGAACAATAAAAAGCTTCCATATAAAATCACATAGTACAAGTTCAAACTTGTTTTCTTGTACTATTTTCTCCCTAACCCCTCCAATATTTTATGGCACTTGAAGATTTAGACTTTTCCATCCCTTGTAGAAACTATTGAGTCTACAGAGGGATGATGGCTTATGCTGTACAAATGCACACTGGAAAGCAGGTTTTAAGATGCAACATTCTCCAGGCCTAATTCAGCCACAGGAAACATGCCTGGCTGTAGCAAAGCCCGGCGCAATGCTGTGGAAGCTAGACGCTCATCCAAGAACCATGTTCTCAAAGACATGGAGCCTGAACATGAGGTTTTCAAGGTTAATCACAGGTACCACTCAGAGGAATGGGTTACTTCACCATCACAAAGGATACGATCAACAACCAGAAAGGCCATGCGACTGTTCCCGCCCCCCAAATAACATGACCTTATAGAGAAATTCCCCCTTGTTGATGAATAGCGCTCTGGATTTGTATCCAATTAAATAATGAAATTTAACTTTCAGAGATAGAAGAGAATGTTAGCAACTGGCCTACTTCCACTGAAATGCGCTTACATTTCATTTATTTTCAATCAGCTCTCAACTGTTTGACTCTCACAAACTGCTTATGATTCAACAGACAAAATAAAAGATTCAGCCATTACAGATTGCCTTTAAAATCTAGCCATTTCTCTCAAAAATTCTGGATTTTGTCTTACTAGTAGAAGAGGAAAATCTTTTGATCACACATACTATCAGGGCCTTAGTCTAATCTTTTGGATATGCATAGCCATATCTTGACCTAGGACATTTCACTTCAATGTCAGGCAGTCACACACTGAAGCCATTTGTTGCTTGTCCAACCAAGGAAGAACAGACTAACTCCAATAGCTCTTTTTTTCTGACCACTTAGCAAAAGTTAAAAATATAAACTGCCACCATCTGGTTTTGCCCTGACATATACTAAATCTACAGCAGCCTTAGTGTCCCTTTTATTTAAAAATAGCCTTACTAAGAACGTGCCATGTGAAGCAGAGAATAATTATGTGGCAGTTAAAGAGTAGGGCAAAAGGGCATTAAGAAAGCAAAAGAAAAAGACCACTTATCTTGAGAAGGGATACAAAAATTTCCATCTACACTAGACTTAATTGGGATTTATTCAGCAGAAGTACACTAAAGCACCAATATAGTTCACTAAAGGTCAAGATGGGCTTTAAATGGCTATTCACACACCCATCTGTGCCTCTTGAAAAGGGTGCTTGGAAAAAAAATTGGCATTGTGACAGAAATTGGAAGCTATAGTTCTTCTCCCATTTCTCTTTGGAGTCTGAAAACGGCACCGTAACTTTGCCACCAAGGGCTTGTGCTCAGGACCTTGGTCAAGCATCTGCTTTCAAAATTTCCATAAAAGCTTCAACAAGGAGGGCATCCTGCAGTAACATTGTATAAAGTACAACTTGCCAGTACCATTTCATTCTATTCTGATTGTGAAGAAAAAACAAATGAGATATTCTTCAATGAATAATTAATACTGTTTTACTGCTACAACTAAGTCAGTGTTAAGTAAGTGTTGCATAAATCACCAGGGACTGTATTTTTTTCTTCTGTTCTTCATTATTAATTTTATTTCTGAGTTGGTTTTATCCTACAACTAATTTTCAATTTTCTCTAAGGAAGAAGAATGTACATACAAATGACCCTAGAGACAACCCAAACTCTAATTAAATATTATTTTCATAAAAAGTTTTGAAAGGGGATGAAACTTACAATTTTTTACTTTTGCTTCATAACTACCCTCCCAGAACTTGCACTTTGACTGAGATTCCAGTAAGTAATGATATCAGAGGAAAAAGCTACAGTAATTTTGAGAGATGTCCTTTATTCCTCATAGAACTATGACTAATTCAAAAGCAGTAATTGTCCCAAGTTTCTTTTTTGCATGCTCAGTTTGAGGTAGAACATCTAGGGAGAATGTATATGAAGGAAATTCTAAATTGGAAGTGGGTACAATGACCAACTAATGATCAGAATGCAACAAACTTTTTCTCCCCATAACATGATGTTTTCCTTCTTTCAATTACTTTACAATGATCATTATGTTTTTTCAGACAATTGACTTTCCTAACTTGCTAAAAATCCAAGCTATGTGGTACCTAAATGTATAGCCAGACTATGGCCCTTCTTCTCCAAAAACTCATGATCATCTTACTCTTTTTTACAGAACCTTCCCCCAAAACATGAAAGCAAACATTTCCATCTGGGATTCACAAATTGTTAGATTGAAAATTATATTCATGGATCTAAATATAATGATCTAAAGATGGCAATACTATCATAAATTTCCTATGAGGTTCATTTTAATAATACAATTTATATATAAGGGCTGAATCATGAACAACAAAAAAGTTGTAGTCATTTTAATGAAATAAAAGCAGATAAATTAAAAATTGCATTCTCTCTTAAGTCCTTGACTATACTGGATTTAAACATTCCTATCATGTTTTAAAATAGATATCATGAGTCCTATACAGCATGCAATTATTGCTTTTAAAAGTCTAAAAGACTAAACTGGAAAGCCCATTAGCAGAAGTAAATATGATGTTGGGACTGCCAGTCTCGCCTGACCATGCTGTGATGTGTCACACGCTTCAGCAGAGAGCAGCTGGGCCAGTCTAGCACTTCCTTGCCACGGCAGGGGAAGGAACATAGCTGAGTAGCATGCAGGCCAGTCAAAATTCATTTAGAAAGTGATTGTATATGTACAACTTGCTTGGGTAACCTCGGTAAAAGTGGTGGCACGAGCCTCTGGCTGGTTAAAAAAACCCAGAGCTGCATTCTTGATGGCTCCAGCTTGATTTTACCCCTGTGAGAAGTAAGAATGGTAAGCAGTGAAGGTCAGAGTATGATATTGCTAGACTGAGTTTGGAATTCAACTACAAATATGGCTGTTAAGAGCATTTATTCTATTATCCTACACTTAGAAGACAAACCAATAATCTTTACAGAGCTAAATTACAAAGATCTATAGTTATATAAGAATTCTAAGAAATCATGATCATGTGAACTTTAAAATATAAAAAGCAAATTCTACATTAGTTTCTCATAAGATTTGTACAACTCCAAGTCACTATTTTGGAATCCGTGCTTTTAGTTGTCTTACATATTTTCTTGCAAAAGGTCTGTATTTGTTTCCATGACAGCATGTTTATAGTAGCAGCATACACACACACACACATATACAAATATATATGTATATTTATGCCTATACAGATATAACACACAGAAACTTACATAATATATTATATAGTATATAAAAACAGCAATTCATATTTTTATCTAGTAAAAAACTTTTAGGGATCATTTATCTCTCAGTACACTTGCTAGGCATATTTTATTATGAAGATGAATGAAAAGAATGAAGTAGCTAGAGTTTTCAAATACCATCTAAGCTAATGAATAATTTACTACCTCTTCTTAAAGCAGAAAATGTATGTAATTTTGAGCTTTCTTCTTGTTTTCTTTTTTTTGTAGTGAGAAATGGTAACTCTGTTGGGTTCAGTCTATATGATTGCTCACTTTGTTAGCAAGGATAAAGGATGCCCTGTGCTTTTCAAAGCAGAGCTCAATAACTAGGATTCATGCTAAGAAGCATGAATACAACCTTGTGTGTATTTTAACTTTTAAAAAAGAGTAACTCAGTCCATATAAGTACACACCTGAAATATAACCCATGTTCAATGTCAGCAGTTTGAGGAAATTTCAGATTAAAACAGCATTTAGCTGGAATTTATGTAAATCCACTCTATAATGTTAGAATGTACCAATTTTTGGTTTTAAAAAACTCTATTTTTTACCTTGCATGTGAGTATGTATATGTATTGCCCTATTAACTTTTGTGATGCTAATTTAAACAGATCATTTATATAAAGTGCATTGTTGAATTGAATGCTACTCTATAAGACTATTTTAAAATTTAAGCTAGTTTTATAAAAATATATACTTATATATTTACTTTGATGATTTTCCCACTACTATAATCTATACATTTAAAATAATTTCATTACATTCTGTAATCACATTTCATGTATTCAAAATCAGCTTGAAAGAGGACAAAATAGTTATAAAAGAACCACCCAATAAGAAAACTCTGTTCATATATCACATGCTTTTCAAGAGTTGCTAATGGGAGAAGTGATTATTTCTCACTATTTCAAACTTGTATTGTTCAAGTTATTAAAAAGATCTATGGCCATTATGAAGTTTTTGAAGTATCTTAGAAACCAATTATTTTGTAGAAGAAAATTAAAACATTTACCTTCCATAAATTGTTGTCATAAGACCTATAGCATTAATCTAGAAAAAGTTTCCATATTCTTTGGCTTTTCTCCCTTTTCTTGACCCTAAGCTATGCACGCTATTTTGTCCCTAATATTGCCCCATTTTTTCTTTATATTTACTTCATTGGTGATCTCTTCTATTTTCAGGGAGTGAAATAACTACAAAATCCACATTGTCAGGTATATTTTTAATCCTGGTCTCTCACCCAGGATTAAAATCCTGGCTCCCAACACTGTTGCCTCTAATTCAGCATAAATCACTCCTTGGTATCCACGGAGGATTGGTTCCAGGACCCCTACAAATACTGAAATCACAGATGGTCATATCCATTATATAAAATGCCTTTGGACTTGAATGAAACCAATACACATCCTCCCTTGTATGTTACACCATTTCTAGATCCTTTAAAATAGCTAGTATAATGCTAGTGCTATGTGAATAGTTGTTACAGTATATTTTCAGGGAATAATAATAAGAAAAATCTTATGTTCAGTACAAACACATTTTTAAATAATATTTTAAATTCCTGGTTGGTTGAATCCCTATATATAGAATATGGAGGGTCAACCATGAATCTCAGTTGAACTCCTCTTTACACAAAAATCTGGGAACCTTTTTAAAAACACCACTTCAGCCAATGACATTGATGATTTTGCAATTTCCCAGATTCTTTATCAAATTGCCGGTTAGCTTCAGTTACTTATTATCCTATCTAGAATTTTATATTATTGCTATGAAATGATCATTATTGTATTCTCCAAGATAAACTCTTTCATCTTTCACTTTAAACTGTTTTTCTCTTTGATACCAAATTATTATATCTAAAACATTACTTTCCTGTTGCCTGTTTCAGAACAAACAATATAACTCCTTATTGACTATGCAGTCAATTCTATACCTTGACTATTTAACATCTTTACAACCTGAAACCACCTGACACACCCAAACATATTTTTCACTATCTTTTCAACCAATACTTTGTTCTTGCTGATTATCTTACATTCTCATGTTAAGACTAAGAGCTCACTTTGAATTCTGACTTTCCTTTTCCAGGTTTCTGTTCATCTAATATTTGACCTAAACTTTGAACCTATTTCAATTTTATCTCTCCCACTTAACAACCATTTTTGCTGTTCTCAGCACCTATAACCTGCAGTCCTGCAGGATAAAGCTTTTAAATAGGTCTTTAATGATTTTGTGAGGTCGTGTTAGTTACTCAGGGATGTTGAGCTTTCCCTGAAGGAGAATTACATGATAGAGCTCTTTTTGCATGCTTCCTTACACCTAGAATGCAGTAGATTGCCAAATTCACTAAAAGTGCTCAATAAATGGCTGTTAGTTCATTGGTGTTTCTTCGTAAAAAAATCTATGTCAGGTGATAGAAAATAAAGACAGAATTGAATTCTTAGAATGAGAAAGATAAATTGGAAGTGAACTCACTAGGCAGACTTTGAATAGAATTCAGAGAAAGAATATTGCTGTCTCATTTTGTATGCATTCTTTACCTTTTTCAAAATATTTTAAAATTTACTAATTTTGATACATCTCAGCAGCTTTGAAATGTGTGGAAAAAATCAGGAAGCTGTGAGTTGTAACATTATCACCTACTTATTATAAGGCTTTCAGATAGAATTTTGTGGATACACTAATTAAAAAAAAAGAAAGTTCCAAAATACACTCACAAAGTCAGACATCATTGGTCTGATTCCCATGCTGTCAACATTATACCCTCAAGCTAAAACATGTCTTTTATAACTCCATCTGTGCTAGATTGACTTCCAACTGGTATATTTGAACTCCATAAATAAATAATAGTAAAATATTTTAATCCTTTTCTGCACAACACAGCATTGAAGAATTAGTGCCATTAAGCTACCCTATGAATTCTAATCATAAACAATTTCCACTTCTTTCTCTCTCTCTCTCTTCTTTTTTCTTTATCCTTCCTCCTTCCCTCCCTTCTTCCCTGCCTCTCTCTTTTTCCTTCTTTCCTTTAACTATTAGCAATATGACAGTAAGAGCAAGTTTTCCACCTACCATTTAATATTAATTCTCAAGTGGAGCTTTTCTAAGTAGTTGTTAGTATTTTAAAGTCAATCTAGAAGGCTTTATAGACTTGCTCATTCTTGACTGGGAAAAATAAAATCACTTTCCTCATAAGTATAACACTTTCATAAATAATATACTTTATCATAGTGAATAAAATTCAGAGGTAAACAAAAACTACATAAAACTTTCACATTAAAAATCATAGCAAAACTTAATATGGAGAGTAAGTAGATGACACTGACACAATTATCAACAACACATAGTCCACTGATTTCTCTAGAGAATATAACATAGTTTTGAGTACAATGTAATAAATAGTGTTCAGAACGGTGATTTCCTGTGGAAAGTTGAATTTCTATAAATAGATTTCTCAACTTCTTATGATTTTCCAACATTACAATATGACTTTCAGTGTTACTTTTTTTTCTTCAGTGCTGAGGTTTGAACCCAGTCTATGCCAAGTACATATGTACCACTAAGCTACGCCCCCAGCCCCAGGATTAGTTTTAAAAATGTACACAAACACAATAGCAGTATGAGTAATCATAGTATGTCGGCATTACAGGTAATGCAGTTGAAGCTTAGAAGCCTCCTTACCTCTTTGCTTTCTTCTAGTTCTGACTCGCTGCTGAACTCTTCAGTATTTAAATTTTCAAAGTCAGACTCTCCGACAGCAATTGGCACTGTTACGGTGAGGCTGGGGTTGTTTATGAATGACATATAATCATTTTCATCAATTACATATTTTTCCACACTGCTTCCAGTACCTACACCACTGGTGGTTCCATTCCCATCTTTAAGATAATTAAGCTCTTTACTTATTTCAATCCCAGTGTTGTTGGACATGCATCTGTCTATTTTGTTGCCTTCATGGATTTCTATAACTTTTGGCTTTCTAAGAAAAGCTTTTTGGAAACATTCCCGTATCTTATTTTTCACATAATCAATTCCCTTTTGCATCCTTCCTACTGCAATCTGGAGATTGTTCATTTCATTATCATCATCGGTAGCAGCAAGGTTGTCTGAGCTAAATGAACTCAACAACAAGGCCAGGAAGAGGTTCAGAACCTAAAAAAGAAAGAAAAGAAAGAGCTCAACATTAATATTGAAGTCTGCATAAAAATAACGGGCTAAATAGGGAACTCATAGATCTTTGATAAAATGATTTTAAAAAATGCTTCTTTCAAATGCCATGTTGAAATCAATATTTAAAGGATCTGGTAAGTTTTACGTGCTATAAAGGCAAAATGGTAAGTCAGGTACCTTTTCTTTTCCACTGAGAGAACAACAGGAAAACAGATCTTCTAAGATCTAAATTATGTCTATTCAGGCTTGCCAGTGAAAAGACAAAATCCTACTTATAATGAGAATATAAGATACTTGAATCTTAATCATTTTACTTCATCTTACCAGTTTTTCTATCAAATGTCTAGCTGTCTAACTTCATGTGTGTAAATAATAAACATGCTTTTTAAATAACTTGTCAATGTTTGCAAAAAACAATACACATGAAATAGAAATTTCTTTGGTCCATTGGTCCAACTTGTAACAGCAGAATTTTATAAATGCAAATTATATAAGGTTTAACACATTTCTCATCAAATATGCCTTGAAATTTATGTGTTCAAATAACTCAACAGATGGAGAAAAGTCTAAAATTATTCCAAGGTTTAGGCTAGACTCATGTAATGTAAATTACTTTTTCCTTTCCCTTTTTATGGAAAAAACATGAGGAAATGCTAATTCTCAGAGTGTAATTGTGATACAGGGAAAAATTAGCCAATTATCTGACAAATTATGGTTAATGTAGGAATAATTCACAACTTCTGATGTAAAGGGAAATTTATGGGAACATTTTTAGGTTGAAATGTAATTATTGAGTTTCAGCATGTGTTATGGTGTGTACATGATAGGAAGACAAATGTAAAGCAAGAACCCTCATTCGTTTCTTTATTTATAGATCAGATTTGGTCATAATCTAGAGCTTTCTAATCTACTATTTTGAGAAAAAAATTGCTTATTGATAAGTATTCCACTAGTTCTTTTGAGGAACATCATTTGAAATGTACCCTTAAAGGGATTCTGTGAAGAAATTCATTGTCCACACATGACTTAGTTTAAGCATGAAAATATACATATCCAAACTGCTTTTGTATTAATGCTTTTAAGTCATGACTAAAGATTGTCTTTTAAATCTTGTTAGTGTCCATACATTTGAGTTACTCAAACTGCACTAAATTACGTTGCTTTAATAAAGCAAATTTAGGGAAGAATATAGTTTGCATCATTCTAAATTATTTGAATAATTATAACCCAGAGCTAAAATGTGATGCTTACTTCATTGAATTTTCTTCAAAATTTAGTATTACACAACCTACGCCTCTGAGCAAGCAAACAATATGAACTATGAACATGTATAAAGCTATTTCAATATAAAATAGATATCCGACTTTTTACGGTGAGTAGTAATTAAAGTAATATCAGGATAAAATTAATATTGATGAAAAAATATATTTTCTTTGCAGAAGACAAAAGAAAGGAAAACTAATGTTTATGAGCCCTAAACTTTCATTAGCTGTGCCTCATTTAATCCTCACATCCACCCATACCGTTTCGGTTTCGTTATCTAGGGTTATAAACAGGAAGCCTGATCTCAGACAAATTACGTAATTTGCTCAGGTGCTGGTAGGTGACGTGAGTCTGGGCCATGTACCATAAACCCGACGATAGCTTTACCTCTCTGCACCTTATTACCTACTTCTAGTCTCATTCTTGTTTATGAGCATACCACCACGTACATACCACTAGGTTTCCGATCACCATGACCAACATGAAGACAATAAGGCACATGGCTTGGCCTGCGACCTCCATGCAGTCCCACATGGTCTCTATCCACTCTCCGCACAGCACGCGGAACACGATCAGGAAGGAGTGGAAGAAGTCATTCATGTGCCAGCGTGGGAGTTCGCAATCATCATTTATTTTGCAGACACATTCTTTGTAGCTTTTGCCGAAGAGCTGCATGCCAACCACGGCGAAGATGAAGACGATGATGGCCAACACCAAGGTGAGGTTTCCCAGAGCCCCCACTGAGTTGCCAATGATTTTTATTAGCATGTTCAACGTGGGCCAGGACTTTGCCAACTTGAAGACGCGGAGCTGTAACCAAGTGAGAGGATACTCTCAGCAGTAACCACAATGTTGTTTTGGAAGTCAGACATCATTTTAAGAGTATGTCATATTGTAGACCCACACTTGAGGGATGGATGTAGAAACATGTTAAAGTAACTCAATTTCAAATCCAGAAAAAATAGTGCCCATATTATTAGAATTATAATCTGATCATGTCATTTAAAAGCAAAAAAATTAAACAAACTCATTTGTGACTTATCAAAACAGATAGCCATGAAAATAAATTACTACTTTGACTAGAGACATTGTTTATCAAGTAATGTAAACTTTAGACTCTATTTTAGAAACTAAAAGAAATATCAAAAATATAACGTATATATATATTCTCATGGGTCATTATTAAATAAAATAATTTGATAAAAACATATAGAAAGGTTCCCCTTCAATTTGAAAAAAATACACATTTACCTAATTTCTTGATTAATATGTATTTTTCAATATTTTGAAAAGTATTTCTGTAATTCATAACGTTTGTTTGACCAAGCGTGGTGTTGCACACTGTGATCAAAAGTTATGCAGGAAGTGTAGGTAGGAGGATTGTTATCTAAGACTGTGAGATCCTATTCAAAACCTAACTCAAGTGAAGAAGGAGGCATGGCTCAGGTGAAGTGCCTGACTAGCAGGTGTAAGACCTTGAGTTCAAACTCCAGTACTGTCAAAACAATTTTTTGTTGTATTATTGTTTAAAATGCTAAGCGCATCAAATATTTTTCTATATGTTGTTTTATAGTAGTTCCCAACAATAAAACTAGGGTTGATAAAAATCTGAGATTATTTAGGGCCTACAGTTTTTATTTGCATTTCTTTCTAGACTATAAGGCAAAAACAATAGTGAATTTAAATCATCATTTTAGAAAGTACATACATGCTTTTAAATTTGTCCTATATAAAAAATTATTGTGAAATGTTTCAACTATTTTTATTGTTCTTAGAAGAATTTATACTTATCTTTAAAGAGAATGTTTAGGTATTTTCTTAAATTATCACGTTAATATAAATTTACAATACTATTAAAAGAAATATAATAATTACATAAATACACATTTAAGATTTAATGCTATGCTAGTGAGAGATAAGATATAAACATGGTATATGCAGATACCAGTCGGAATGAGCGCAGTACAGACAATCCCTCCACATTTGCCAGACCAAGTTCCATTAAACTCAGGCTGACAATAATCCCATCAAAGATATTCCAGCCCTCTTGGAAATAATAATACGGATCCATGGCAATGATCTTCAGAACCATTTCTGCTGTGAAGATCCCAGTGAAGACCTGTAGGAAAATAGAGACCATCATTTCAATAGCACTGAAAAGTGAAATGCAGGTGCTGTGAGAATTTACAAAAAATCACTAAACAGCCATGCAGTCAGATTTGTATTTGTAGAATAAAAATATCTAAAATTTACATTTAACAAATCAAGTTTAGCATTTCCCCCCCAAGGTAGTAATTTCTTATGTGGATTTGTCTTATTTATTAAATTAGCTGGATTTCCAGAAAAAAAGTCCAGTGTAAAGCATTTCACCATTCACATTTTTAATCTGACATGATATTGAATAATAGGTACTAAATTATTGCCCTTCTGGTACACTATGCTTCTAGAAGCAAATTTATATTTTTGGATCATATTACAACAGAAACAAACTAATATATTTTTAGAAGTACCTAAAACTGCTTAAAAACTGGGAAAATACATATTTGGTTCTAGAGTTTGTGCTTTTCTTTAAAGCACAGCATTTTATTTCTATAATTTTATAAACAATCCTGAAATGAGGGTGTGTTTGCCACAATATTTTATAAGAATGATTTTTGGATGCATGCTTTAGAATTAAGGTTAATGGATTAATGGAGCAAGAAACTGCAGATTTAATTGAAACCAGCAGGAACACACTCTCAATATTCACACACTCATAACTAAAATTAATAAATCATTTGAGCAGCTAAATAAAATGTGTGTTTGACAATAGAAAGAAAAAGAAGAAAACAAAGTCAACAATTTTTTTTAACTAGAAACTATAGGAGAAGAGACACAAGGACCTGAAGAGTTATGAAATAACTCTGTAAAAAATCTTTTAAAACAAATTCCCTGTAGGTAAAAGATGCATTTTATGATGTCAAAGTCAAGGTTATTCAAATAGAAATACAGTGCATTTTAAGCAAGCCTAATACCCAAAAGTCCGGGCACATAATGGAATGCACATTGAAAAACAATAGAATAGCTCATCCTGGGTTTTTTCTTATCAAATAGAGTTTCCCTGGTGAATTTAAAATAAATTATAACTTATAAAAATTTGATTTCTTACATAAGACTTTCAGAAGCAGCTATTATTTGAAACAGGCACCCTGATGATAGAAATGTGTTAAAATGAGCTAGAAATTCTCCAGCAGAATGATCCTCAAATACTTCTACACAAAGTCATAAGGTGATTTTTTGCAGGTCTTCTGAAATGACTAGATCTCCTGCAGTTAACAAAATTTTATCCCAAACTCATAGGTTCACCTAAAATGTAATCCCAGAGCCAGAAATGATGGTGCATGCCTATAACCTCAGTACCTAGAAGGGTGAGGCAGAAGGATTGTAAACTGGAAGCCAACCTGCACTACATAGATTGTTCCAGGACAGCCTGGGCAGCATACCAAGACTCCCATCTCAAAACCAAATGGAACAAAACAAAAACCCAAAATGTAATGTTATCAGAAACTTCTCTTTAAAATAGTATTTTAATTATAATTTTCATTTCAAAATTATAGCTATATCTCTTTAAAATATCTTTTTAATCATTGGAATTGTTTTTAGTACATTTTAGTCTTAAATTTTGCATTGTCAGATTATGTGGGAATGTTTGCATGATGAAAAGGTGATCTAACCTACTATGACTGATAAATTCTTCCTGGCTTATAGATCCATTAGATGACAGTATGAATTTTAAAATAGCTAAAACCCAAAAACTCTCATGAAATCATAGAGCATCTTAGAGAAACAGTGGTGATTGGATGTTTCCAGATACTCAAATTTAATCAATCCAGTCATCAGGGAAGTGTTTACAAAACAGGCCCAAGGGTCTAAGTGCCTATTTCAAGGACCCCACAGACATTTAGCATAAACTTAAACTAGGACCCAGACTTGGCGCTTTCATCTACTGCTTTTCCATTTGATCATCTTCTAGCCCAACCTCTCTTATCCTGTGCTTCTATACTCAACAGATTCAACATTGAAAGACTATAAAACCTCAATTTCCTGCTTTACTCTGGCAAATTTCCAAAAAATTCCTCACCTGTTCAATTTCTTGAATTGTTCAATATCCTGGAAAAACACAAAAGCTACAGTAGAAATGTTTTCCATCAATATTTCAAAGAAAGGTCCTAGAGGTTAATAGCATATATGTAAGAGGAAGGAAGCTGTCTAATGAGCAGATGCTAGGTGCCAGGCACAAGGGTGGTTGTTTTCACACTACCTCATTCGACCTTCACAGCATTCTCAGAGATTGGTATGATTACACCCATTTCAATAATAGAAAACAAAGACTTGGATTGTTTCATTGTACTTTTCCAGAGCCCACACTCTTAGTAAGCATTAGCAACTATGGTCCGCCTAGTTTCACTTAACTACAAACCCTGTGTTCTCTTATAAAAGCATGCTACCTGAAGCAGCCTTTTTGATAAACAACAATCAGTGTGTTATTTATTGAATGACCACTACGTAAACACTGTGGGAGATAAAAAAGAAAAACGGGACCTGATCTCTACCAGTGGGTAGTTTATAACCAATTTCAAAGTGAAAAGTCATAAGAAAATGTTTTATATTCAATCATTTTTTATTAACAAGTTCATTAGGACTTAAGAAAAAGGGGTTCATCATGTGGGCTGAGTTAGAGGAAATGGGATGAAGCTGGACCTCAAAGAACATAAAGAATGGAGATGAGGTCAGATGAGATGAGTGAGAACACTCCAAATACGAATATTGAGAACAATGAACACAGATATATTTTCCTCTGTTTAAATATATGAACTGTTGTGTGGTATCTGTGTAGTACAGCGTCACGGGTGCTTGTGCGGCTGATGGTAGCTATTTAGGAAACAATGGACAAGAATACCAGAAATGTTATTTTAAATAGTAGCTTTAGGATTAAAAAAAAGATACCTTGAAAGAAGAAATAATGTGTCTCCATATCAGGTTGATGTAAGAAATAAAGGAAAAATAAGTCAGAATGGCTATAATACTTCTACCCTTGGGGCTAGAAAGCCACTATACAAGGCAGCAAAATTGAAATGAGACTGATAGTACTTCTAATACTCTGTGGGAAATAATATCTTTCAGCTGTGTAAGTATAGTGATTAAAGCAATCCTTTAGCAGTGATCCATACAGTTGGAAATACAGGACTGGTACACAACTTCTACCAGAAGCACAGTCTCTAGAGCTGTTGAGTGCATAAAAACACTGAGTGAAAACTGTCATAATTGGTATAAGAAATCCTTAAATAAGAGGGAAAAAAAAAAGAGAGAAGAAAGCTGGGCATGGTAGTACGTGCTATGATTCTAGCTATTTGAGAAGAAGAGCGCTGTGAATTTGAGGCTAGTTCAGGCAAAAAGGTAGTGAGACACTTTTTCAAAAACAAAATGAAAACAAAAGGGCTGGAGGTGAGACAAAGTGGCAGAGCATTTGCCTCCCAAGCTTGGGTACAATCCCCAGTGCCACAAAAAAAACAAAACAAAAAAGAAAACAAAACAACAACAACAACAAAAAACCACAGGAATAGAGTGATTGGAAAGATCAAGGAAATAAATAATCAAAAAAAATCATTCCAAGAGGTATCAAGAATGAAGAATATGGTGAATGTTCTCCGAAGTCAAATAGTGCAGAGGCTCAAATACTTGTCGGGGTACATGTTTATGTGATTGTTTGTCCAGAATTCCTTTCCTCCTTCTGTTGGTAATAATTTCCTCCTGCATGATTCTGCAGGATGCTGTGTTTTCATGAAATCCCACATCCTGCCAAGGATGATGAAGGGAAAGTGAGCATCTACCAAACTCTGCCAAACACACTTCTATCATGAGGGACTTTGAACTTGAACTCAAAAAGAGATCTAGCCTTTTGTTAATGCAAAGGTTGTTAGGATGTAAAAAGAACCTGTGAGCTGTGGCTGAACAATTCCTGCCTTAGAGCCAAAAAATGTAGTGAATGTTTGAACTACATCTAAGGCCTTGATTAAAGATGTTCTAAAACCCAACTGCAATATTCAATATTACCTCTATGAGGTTTGGTAGTTCAAATTTCTTTCCATTCCATGAGTCAGTCATCACCCTCAGTCCCTCAAAGCTGATTGAGTTGGTAAAGAAGAAGGTTGTGATGAATAATCTATCTATGTAAACTCTAACTCATGCTATCAGGTTGAAACCCTTAGGAAAGAGATAATGGGAGGGAAGTGGAAGAAGAGAGAAGTTAAAAACTAAGTTTTATGGGTTAGGCATTTCACTTACTAACAGTTAGTTTTTTCATGATTAGAGACCTGAGGCTTGACATATAACTTTCAAAAAGTTCCACACAAAGAGAGACTCTCTATGTAACTCATGGTAGTCTTGAACTCATGATCCTCCTACTTCAGTGTCCTGAGTGCTAGGATTACTGGTGTTCCCCACCAGGTCTGGCTTTTGGACTATGCTATTTTCAAGGTGTTTTCCTGATTAGTGGCTCTATTAAAAGAAGATGGAGATTTCTAAAGCAAAACTGATATGAATAATAAATGATCTTCCTTAAGGCAAGAGAAAATGTATCTAAAAGCACTTTTAACAATCACAATTGGAAGTTCCTGAATCTTAAAGCTCTGGTTAGGTCCCTTTGATCAGAAAGAATAATGTTATCTACCTTAAGGGCATGACAAGCAAATAGCATCCATTCCTATTCATGACTCTAACACTCACAAGGAAACAACTATAAACTACTTTGCCAGAAATCGCAGCAAAGAATCATTAGCCCATACATTTTTATTTGAAACATTTCTAGGTATTATGCCCTAAGAACACCCTGGGGAAAAAAAACATAATCAGTATTATTCTGCCATTGTTTTTAATAAGATAATAGTCATTAATTAAGTACTAAACTCAATATGTTCAATTATATACAGGGAGAATTTTTATGAAGAAAAAGTATGTAGCATTTTGACAATTAAAACTAAGGAGAATCATCTAACTCAGGAGGTCACAGTTGCCATACTTGTCAACTCATTTCAATTTTTTCATAAATATTTATGGAGAAACATGTATCAGCACACATAGACACTGATGAAAGTTCAACTAACTTGAACCAAAAGTATAGTTAAATTACAGATAAATTGTTACCAACTATTTCTTCTCTTGTATAATTATCACTGAAGCATTTTAGCATGAGGTAATTCAATTTTTAACAATTATGGTTTTTTGAGGTTTGTTACAGAAATCATTGATGGGTTCTCCCATCAGTGGACATGACTTCCTTAAATGCTGCATGAGTTAAAACTTTGTGGAACCAAGATCTCATGTTTTCTTTGGACCTACATTTCCAGTAGAAATACATAAAGATGGTGAGATGTTCAGCTTTAAGACACCATGATTCATCATCACAGACACTAGCCCAAAAAATCAGTATTGATACTAGATGAACTTTATATCATATCTCTGAGAATTTCTGTAGTATTACTTTAGTTGTTTCTTCCTGAGAAGAAAGAGGGTATAATTTTGGAATTCAACATAGCATAGATGGGATTTTCCTTTGGTCTATCTCTCTGCCCTGTCAAGGGAAATAAACAAACAACAAATGAACTTACCAGGTTTCCTACAGTCAACACACTACTGAATTGATCAGTCATGGGGTAGTGTTCCATGGCCATAAAGAGGGTATTTAAGACAATGCAAATAGTGATGGCAAGATCAACAAATGGATCCATAACAATTAAATTCACAAGATGTTTTACTTTTAACCATGAATCACAGCAATCCCAGATCAAGAACACATTGGCAAATCTATACCAGCATGGTGGGCATTTCTGTCTAGATTCTTCAAGTTCTGGAGAACGATAAAGAAGAGTAGTAAATAACAGCAGAAGTAAAGTATTGTTGCTACCAGATTGCATACTGTTTAATAAAACTGATGCTTACAATTGGGACTAGAAGTTCATATTACTTAGTGTAAGAAACCTGAGATGAAAACCCATAAAATGCTTATTAAAGATCAGGCATGGGGTCTCATGCCTGAAATCCTAGCTACATGGGAGGCAGTAGGTACATCAAGGCCAGCAAGGGAAAAGAGTGTGAGACCCTATCTGAAAAATAACTAAAATGCAAAAAGTGATGGGCTGTGGCTCAAGTGGTAGAGCACTTACCAAGGAAGTGTGAGGCCTTAAGTTCAAACATCAGTACCACCAAAAAATAAATAGATATTCATTAAAATGTCATGTAGATAGACTTTCTCTTTTAAATGCAAAAATTTAAGTACTTTGAATTTAATATTCTTCAAAATAACTAAGGCATGATTAAAGAGAAAATACTATATTCTCATCAAATTTGAATTTTTAAATAAGCTTTATATCAGTGTCAAATATAGTAAATAACCAGTTTCTTTTCAAAGTACTTTATAAATAGCACTGTCTAAAGCTATGTTCCCCATTAATATTTGCGACCCATTGTATCCTCTGATTGTCTTCACATCAACATTGATCTTGCACTTAATAAGAATATAATGTCTTCCTTTTAGTAAAATTTCAGACTCAAATCTGTGTGTGTGATTCACTCATATCTTTTAGAATTCTGGCCTCATGCAAAAAAATTAAAATAATTTTAAGGGGTGAAGCCTGTTATACAATAATTATTATGTGACTATTTAATATGCAATAGAACAAATAGAAAATATAATTGGTGTTTTCTAAAGAGTACATGTTAGAATCGACTTATATAACAAACCTACAAAATTAAATCACTAATGTAATATTTATTCAAATTTTAAAGAATACGGACTTGTTTAAGGTATGAACAAGTGAGTAAGAGTTGGTGACCATTTGTGTGTGTTAAACCCCACAAGCACTTGTATCAACTGCCCTTTGGAGGAATGTCATAATTGATGTGCATATAGAAGCTGGAGGACATTTTTAGGGTCCCTGTTGGAGTGGGATTTCATTTGTACAACTCATTATGACCCTCTCCTAACCCCAACACCATTGCCCCAAACTATTCCAATATCTGCACTTAAAAAGAAAAGTATTTACTTTGTATGAAGCTAATGTAACTTTAAAACAAGCTTTCTTTGACATAATGTATGGTAAAATATCACTCCACAGACAAGATACAGATCCCAGTAAAAAAAAAAAAATAGGCCAATATTAGTTTTGTAATCAATGTTATAATAATATACTCTGATTACTACATATGGATGTCTACAATATAGCTCTGCTCTTGGGGAGCAGACAGCAATAACAAAACAATTACAAAAACAAAGAATAGTTCCCCAGGCATACAGTTAGTAGAAAGCAGACTCTCATGCTTTCTTACCCTCCATTGTGTTGGTCAGGATGCTGGCTATGCTCATGGCTCTTTGCCTTCCAGAGGAATCCTCCAGCATTTCCATTGAAATCTGGTAAGAACTTAGCCTTCTCTTTCTGACTTCCGTTTCAGTGGTGGTGCCCTGCAAACCAAATACTGATGGCTCAAACCACCCCTTTCATTAAGTAAAATAAAACCGCATAGCATTTCTTTGGAAAATCATGCCTCATGCAACTTTTTTAAGGTAATGATTTTCTAGTAATCATAAAATATTGAACTTATGGCTACATTATAAGCACTTTTCAAAAGGGATCACAGGTGATAACCTTTGACAAGAATTCTTGTTATATAAGGCAACGATGCTGCAGAAATAATTTAATTAACATAGAATTTTCAGGGAAAATTTTCATAAACATGTTGAAATTAGTTATTATTTCATCAAGTACACATTATATTTTCAGCTTATATCAGTGATGAATAGTCAATCTTCCCATAAAATAAATTCTTTGATTGTATAGTCTCAAGGCTGAGTTATTTTCTTTGAGGCTATATTTGACAATATTGACAGATATGGGCCAATTTTTTTCCATGCACAAACACAGATGTACAATGAAATGTGTGTGCTTTCCTGAGATTGCTTTAATTATTTCTATATGCCATCCTACAAGAAACCAAAACATATTATTTTATTTGAAAGTAGCACTAGAGTAGGATGAAAGCTGCCCATTATCAATATATTATTCATTACACTACTTAATTTTAAGGACGCAAACTTCTAAAAATATGAATAAAGAGATAATTATCTAATTTGGGGTGAACCTACATTTATAATAAAGGTTTGATTGTCAAAGTGCTCTTTATTTTGTGCTGGTAGTTCTACTAAATTTGTGAACATGTGTTTCATCTCAGACTCTTAAAAATTGAGCCCTTTTACCCTCGAGCTTTTGAAAGCTGATGGTCCCAAACAGTTCCATCTGTTCTGAAGCTTCTATTGCTTTCCATTCAATTAATCATGTGTTATTAATAAAGACTTGCATTTTAGAGAAGCAGGGTGGTATAACAGGCTAAACTGCCCCAGCCTGGATTATGTCAAATCGATGTATAGCGTCAGAAGTAGCAGGCTTATCTATTACCACCTCTGGCTGAATTTGTCCAGTAGGTGACGTTAGAGCTGATGGTCCACCCACCAAGGAAACCACACCATTGCAATCCACAGTGCTGTGCATCTTCCCATTCGCTGGAAGCCCTGGCACCATCCTGGATGACATACTGGCCTGACTAACGTTACTGTTGCGTCGCTCTCCGTGTCTGCGCGGCACAAACAGCGAGTCCCTCCGGCTCTCGCTGTCTTCAAATGTGCTGTGCTCATCATCAGCAAAGTCATTTTCAGATCCCACGTCCTTTGCTCGGCCTCTGAAGCTGAAAATGCTTGTTTTGCTATTGCGTCTTGGGGAAAACAGGGAGCCACGGATACTCAGCAGAGACTGAGGAGAAAGCAAGGAAGAAAGAAACCGGGCAAAGGGTAGGGTGGGACACAGTTGTTTAATCAAAATCTTAATATTGCAGAAACAATTTGCTTTTGGGTGGCAGTAGTCTTGCTCTTAAACATGGGTAATAAAGTTTACAGAGAACACACACGTTTTGATATTTGTGTTACAGACCGTATGCAAATTTAAGTATAAACTTAAGCATAGTGTCTTCCGAAGAATCTTGCTTTGCAATTCTCTGTGTGTACAACCTCTTCACTTAATCTTCACTCTAGTATTGTAAACTGGGTTATGCTATCATAATGCAGTAGGTGAAGGACCAGATGCTGGTGAGGACAAATGATCCTTTTTGGTGAGAGTGGTGGTTAAACAACTAGGAGGTAACTTCCACTTTTCAGGGGTATGATCGGAAGGGCATGCAACTTGGAGAATAAGTCAGGTTCAAATGTTGGTTCAGATTTTGAATACTTGTCTTAAATGTTTTGCATCTTGAAAATCACAGTATTGAAAAAATATCAGAATGCCTCCATTCCCTTCTTCAGGATTCTAAAATGAAGGTCTTTCTCTAGACCCATTTGTCTCTAGTCATGTGAGATTGAAGTTCACAAAACCTACTATGATTCTGTCTTCCAAATTTCAACAACTTCCCACATAGCAACCAATGATTCACTTTATTTGAGAAACTATATGTCATAGTAAACACAACACAGAGGGTTCTTAAACTACTACATGTTTTACTATTATTACTTAAAATTTTACACTACTTTAAAGATGCAAGGTCTATAACGTGACTTTACCAAAGAAGGCGATGAAGAAGAGAGTTTATTATTTTGACTATTCTTTAATTATATTAAAAAGAACTGGACAATTAATATTTTATCTTCCTTTCTTTTTTTCACTGGAGCTTGAACCCAGGGCCTCACGCAAGCTAGGCAAGCATGCTACCACTGAGGTATATCCTCAGCTCATCTAAAATTTTTGTTATAGATATTTGCAACTAAATCCAGCAAATTGTTTTCTATTACCAGAATATGGTGACTTTTCTTAAATCTCCTCCTTTCTGAGTGAATTTTAAGCTAGCATCATCAAATACTCTGTGTTTATTCTACTTTGATGATAGTTTTCAAAATCATCTATAGTCAGTTTACAGACTATTTGCTTATATCCCTTGTTATCGATAATGGCATTCCTGAGTCAGGGTGGTGGCATATGCCTGTAATACCAGCTATGTGAGAGACTGAGGTAGGAGAATCATGACCTGAGGTTGGCTGTGGGGAAAAGCATCAGACCCTGTCTGAGAAATAAACTAAAGCAAAAGGGACTGGCAATCTGGCTCAAATTATAGAGTGGCTGTCTAATACATCCAAGTACTACCAAATAACTATACAGATGAATGAATGAATGAATAAATAAATAATGGAATTCTGCTTTGATCTCTCTACTTGATCTCTTATTCCCTTTCCTGCTTCTCTTCATAGCAGGAATTATAAAGATACCTATACACATGCTTGTATATACATGCATACATATGCCAGGAGCAAACATGCTTGGACCTTTCTCTTTTTCTTCTAAACTTCAGTGTAAATCTAAATAAAATAATTTTAATGGAAAAGACATAGGAAAATTGGACTCTTATCAAGTTATTTTGGGGCTTTCTGCCTAATTAGTTCAAGCTGATTTTCTTGGGCCCCAATTTTAGCTTTATTTTTATGGCTTTCCCCAGAGTGCAAAGCACCAGGATAATTTTTGTTGTTCTCTGTCCCAGTGATATTTTTGAAAAATATTACACAGTTTCCTTGGATTTGGTAAAATTCTGCACACAAACTAGTAGCTGTTCAGCTTGTCTAACCTCAGGCTGTGTCTACATGACCCTAGCACAGCGGGAGTGTCTACTGAATACCAGACCACACGGAGAATGACTTCCCAGTAAAGTGGTTGAGAGATTAGACCCTTCACATTTATAAAGACTGCTCACATTTTTACTCTCCTCAGGCTCAATTTAAGTTATCAATATAATATTAGCTGTATTCAGAAATAGTGTTTTGAAACTTTGTATACAAATTACTTTGAGTTTAAAAACTCAAATCACTTTGAGTTTAGATCTTATATTTTTGGGATTGTGATTCAGTAAGCAGGTGTTATGCTTTGAATGTGTGCCCTAAAAGTTCATGTGCTGGAACCTTGATTCCTCAGCGCATCAGTGTTGGGAGTTGGGCCTAGTGAGAGGTGTTTAGGTTATGGAGGTGGCGCTCTCGTGAACGGATGGGTGTTTCCTGTAGGGAATGAGGCTTCAGTCCTTTTGTCTGTCTTCTGTGTGCACCCATGTGCCCTTTCACTCACAAGCCCTTCATCAGAAGCTGAGCAAATGCCACTGCCATGCTCTTGGACTTCCTAGACTCCAGACCCTAAGTCTAAATAAACATCTTTCCTTTATAAGTTACCTCATCTGAAGTATTCTGTTATAGCAATAGAAAACATATGAAGGCAGTAGGAGATAGGATTCAGGAATGCAAATTCTTAATCACACTCCATGTGATTCCAAACACAGGTGGACCTCACACTCAGGGAAAGATTAACTTACTTTATATTATATTATGTCTTATGTGAATCCTTAGGATAATGCAAAGTGACTATCTGAATATAACTGTTCTAAAACTGTCTCTGACAACTGAAAATCTATTCATACAATATTGGTTTGGAGTATGTGGTATGTTTTTATATCTATAACATGTCTGGTACATGCCTTTTTGCTGGCATGTTTTTATGTCTAGGGATTTTCAGAGGCGTTCCAGATCTTGGGGTTTATTTGAAAGTTCTATTCACTCTTTGGAAAGTATAATAATGGGTGTGAGCACAGCTTTCAAGGCAACAGAGACTGAAACAGAAGATAACAAAAATAGTATTCAGAGAAAATAAACCCAAAATAACACACTAGAAAATGCAGCAGAGTGAAGGGAATACCCACAGCTGTGGCAACCCTTTCTTTAGGGAAAGAAGAGCTTTTGTGTTGAATAGAAAGGCTACCTCTCCTTGCCGCAATACTGCCAAAACATAAATTACAGGTATCTTTTATATTTTTTTACCTTGTTCCAAGAAGAACTTTTTTTTTTACTTTTCAGTGACAAAAAGGAAAAATGTAAGAATTAAGTATAATCTTGCATGAAGGGTCTAGACCAAAGTGTACTGGGAACAATTTAGAAGGAAGAAGATGAAGGGAGCTTTGAGGTGTTCTAGTAAAAATATTTAAAATGAATATCTGTTGGGAATACTTACCTAGTTAGTATTTTAGGTACCTTTCATTTTGTAGTAAGTCAGCAACTATATTTGGTTATATCTCCAACGTTCTGGTTTAAAATAAATGACCTTGGTGTGTCCAAACAACATAGAAATCTCTGGGGAGATTCAGTTTCTATTGTACACCTTTAAATCTTTTTCATTCTGTACAATGAATATGTAAATCTATTTAAAAATAAGAGGATATTATATGTAAAAGAACATTTAAATGTTACATTAGCAGAGGATAGGGTCTCTTTGATTTGACATTTTCAGGAGATATATCTGTTTTGAACAGTATACCCTGTTGTTTTCATGCTTCTCACCCCTGCTACCTTCACTGACTCCCAGCAGAGACAGTGTCTTTCTGTTTACAAAGCCAGAACTATAAACTGCTTCTGGCATATTTCTGCTTGTGAGTTGTATTATTGGCCTCTGTCTCTCTTTACTGGGATCTGTCAATTAAATGCTAATAGATTATTTTACTTTTGAAATTTTATTTTTTATTTATCTACTAATATGTCTCTGTTAATTCTGTGTTTAATGTTAAAACTGTGGCTGTCAGCTGACTGCTATCACCTCTGTGGTTCACTCAGCTCCAGAAACCCAGGCCTCATCTTCTCTCTGAGCACTGAAGGCTCACAGCCACACCAGGGTCTTGGACTTTTCCATCAGTTTGGAACGCAGATCCTTGCTTCCTCTAAATCTTAATCAGAATGTCTCCTGCACAGTGAGGCCTTTCTAAACCATCCTACTTAAAATTGTAATTGTGATTATGACTCTTGTTCATATAGCATTTTTCACCTTCTAAGATGGTGTGTGACTTGTGTGATTATGGTTTATCAATCTTTAAAGTTCCATCAGTAAATTGAATCTCTGTTTATTGAGGTATATCCAGCATCTGCAACTATCCGTGTCACATAGAGGTGATTGATAAATATTTATTATTTGAATGAACTAATACACAATTTTTATGCAATAAGGGGAATAATACTATTTTCAAAAAGACAGTATCTTCATGCAAATATTACCTTGTGCACATTCATTTGTGAGTAATTAAAACTACTCAACAATTTTAGTTTCCTTCATTTGGAATTCATTCATCCATTTAACTTACTCTTTGTCAGAGCGTTTCTATATAATGCTTAATTCTCCACAACTCTTTACAGTGGGCATTATTACCTCATTTTACAGAAAAATTCAAAGTATAAGAGACTTGATCAAGGTCATAGAACTCGTTTGGAGTTGAGACATAAACAAGCTTTCATCATATCTGTTGTTAAGCTGTATTGTCAAACACTGCTATTTCTAGTCACTCTTAATAGTCCAAAATATAACAAAATATCAAGAGTAACTTTTAATCCAAAAAAATGTACTTTGAAAACCTAACTTCTTTACAGAACCTCAAATGAATCCCAAATACATTTAATCAAATGGCATTTATTAAATACCATATTTTATATTTATACCATGCAAAATAGTAATAGTTGGATCTCAATATTGTTACTATCTGTACAAAAATAGTGTTTATCTTGAAACTCTTTGTGTGTGCATGTCTATTTTCTAACATGAGGGTGTAAGGTAAATTATTAGTATAGTTTATTTTTATTTTTAATAGCTTATCTATTTTATATAAATTCTAAAACAGACATGTACTGATAATTTGCATTTCCCCTTTTCTCCCAGCTAAGAGCTAAACAGTATATTGGACTAAGTTTTGTGTTGATCACTCTTACTTTTATTAAATGTTTAGTTCCTTATAAAAAGGATACAACACCCCTTGGTTGATGTATAGTTTTATTTTGCTTTAAATTAATTGTATGAAGTATCACTCAAAGTGTTAACCTTGGGGTGAAATTTTGGATCAGATTAATCTGATTAGAAGAGTTGGTAATTTATAGCATTTCAAACTCTAGTGGAGCTAAATGGAGTGTTTAAGCCATCACAGCATGTGTCACAGATTCCAGAACTATTGACTTGACTCTATATGAGTAATCCATGGCATGTATTAAAAATATAATTGAAGCTATTTTTTCCTCTTTGACTTGAAAATATGCTGAAGAACTGAATATCTGGTATGAAATCAGATGAAAAATTGATTTTAATGTCAGCATTTCAAGAGCAGTTAGGTCAAATTTCATACTAAGGTATCAGAGCATGCCCATGTCATGGCAATGGAGACTCACCACAGCACCATTTTCATATCAAGGGATAAAAGCAAATACAGAGCACTTCTTTTCAAAATTCATACATACACTACCATCACAGTTGCTGCAGTGGTATAAGTGGTTAACGTGCAGAATGTGGTGTTCATGTTGCAGTTGCCACCTCGTATGATAAAGGCAGAGACCCACAATGAAGCAGTTAGGTTTAGCTAAGATCTCAGCATGGAAAAAGTAAATAAGTTGTTTCCCAAACTGTACCACTGAAGAGAAAAGTTTGTTAAGCAGGTTGTACCCCCCCAAAAAAAGCAAATTAAGAAATATAGTCTCAAGATCCTAAAATGTTTAAGGACAATTACCTTCAATTAAAAAGGTGTTAATGGTTTAATTCTCTTCAAATCTTTTAAAAATAGAATTTATGATACAAATGTAAACAACTATATCAAATGTTAGTACCCTGTCACTCAAATAGTATGAAGCTATAACAAAATGAAATGTGCAACTGAAAAGCAGTAGCAATGACACAGCACAGCAGAGCACTTTGTAGACATCAGTACCTGATGAGGGGAGCAAAACTTCTTGTCACCAGTCAGCCGGTTTCCATCCATGGAGAAAAGGAAGCTTCTTCTTTTGACACTGTCTTCTGATTCCGACTTGGGGAACCTGTCTCCATCTCTATTTCCTTCAACATGCTCCCTCTGCCTTCTTTTCTTCCTTCGGTTCCTCCACTCCTTGGCACTTTTGGAGCTTAACTTTGATGCTTCTGAAGAACTTTCCAAGAGTTCTCCCAACCCACCTATACCACTGAAGTCTCTTGAAGCAGCAGACGCTGCTGCCACTGCCTGTTGTGAAACAAAGCCAGGGGCTGCTTAGGACAAGTAACTGGAAACAGGTGACTACGCTACAAATGCTGCCACCTAAGACTACCAACTGTATGCAAGAATTATGCCTTCTGGTCTTCTTATTTTGCTTTACCCGAAGGGTAACTTAATAATGATCCTTCCATTTGAAATAGCATAAGACTCCTCATCAAGGCAAGAACATTCTGGCCTTGCCCATCTCCTCAATTGGCTTTTCTAAAAGTTCTTTTGAGATAAGCTTCAGTTCACAGGGACATTTGCTCTCTTAAAAGTATCTTCCCTCCATTAAAAACAAATGTCTTCTCTCTCATTGTCTTTCTAATTCCATCTAAAGGACTATTCCTTCCATGTGCAGTTGTGAACAACTGAATGGTATTGGTTATTTTTTTTTCTGTGTTGAGAACCATATTTAACTTGCTGGGCATGGTGGCACATGCCTCTAGTCCCAGCATTTGGGGTTGAGGCAGGAGGATAACAAGTGCAAGGCCAGCCTAGGCTACATAATGAGACCCTGTTCAACACATTTGAAGTGTCTACCATTTTGGCTCTTGATAGAAGCAGCGGCAATATATTGCTAGCTTTTTTTCATTTTTTATTCACATTATAGTGACTATAGTTCACTTTTCTGGGGCCACATTAATCCTAGAGAATTTATTATATAGCACATTTAGTTTAAAACTTTTAAATGTTTACATTTTATGTATTATTATTATAAACAAATACCATATCAATAAATACATGCAATATTTTTCAAGGGCTTATGTCTTTAAATATTTTCTTTCCACGTTTCAGCACTAAGTTATTCTTAAACATTTTGAATTTCTGCATCTACTAATGAAACATAGCCAGCTCTGAGTAAAACATGACAAATGTTTCTTATTTTCATTTGTATGAATAGTATCTTTAGGCTGGAAATGATTTAAAGGCCATTTAAGGAGGATATGAAACAACAATATGACTATCAAAGCTGAGTTCTCATTAAATGTATTCCTGTTTTTAAACATAACCACAGAAATCAAAATAATTAAATTATAGAAATGGCCACATTTTTACAGATGTCATTACCTAATACAAACAACTCTAATTTATCTACCATTCTGTCTGTCTTCCCCATGGACTGTAAGTTAGATAGAAATTGTATTATTGTTTATAGCTGGTTTGTCACTTGAGGTAAAAAGTGCTTAGTAAATACATAGTGAACAAAAAGCTTGAAAGGTATCCTACTGGCAGTTGCCTTAGACACAGGGGCAGGGTGGGAGGAGAACAAGACATCCTTGCCCCGGCTTTTCAAGATCTCATAAAAAGCTATGGGTCAAAATGCACCATATAATAGTAATATATTTTAGGAAAGAATGAAGGAAAACCCATTTACAGAGCTTTGACAACACTTTGTGCTTTATTTCTTCCTGAGAAGAAGCAAACCCTCCTAAGTAAATTTTATATTCCAACCTCATCCCAACTGAAATAGAAAAGTGTTAGACTCAAAGCCCTATGTTGCCATTTCTCTAGGATTAACCTCTGAAGGTAGAACGGGAATAGTGCTAAATCCTTGTGTTGAACTCAGCAGCATGTAAAATGTGACAAAGGGATTGACTTACATTCAGCACTAAACACAGATTAAGCATTAGACATTGCCTAGTCTTTAAATGAAACCCTAATTTTGAACTTAGATAATTATAAAGTTGCATGTACTCAGTCAGATTTTTTGATTCTTGTCACTATGATTCTAATATTACCCGTGATAACTGATGATAAATATTTATAATTATTCAGACTACATACAAGTAATAAAGTGAATAAATGAAGCACTTATCTATAGCAAGTTAAATATAGTTGTATGTAAGTGTTTGGTACATAGGAAATACACAATATATACCACTTGTTGAAGAAATGAATATACATGTATTCTTTTAAAATACGAATAAAGTCATTAATTCTCCTTTCCTCATTGTACAGACAGACGATACATAGTCACTTGAGGTAACATACCACATAGTGCTAATCATTTATTGACTTGCTTGTCCCTGGAATCAAAAGGAAGTGGTGGTAATATTCCCTTACTGTAAGTCTGAAAGTCATGTTCATTTAAATAACTTCTGGAATTTGTTTTGCATATGACATGATTTCCCTACCTATTCTGAATAACATCTCAAATAACCCAAAACCAAAACAGATTTTTAAGGCAACAAAGCTAACCTCCGACACAACACATTTTCTGTGTCACTCATCATCTCAAATCTGTCACTTGTTCCACTTCCAGAGATTTGCCGATTCTCTGAAAGGCAGATGTTTCCTGTCATCTCTCATGTCTGTGTACCTGTCTATACCCAGCTCTGTGACACTGCCTATGCCCTGTTTACTTAGAATAACAGAGATTCTTTCACGACTGACTTCCTGAATTCTTCTTGTAACAAATAACAAATTAGTGCTTAGTATTTACACAGCTAAGAACACTTTCTTATATTGTTTCTCTGGGATTCAAAATAGGCTCAACAATTCACTGTGTCTTTAAAAAATATAATCATGTGACTAATACTTCATTAATTTCAAACATAAAATTCAGTTAAAAATCCCATTGAAAGCCATAAGACATTCATGATACCTGTTTCAATTCTACCCCACTTATATTAGATCTTTTAAATGTTACTATTTCTGATTTCATCCTATAGCTTTCTCCTAAATCTTGTCCTATCAGATTTACATAGATGGAGAAGGAATATACTGCACTGGGCAACACTGGACATTTCAAAGGTCACAAATTAATTGCCAAATACAATTAAAATGATCTAGGATTTGTAGGATTGGTCTTTTGTAGGATTGGTCTTTTTCTGTCTTTCGAAGTTGCATTTCATTTAGAGTCCACTGAGATGTATGTATCATTTTGATGTCTATACAATGATTAATACTAGAGGATCCTTAGCAGACATAAACTTAAAATGGAAGTAATCCTAAACTTCGTGAAGTCATCAGTTAGACAGTAAATTATGACGAGTTATAGGAGGTGAGAGAGGCTTGGGCTACACTTCAGCATAGATAATCTCACAGGTGCACTGAGTCTTCTCCTTTCCACCCATACCATGCTTTTCCTGTCAACTCCTTCCTCTGCCTCAGCATTGGCTATTTACTAGTCATCATTGCCTGTCAATAAGGAACTAAAATTGATTTGGTGCTGTGTCTCCCTGTAAGTATTAAAACACTTTCCCTGGGAACAACCTAAATGTTGTAAAGGTAAAGCTGAGAAAAGTAATGATGATTCAGGCACTGAAATTCAATAACTGATTGTAAGTGGAGACTTTACATATTTATCTGACTCAATCATTCTGTAGATAATTAGCATCTTTAAACTTCATTGAAATATAGTGCTTCTTGTTTCTAAATTCAAAAAGATTTCCATCTTTTTAAATTAATCATATTTTATGCTTAAGTGGTGACATTTCAAAATAAACTTACTCTTATACTACATTATCTGTGTGGAATTTTTTTTTCATTATTGGGGCTTGAATTCAGGGTCTTCACCTTGAGCCACTCCACCAGCCCTTTTTGTGATGGGTATTTTTGAGATAGGGTCTCATGAACTATTTGCCTGGCTGGCTTAGAACTGCAGTCCTCCTGATCTCTGCCTCCTGAGTAGCTAGGATTACACAGAAAGCCACTGGTGCCCAGCTTTCTGTATAGAGTTTCAAAGCACATGAATTTGTTTTATAATAATCTAATGCTTTAAAATACAATTATATGTCATTTATAAATATTATTTCTTAAAAAATTTATAAGGAAAGTTCTGGCCTCCTGAATAACTACCTTATTATACTATTTTATAAATGTATTTTATTTATAGTAAGATGAAATAGCTGGGCACTGGTGGCCCACTCTTATAATTGTAGCTGCTTGAGAGACTGAGATCAGGAGGATCAAAGTTCAAGGCCAGTTTGCACAAATAGTTCATGAGAACTTCAAAATAACCAGAACAGATGGGCTGGAGATACAGCTGAATAGGTAGAACTCCTACTTTGAAAGCATGAACATCTACATTGCAAGTATGAACCCCTTAGCTCAAACTCCAGTTCCACTAAAAAAAAAGATGAAATAAATTTCTTAAATAATTGAAATATTGTAGAAATTTCTGGCAAGTATGAGGGATATTTTATAAAATTCTCTCAAGTATTTCAAATTTGTTTATAGTTTTCCTTGAGTTTACTCAATGGTGTATGATTATGTTACTACTCCATACACAAGGCAAGATGGAAATAGCAAATCCTGCATGTTCACCCAATGTTGAATCTGTGATAGATGTCAATAATTAGCTAAGCAACACATTGATAAATCCTTGTTTTACAAAAAAAAATAAATAAAGTCTCAGAAAGGACTAAATGCTATGTATTGCATGTCTTCAAAGTAACTCAGAATTGCTGAAAGCTTACAATTTGAGCTTATAAATTCCAATTGCATACTGTCATTCAAATAATATTTCAAGTATCTAGGTTCTTCCATTTGAAAAGTTTCTCAAAAAAGTAAGTATGTAAAAAACTGCTTCTGACCAAGGTAGAGTAGCAGGGACCAGATTTACTCTCTTTCCTGAAATAATCAATAAAACAGACAAAAATAAATAAAACAATGACTTTGAAGACATTGGCTATCAGGTCAGGATGTTCTAAGACACTGAGAAATGGGAAATGAAGCAAGCAAGTTCCATTACTTTCTTGGTTTATGGCCTTGAAACTTCCAGTCTGCAATGCAGTGAAAGAGTATCTATAGATTGATATAATTTTTAAGCTCTTCTGAGATCCCCCTTCAGTACTGAGAATAATATTCATCAAAACATGTGTGTTAAGAAGTTACCTGAGGCTGAAGATTTGAGGGAAAGCCACCCTGCACTCACACTGTGCCAGAAGAGTGTCTGTTCTTTCTAGCTACACTAACAGATGCTTCATTTTAAATGGACTATTTGGTGGAGTACTCAGAATGGTCTTCACTCATTAGTGGGGAATAATCAGCTTTAGATTAAATGCTGCTCTGGTCCTACTTAACAAATCTTTGACTGTTTGAAGATGCAAAAGAATCAAACTGTTTATAATTGCAACTATGTCTCATAACAAATATCGAAAATGTTTTATAGGGATGCAAAAATATCTAGCACCCCAAAAAGGAAAATTGACAGTTTCTAGGATTCAATGGATGGTTGTCAGAAATATAAAAAGGAAATAATATGTAACCCAATATAAAAATAAAAATTAAAACAATATTGTAACAGACATTAAAATTAGCAAAGACCTTAAAGCATTTTATAACTATATTGTGTATTTTCAAAATATCAACTATAGACATAGGAAATATAAAAAGATGCAGACCCAGCCTTTACAGATAAAAACTACAATGTCTTTGATGAAATGTACACTACATGGTATTAACAGTGGATTCATTATTGCAGAAGGAAAGCTGATAAACTTGAAGATACAGCAATCAAAATTAGCCAAGCTGAAATAGGTAGTTTTATTTTAAAACCCATTTGTAACTGGAAGAACATAGAATATTCCAGACAGTTTTGAAAAGAAAACCAAAGTTGAAGAGCTAATGCCATCTGACTTCAAGACTTATTATCCAGATACAGTAGTTAAATGAGTATGATATTGGTGTAATAGACAAATAAATACACTGGACAGAATAGATTCCAAAACCATACTGATATATAGACAACTAATTTTTGACAAAGGTTCAAAGTCAATTTAGTGGAGAAGGGATATTTTGTCAAGTAAATGGTATTGGAATAATTGCATACCCACATACAAAAATGAGAAAAAAAGAATGTAAATGATTCACACTTCATGTACAAATTAACTTAAAATGGATTATTTAGAAATGATATAACTTAAAACAATATAGCCTTAGAAGAAAAAAGTCTTTGTGGTATTGATTTGACAAAAACTTCTTAGATGCAATACCAAAGGCACTAAAAGTCAAGATTTTAATCTAATTAAAATCATTTACTCTTAGAAAAAAAAACAAATCCCCAAATGGCAGATAATATTTGCAAAGAATAGATATGACAAAAGACTAATATGCAGAATATATAAGTATAAATAACACACCAACTCAATTAATTAGAAAACAAAGAGACTTAAAAAAAGAAGAAAGAAAAGGACAAAAGATTTGAACAACTACTTCATAAAGGAAATATATGGATGGAAAATAAGAACATGAAAAACTTAGCATCATTAATTTTTTTTAATTGTTTTATTATTCATATGTGCATACAAGGCTTGGGTCATTTCTCCTCTCTGCCCCCACCCCCTCCCTTACCACCCACTCTGCCTCCTCCCTCTCCTCCTCACCCCATCATTAATTGTTAGGAAAATAAAATTAAGACAGCAGAGATACTTATTAGAAGAGCCTAAATAAACAAGATTGACCACGCCAAATGTTAGCAAGGAGGTAGAGGAACTGTAACTGTAACTGATATGAGCCAATTTTTACTGTCTTCCCACAACCTTCATCTTGCAATACCTGATTCTTCCCATTCCACTTTTAATCTAATTCTGTGCTTCTAACTTCTCTCCTCAAGACATGAATGCTCATTCACTACATACCTCATCAAAATAAACTTTAACATTAATAAAAATCTAGAACTGACATTTATTTTCAGATACCTTCCTGATATTTTGATATAGACTGAATCAAACAACTTTTATAATGTAGAAATTCCAAAGAATGCTTATTCCTTGGTATGCACACAACATTTTGTATTCACATTTGAGCTCAATTAACTTCAGAATAAAACTTTGAATGTCAAAATTAGAGGAGAAACAATAATATTTGGAAATGACAGTTATATTTCTTTTACAAACTTAACATTAAATTCCCCTTTCAGTTTCCATGAACAATTGCATAGTAAACTTTATTCTTAATGTATTCTCTACCTAGTAGCTAATATCATTGTAGTATAATTTATTCTTATAGTATATGTTATAATTTCTACAGGATAGTATAGTGTAAAAAGTTCCCATGACTGACTTCAGGGACAATTTTAGGTTTCTCTTTTCCAATGACAATGTGTATACATGAAATGAAAACCCAGTTCAAATTTAACTCCTATGGTGCAACAAATTCCTACTAAGAAACTAAAACAATAATAAAGCTTTTTCTTTTAATTTATAATTCATTAGTACCTGAGCTTCTTCCTGTTGTTTCTTAAGCTGTTCAAGCATCTGCTGAAATTCTGCCTCTTTCTGTTCTGCCTCTTCCAAGGTGGCCTGATTCTGCTCCTCATAGGCCATGGCCACCACAGCCAAGATCAAATTCACCAAATAAAAAGAGCCCAAGAAAATGACCAGGACGAAAAATATCATGTATGTTTTTCCAGCAGCACGTAATGTCTGGGGGAGAAAAAGGATACTTTCATGTTACTTTAGTAAAATACCCCCCAAATAAAGATCTCATTAGCACAGTTATAAATCAAGAGATGAATGTTTTCTGGTATGTAATTTATTTTGATCAAATTTTTTTGGTGTTAAAATGAGCAAGTATACACACATGTATGCATACACACAAATGATATTCAAATTATCGTAGGTTTGATTATACTATGATTTTATATAAATACGTTCCAAATTAGCATATTTTTGAACTTTATTAGGGCTCATAATCAAGGACAATATTACAACTGAAGATACCATGTCTTTAATTTCTTACAACAAGGTCCCAAGTCCATAGTGTTCTACTCCGTATCATTTAGAAATGGCATCTTTCTCCCTTCTTCCCTTTTGAGGAAATGCAATAGGATACTCAATTAGCTTTAGCTTTAATTTAAAATTTTTGTACAATTGATTGTAAGAACATCTTTTTATATGTCACTTTATTCTTACAGATACATTACAAACTCCTCAAAGTCATGGACATTCTTTATTTTCTCCATAGCCCCTAGCAGAATGCCCATCACATAAGAAACTCTGCATGTATCTCCACACCAACTGCATACCAACTGAATGAACACTTATACCCTCTTTTGTATTCAGGAGTATAATACACTAATATCCAAACTTAACATTTTATAGATGTTCATAAAAATAATCCTATATATGTTGATTTGAACCATACCAACTGATACAGATTCTCCCAGTAGTCTTGAGTCATGAGTCGAAATAGAGACAAGAAGGCCCAACTAAATGTGTCAAAGCTCGTGTAACCATAGTTGGGGTTTCGACCAGCCTTCACACAGATGTATCCTTCAGGACATTGGCTGAGAAAGATAGAAATGATAGTGGGGTCAGCATAGAAATTATTGTAATTTCAGTCCATATTGATTCATAAGAATTGTCAAAACCCAGAGTTGCTATCTGTGGTTAATTTTTTTTGGCCTTCATTTCCAGAACACTTCAGGTAATTGCTCACAGAGAAACTCATGTAAAATTTATTAGGAAAAAACAGTAGAAAATGTAGGTGGAAGGAGTCAGATTTATAGACACGTAATGGTAGCAACCACATAACTCCTGTCCCTCACACCATTGATATTTCACTCTTTACAAAGTAGCAAGAAGCAATAATTTAAAATTAAAAGTTAAAAAACAGTCAGAGGGGAAACCACCGAGAGAGCTATTTCATTAGCCAGCTCTATCAAATTATGAAAGTGAAACATATTTCAGAACAATTTTAGATTTATGGAATAAATAGGACAATAGTACAGACTTCTGCATACCGATGCCCAGTTTCTAATATTGAAACATTTTTTATTAGCTAAAGTTGAATTTAACTCAAATTTTCTCAGCTTTTTCTTATGTTCTCTTTCTATTTCAGGATATACATTACATTTACTTGTCATGTCTCTTTAGACTGCTCTTTATTGTGTCATTTTTCAGACTTTTCTTGTTATTAATGATCTTGAAACTTTTAAGTACTAGTCGAGTGTTTTGTAGAATGTCCTTAGGTTAGGATTTATTTCATTATTATTTTGGGGTTATAGACTTTTGGGTGGAAGCATGCAGAAGTAAAGTGCCATTATAATATCATTATGCCAAGATTACGTACTCATCAATATAGCTTATTACTATTAATCACTTTTATCACCTGACTTCAAGAAGTTTTTGTTAGGTTTCCCCACTGTAAGTTTCTATTTTTCTTAATTTTCCATACTGTGCTCCTTTAAATATAATGAAAAGGTACATGCTATACTGAAAGAATGATTAGTTATGATCTACTTAAATGTATGCAGAGTATTACAAAAATTATTAGGAATTCTGCATGGGATATTTGTTCATTATCCTTAATTTATTTTTTCAATCATTTGTTTACATCAGTATGTATTCACGGATATCTATTTTACCTTTTGAATTATAATGCAATGGTATTTTTCTTGCTCAAAAAATTTCCATCTTTGGCCATTGGAAGCTTTTTTAGTTGATACTTGTGTTAGTTTGACATAGCCAGGGTTGCATGTTTCATTTTAATTTGTTTGTTAGCACTTTACTTTCTAGAACTACAGGATGTCCAGGATTATTTTTTATATTTCCTGCACAAGCTCTAGAATCAAACATTTTTCTAAGGAGCCCTGGTTCCTTTTACTGGAGAATACTGCTGGAAACCCAGATCTGGCTGCCAGCTGGTGTTTGTTGCTACTGACACAGCATTGTTTCTGGGCTTCTTGAGATGGCAGGATCAGACCATGCATGTGTGTGTACTAACTTGTGGTGGACACGCACAAACGGATGAACATATAATCATTTAGATTATGTTAAATTTGAGGTCAAGCTCATGTCTCTAACTCTAATCCAACACTACAAGGATCATTCTAGACTCTTCCATTTGCTTATTTGTAATTTGTCACTCCAAAAGTGAAAAACTAGCTCCCACCAGTTATTATGTATTTACTTTATTGTTCAATTTTAGTACCCATTTATTCTGGTTTTATGATTGCTATCTACTAGAATACTAGTCCTTTTGCCTTTAGTCTCAGACTCCATTTATTTCCAAAGTTAAAGTTAGCACATTATTAATCTACTTCCTTCGGTGAGGTTGTTTCATACATTTGTAACATATTTATTTTTGTTACATGCATGTCATCCTAAGATCTCCCAACTTCATAAAGGACTCAATTCGCATAAACTAATTTCCTGCTTTGTTTTATGAGTTTTGACAAATGCTTTCTGTTTGTATTCACAATTATAGAATAGTTTCTCCACTCTAAAAATGTTCTGTGCTTTACCTAGTTAACCCCCCTGAAAGTACTGATGTTTTGCTCGTCCCTTATTATTTTCCCTTTTCTAAAATTTTATGTAATTAGAATCATATAGTATGTTACTTTTTCTGGTTGGCTTTTTTCACATAGAAACATGAATTTCAGATTCATCAGACTCCTTCTGTGGCAGGATCACTCATTTCTTTTTATCACTAAATAATATTTCATTCTATGTTCATACTCTGGTTTATTTATTCATTCACATATTGAAAGATATTTTCTTTGCTTCCACTTTGGGGTGATTATGAATACAGATGCTATGAACATTCACATGCATGTGTATACATGTTTTCAAATTAGCTGACTAAATATCTAGCAGTGCTGCAGTTTCATCATTTGTGAAGACTGTTTATTTTATAAGAATTTGCCAAATTTTCTTCCAAAGTCACTGCTCCTTTTACACTCCAACCAGAAATAAATGAGAGTTCTTGCCAAGAGATCACTGTATTATTCACATATAAAGCTACCTGTGTGTATTTTTCCTACCTGTTTACTTATTTGTAATTTCTTATTCATTTATTCACATGTGCATACCCTGTTTATTTTTTTAAATCTACATCTTTTTTTAAAATTGTGTTCCTTACCCTGCATCTGAGCCATTTCCACAAAGTAAAGGGTCTTTTTGTCCATCCAAAACATAAAAGTGACCTGTTAAAATAAAGAATAAACTACTTCATTTCATATTCATGCTATCCCATTAAGAATAAATCAGAGTTTAATTATTTCCCAAGTATACACTAATGAAGTATATCTACAAAGATGGCTGTATACTCCCAGTCTCAACCATCTATTGTTGAAAATCATTTAGCAACACTAAGGTTAATATAATGTGGCAATACTTCTTACTGTCATCTGCAATATAATCCTTCCAATTAAATGTGCTCATTGTTACATTAACAAATGTCCCATTTGATGCCACTGTGCCATTAAAGTAGGATGTGGTGTTGGTTTCAAAAGCAGAATCACTTGGGGGCCACTGCAAACATTTATTCCTCAGGTTGCCCATGAACAGCTGCAGCCCAATCAGAGCAAACACACTCAGGCAGAACACGGTCAGGATCATGACATCTGAGAGCTTCTTCACTGACTGGATCAGGGCCCCCACAATGGTCTTCAAACCTGCGGAGAGAGAAGCACATGTCAGCAGCTGAGGAAGAGTGCCATAAGCCATGCTGTCTTCTTCATAAACACACACGTTCTATCTCTACCACAAACACTTGCTTGGCTACATAGATATCAAAGCTGCATGTATAGCCTCAGGGTTTGGAAAATAGATGAAGAGCTGACATTATATGCATAGTGCTTTCTGAAAGTTCAAAATAAACATTTAAATATCCAGACATGAAGGGGGTGGAGGGGAGAGGAGGGGGTCAGGGGCAGGGAGGAGAAATGGTCCGAACAATGTATGCACATACAAATAAAGGAATAAGTAAACCAAAAAATATAAAAACCAAAACTATAAAAATAAAAAAAATAAAAAATAAATATCTAGACATGAAGTTTTGCTTGTGTGTTTTTACATGCTGACAAGAACATATAAAAGACAGAGCTGCAGTTATTTTTCCTTTCAGATGATGTATTTCATGAAGCTATTTCCCTCCAACTCATCCTTTACACTAGCATTTCAAGAAGCAGTGATTTAAAGGAGAAAATAATTTTAAGATAATAAAAGTCCCATGCCATATGCATGCTTTTTCTCAATAATCTTTTCTCCTTTAAAAAAGATCTATTTTTGAAATAGATCTGCAGTGAATGGTAAAATACAAAAAATCAGTTAGTAAAGCCATGGTAACAAAGCTTTATCAGAAGGCAAGAGAGAAAACTTTACATCATAAATGAGAGAGAGAGAGAGACAGAGAAAGAGAGAGAGAAAGAGACAGAGAGAGACAGAGAGAGAAAGACACAGAGAGAGAAAGACAGAAACAGAGACAAAGGGAAAATGCAAAACCAGTATTTTGTTATAGATGCCTCATGCAATTTTCTGTTAAATTCAAAGGCTGACTTTATAAATAAATGAAATTGGTAAAATTTTGGGAACTGAATTGACATTGAAACATTATTTAGCATTCTTGGAAGAGGCAATCAACAACAAGAAGCAAAAAGGCAAATGGCTAATGCTGTAAGTGTGAGTTCAGCCTCAATGTGATTGCAACATATTTAGTCAGCCTCGGTGTTTTATTCAGCTCTCACCTGGAATGACTGAAATAGTTTTCAACGCTCGGAGAACTCTGAATGTTCTCAACGCTGAGACATTGCCCAGGTCCACAAACTCTGTCACATATCTGTAATAGGGAGTTCACACACAAACACAATAACACACAAGAAAAGTTGGAGATAAAAGGGCCTACCACCTTACATCAGTTTCTTCTTACCTGGAATTACAGAAATAGTTTTCAGAGCTCTCAAGACTCTGAAAGTTCGAAGAGCTGAAACATTGCCTAGGCTTACAAATTCTGTTACATACCTGTAGAATTAAATCAGAGTTACTGATAGTTTTGGCAAAGTTCATACTAAATAATTAATGTTGGATTTGGCTCCTTGAGATAAACAAATGGAATTGCTAGAGACCTCAGAGTGCCAAATGCTGAAAGGTGCCTCTAAGGAAAAAAAAATGTTGCTCGATTTCAATGTTTGCACTAATATAAACAAATGTGTTTGCTTGTAAAACTTATTTAAGTACAGTTGTTGCTATTAAATTGTAGTCAATGAATAACTTCCTTTTGTAGAAAGGAAAGACTTGGAACATGAAAGTAATTCCATTTATTGCTCATTTATGAGATACATTTGTCTTACAATATATAATGTCTTTTGTTCTTTTATTTTGGTGGTACTGGGGATTGAGTTGAGGGATTTTTGCTTGCTAGATAGCCACTGTACCAGCAATACGTATTCTAATAAGAATTTTCAAAATATATGAGGAATATAATTAATTTGACTAACAAAAAAGCTCTACATTAAAAACATGTCTCACGAACTTGGTTTATGCTGCAACTATTTTCACTCCTTTGAGCTTATCAAATTTTTAAAATTACTCACGCCATCACAATGACACTGAAATCCAACCAGTTCCATGGGTCACGGAGGAAAGTAAAATCTTCTAAGCAAAACCCTCTTGCCAAGATTTTTATAAATGACTCAAAAGTGTAGATCCCAGTGAATGTGTACCTGGGAAAAGTACCAAAGCCAAAGTTAAGGATTTCATTTGAACTTTTAAAATACATGTTTTTAAGTGTGGCAAATCCTATTTTTTAGGAGTTTTTCGATTTGCTAAAGTTTTGTTCCTTAGCAAAGATATTTATCAGTTTAGTTAATGTTAAAGGCTGAGTAAAGGATTAAACTGAAGAGAAAATATATTCCTTAATAATCTGTTCTTGCTAAACTCTTTAGCTTTTACCATAATAGTTTCATGTATTTTGTGGATACTCATTAAGCTTCATCCTCTAGAGCTGCAGTGTCTGATAGAAATGAAATAAAAGCCACAAATGCAATATTCTAATTTATAGAGGCCAAATAAAAAAGTAAGAGAGAATAAGTGAGCTTTTACTTTATATCTTATTTAAGTAAGTATATCCAAAATATTATTACTTTACTGATTAAAGCAGCCAATTGCAAGTCTCAATAGCTACAAGTAGCTGGTGGCTCCCTCATTAGATAACAATTCTGGAAGCAATGCAGCACTTGAATTCATTTACTTATAGTAAAATATATTTATTCACATTTTTAATCATTTGATTCAGTTAGGCCTATATAACATGTCTTATATAGAAAATATACTTCTCACTTTTCCTATGAATCAGGCATGGAATTATAAAACTGGTCCTTTATCTTTCAATCTCTCTGCTTCTCTGTCTCTCTCTCCATATGTGTACATATATGATCACAAGAAGTGTTTCAGTTCTTCAGTATTTTATGTGTGTGTTTTTACACAATTACCATCATTCAAAGATAAACAACATTCCTGACTCTAACCTTGCATCAGCTACTATATCTATTGGTCCAAATCATTCAAACCCTGCTTGAGTTCAAATTTAAGTCTCCCAAATGGCTTAAGTCTTCTGTGTTTGCTGTCTAATGTAGAACATATCTGGCTCTTTTTCCTTTGAGTATTGAAAATATAAGTTATTTCTGTTTCTTCCACAAATGAGAACACTTGTTATTAAACATTGTGTTCTTTAAAAGTATAATTTATTTTCAGAGCACTCTACCCAAGTAAAAAAATTTGATTTACTCTTATTAAAATTTGTTTCATTTTCCACCTTACCAGTATTTCATATGTGCAAAATGTTAGGGTAGATATTAATGAAAGGATTTTCTCACGGGAGGGAAAAAGGTATCAGAGGAAAATAAATGCAGAAATCTTTACATCTAGTTTTCCTTAGTACATTTCCCCCTCCAAACCCAACTGGTTTCATGAACAGTAGGTATAATTGTTATCTTTACTTGTGAACTAACTGACTATTGGGAATAGGTATATTTTACAATTCCAAGTTTATGGGTACTTGTGTTTAGATTGGATGTTTGTGTACTACATGGAATTATCATGACATTTTTATTTATAGGGATAACTGGCCTTTTACAAAAACTGAGAAAAACCTCACATGGGTGTTCTTTTTATTATATGAGAGGTCAGTGCCTTATGGTCTATACTTAAGGAGATTATGCATTATCTATATTGTTACTAGAAACCAGATTAAAATCTCTACTTCTATTCCTGTTTTTGGAAAAATAAGAAAATTTATGAGACATTTATACTATATAACATGAATAGCTGTACAAGAAAAAGAGTCCTAAGCTTAATATCCAGATGGAGGTCTGCATAGGACAAGCATTCACATGAGCTTAATAGCAAACTAAACTGGGCAGGTGAGTAGGAATCAGGAGACCTTGATCGTCCCTGGCTCAGCCCCCACTAGGCTCCTGATTATGCTGTCAATTCTGTTTGTTTCACATTTTTTTTCCCCTAGGTAATTATTATGTCTATAGAAGTGCTCTGCCTTCCAGAATATTCCCCTCACTATATTATATCATCCTTGGGCATTTTGGGTATGCCACATTTTTGTACAAGAACTGCTTCTGATATCAGTAATTTCATTTTAGAACTGAATTATTTTCTCTGTTCCTTGGATTTTAGTGGTTTTTTTTAAGGTAACTATCACTATTTTTTGTGGTACTGGGATTTGAACTCAGGACCTTTCACTTGATAGAAAAGCACTCTACCATTTAAGCCACAACTCCAGTCCTTTTTCTTTTAGATTATTTTTTAAATAGGGTCTTGAGTTTTTGCCAGGGGCTGGCCTGGACCAAGATCCACCTACCTACAGCCTCCTACATAGCTAGGACTACAGGCACAGGCCTCTGTGCCTGGCTTATTGATTGAGATTGGTTCTCAATCCCACCTAGCCCAGGCTAGTTTTGAATTTTGATTCTCTGGATCTCTGCCTCCTGAGCAGCTGGGATTACAAGAATGAGCTACCAAACCCAACCTGTAAATACTGCTATTTTTCTTGTATTCCTGCTGCCTTGTTGACAAGGTACTAGAGGAAATGGATCAGAAAACACATGAGGGTTGGTGGAGTGGTTCAAGAGATAAAGGGCCTGTCTAGAAAACAAGTGAAAAGTTTTCCAGTTGAAAGTCAAGTCAAAAACTCTCATAAATTGAAAACTATTTTCATAAGTACAACATATCTAAGTAATACTGCTCCTTTAAAAAGAGATGTACATGATCAGACATCCCTGCATCCACCTTTTAACATTACAAAAATTAGTGTAATTTATACACATGCTGTGTTTAAATAACCTACATATCTAAATATAACATAGACATGTAAGGAGTCAAAGTTATTTAAACACCTAAATATAATAAAATAACATATTACCAAAATTCCTAAATAACTAATTTTATTTAATCAAAATACAGCAATACTAACAATATACTGGAATAAAATAATTCATCAGATTACCCAGATGATTCCTGTATTATATCTAAAATGCTTAACTACACTTGTCTTAACTTTTTGGCTAAATGATTAATTTGGTTTACCATCAAGTGTATGCTAAGTTATAACCTCTCTTTAAAAAGATATAATCAAGAATTTCTTAGAAAAAATACTTACCTCACAGAAGAAACACTTCCCTCTAAGAACTTCCCTTATCTTCTTTCATTCTATGGAAATAACTTTTTCTTAGACAGAAGTGTTTAGCTTGACTTCAAAAAGTGGAAACTGTAAGTTAAACCATAACCACAGGGAGATGCCAGAGAATATGAGTGTATATTTTTCATTCCAAAAAGTTATTTCTACTTACTCTACATTCTTTGTCCACTCTGGAGGATTACTCAAGGTCATAAATACACAGTTGGTCAAAATAGTGCACATGATAAGCATGCTGAATAAAGTAGACTGTAGTTAAGGAATAAATGCTAGCTTGTTCTCATGAACACTTAAAAATGATTCAACACAAAAAAAATTCATTGACACAAGGTAATTTTGAAATTAATCTTAATATTGATAAAACACTTGTAAATATAGTAAGAAACTTCAAACTCTGCTGTATAGTCTGATCTATTTTTTTAAGAAATATTATATCATACACTAAAAAAACCGAATAGGAAGATATCTCTTTTATTAGAAAGATATTTCTATTTGAAGCATATGGGAATACCTTTGGATTCCAATCAGTTGTGTGAAGTTGCCACTACAGGGGGAACTCACCATTCTTTAAGTTTACAATAAGACATAAGTGAAAAAGTTGTGTTCAGGTATAATTTAAATATCCATCGACTTATAAAAGGTTAATGAATGCAATACAAAAAGCCAGTACATTCAAAGATCATACTAACTGGGAATTCTGTTATATATACATACTTGAGTATCCTTGTACTGTTATAACTCATTGCTTTATAGTTTACAACATAATACATGTGCTGACAGCATACTATTATTTGCTCATTTTTTTGTTTTCACTTTAAACTGTGGGGAACCAAAAGACCATGTAGCTATCCTCGCGTATCTAGTCCACACCATGCCAAAACAGATAAGCACAAAGCACTCCTGAGAATGAGCTGAGATCACGGCTTTTGTATCTCAATGCAGACATCACTTAAAGGAAGCTTGTGATTATTTTAAGGCAAACATTTTTATTTTAAAATATAAGTGCTTTCCAAAATAAAACTGTAGAATGAGAGAATTCAAATGTGCTTCAAAAGGTTATCAGTCCTGTTTCTGTGTTTCTAGGTTAATCAGTCTTTTAGTTTATATACAAACCTGTTTTGAATTCACAATATAAAGTTCATTCTTGAACACTGCCTTAAAAACTCACCTTTCTATTTTATCATTACTTAAAAATTTATTGAAATCTGTACCTATTATTACCTATCATATATACTTTTTGACTCTCATCATTTTTGTGTGTGAAGGGGTGGGTGCTGGGATTGAACTCAGGGCCTTACACATGCTAGGCAAGTGTTCTACCACTGAGCAACCACCTCCAGTCCATAAGTAGTTTTAAGATTAGTTACTTTTTGATATATTGTTCATCAGGTACATAGGCACACAGTAAAAGTTTAATAAATATTTATTGAATGATGGAAAAAAGGAAAGAGGGAAGGAAGCAAGGAAAGAAGTAAAAAAGGAGGGAAGGAAGGAAAGAAGGAAGGAAGGAACTTTTGGTAATACCAGTAATAATACTAACCATATACACTATATCTTTCTTTAAAAATAGTTACATATGATTTGATCAAAGGTTATAACTGCATGAGAGAGATGAGTTCATATTCCTTCTGCATAGTATAGTTCACTCACACCTTTGTTATGGTTTCATATTTACTTCTAGAATCATCATAATAATTCTATGATTGTGTGTTATAAATATCAGAAAACCAATGGAAATAAATCAATTAAACTAATACTACCATTAGTATCAAAGAAATTTTATAAATATTTAAAAATAAGAATGGCATTTTCTTTAAAATCGACAATAAGAAATAGCATCTAGACAATTCACATAAAAAGGATATGAGTGTACCAAAATCTTAATAGCAATTTTCCTAACCGGGTTTAGCGGAGTTAAAATATACAAGGCAGAGGTGGCACTAAATCGGAAAATTGCCTTCCCTTTATTCAATACTATAAAAGTCTGAAAAAGAAAATATGAGAAAGAAATTACTGTTAGACACACGGTTTACTTAAAGAGTGTACACACATAAAGAACTTTTGCCTGCTGTGTTTACTCAAACATGTTTAAACAAGTTGCTATATTATAGATATGGTAAGTTTGTACCATATAAACATTAGGCATTTCTCCCCTAAATTAACATATATTTACAAAAAAAGATATAATTTACTATTATCTCATCTGTTTCTAAGTCTCCAACTTGCTGATAAAAACTAATAATCCTACAGATTTTTTAAGCCAAATTATACCGTGTCTTCACAGATTTGAATTCTATTTATCAGCTTGCCATCTGTTTCCAGTTTTGGTAACTTTTCAGATTATTCTGTACACATTGCTATCAAAATAATCTTTTATAAATATTTTATACCAAACCCTTGAACTCCAAGTTTTTAGTGACTCCCTACATTCCCTATTGTAGTTTTATTTAAAATGCTAAAGTAAGTTGAATTATCTGATATTACTTAGTCCTGCTTTTCAACTAATTCTGAGAAGGTATACCTGGATTGAAAATTAGTCTGAAATACATCATTTCAATGGGCATTCCATAGTTAAAACTCTCTGCTGTGAAACCTACAATCATCAATTTAATATTTAACTGTGCTGCTGCCCTGTGGTTACCTACCAAGTCCCCCAGCTCATCTTTGATATTTTTAACCACCTGCTCATTCCTGCTGCAGCCGATTTAATCCATTTGTTAGTCCCACTCACAACCATTCAAACTCTCTCTCTGGTTCTGAAAATAAGGGTCAGAGAATATTCAAGGAAGGCAGCTCCTGAGAGCTCAGCAAATGCAAACTCCTTGGCATTTTGAGATATCTCCAGAACAGACTTGACAGTAAGAGCCCATTTGCAATGAATGTCTTTTATATCAGAAGTTCTTACTTACAACTTCATACTAGCATGTCCTGGGGAGCTTTTAAAATAGCCAATATTTAAGTCCCACCTTAGGCCAATTGAATCAAAAATTCTGGAGGATGAACACAGATTTGGGTATTTTAAAATTTTTTTCCCTCAGGGTTGTTAAACCTGTTGTCTGTTCTCAGCTACCCAAATCACTTCCTCCCTTTTATCTTTGTAGATAACTCACACTGCCTTTTGATCACTATCTTACTGTTTCTGTTGCCACTAAGTCTTAGTTTATAAGTTTGAACTCTTTTACATGCTGGCAATTTCCATGAGCGTTCTCTCCAGGGCATACTGGGTTAGATGTTGTTAGAAACCACTTAGCACAAACAGCCTGCAATCTGCTTCTCCATTTTCTCCCACAGTATTTAATAGCGTAGTTTACAAATAAACACTCATTTTAATTAAATATGAGTTTACTTTTAAGGTTCTATTCACCTTTATGACATTTATTTTATATATTGATTTTCTTAATAATAGTTTTTACCATGCATTCGTGTTTACTGACAACATGCTCTGTTTGAATAGGTAGGCTGAAATATTGATTTTGTGAGTGTAAAGGGCAGGAAAAACAAGTTCTCTGTTCATTGCCCTCTGTATTTAAGACAGTAGAGCCAACCATTATTAACCATCCATTTTCAATAAGCTGTACTCTATAGATTACATGAAGAGGCCAAACAAACTATCCTTTACTAATAGCAGGATGATCTGCAAGGGATAGTGGACCTTGGGAAGAGTGTCCTTGAACTACAGAACCATCAAAGAATTGCTTTGAATTTGCAGGACTAGATCATTTCATATTACAGTCAATCAATCAAAACCCATGTTTAAATGTTTGAATAATTCCTGACAGGAAAAGAAGCAACAAATTGTTTTGTACATTTCATTAACTTCCATCATAAATGTTAATGCAAGTCCTACTTATGGCTTGCCTCTACAAAAGAACTGGATTTTGTATAATAATAACTTCTAGAAGGTATTTTTAAATTACTATTTTGATTTATTTAGTTTTACATTTTGGCAGAACTAGGATTTGAACTCAGTGCCTTATGTTTGGTAGGCAGCAGCTCTACCACTTGAGCCACCCTCCCTCCTTGGCTTAAGGTTATTTTTTAGATAGGGTCTCATATTTTTGCTTGTGGTGATTTTGAGATCTCAGTCCTCCTATTTATGCCTCCCACATAGCTGGGATCACAGGCACATGCCACCATGCCCAGTGTGTTTTGTTGAGATGAGGACTTGTGAACTTTTTAGCTTGGCTGGCCTCAAACAGCAATCTTCCCAATCTTTGCCTCCGAAGTAGCTGGGATTAAGGAGTAAGCCACCTCACCTCAAACTACTGTTTTAGAGATCTTTAGCGACTAAATCACTGACAAATAGCTTAGAATGGTGCAATAAATCCTCATAGAAATCTATGAACATGTCTAGAACTAAAAAGTAACAGTATCAGTTATAATATGTCCTATTAGACATTATTATTAAAATATATATGAATAAAAAGCATACTATATCTTTCCTAACCAATCAAGCACCCAGTCATTCATTATACTATAATCATTGGTTATACTGTATAATTGATTATACCATAATCATTGATTATACATAAAGAATAGTATCATGACCTACACACTTTCTGTTTTACTAAAATACAAATAGCCTCATATGTGATTGATAAGGAACTAATATTATGATGCAGATTTATGATGCAGAAATTGAGTTAGTTCATGCACAGTTTTCCTGAGTATATTAATGTTTTAAAACAATGTGGAACATTTTTCTGACAGTTTAATTGAAAACTATTGGCATAAGAAAAGAATTTAATGTAAAAAATCAGTAGAAGTATTTTTTCAGTGTAAGTAGGAGGTTTTGTGTCCTCAAAAATGACTCTGATTGGACCTTTTTCCTTATGTTAAGATCATAAATCAAATGTTTTATTCTAATGATATACAACAAATGGAGATGGGTGTATATTTCACAGGAGAAAGGATTAGATACAGATACTGAATGAATAACAGGGCAAGTATCTTTTTATTGGGATAATTATTATTTTATTAGGGTTCTGGTCACAATGTTTCATAAGTTTTGAGTGATCTGCCTTTAATCCTGTTTTCTTCTTAAGCCTCATTACTTTTTTGGCAACAGATTTGCAGGAGACTTAAATATCTTTTATGGACCATATCTATGGGTTTCAGGACACATGCATTTAAATATTCAACAGCAGCAATGACATGTGAAAGTTCACTACAATTTGCAGTTCATTAACTCATGCTTTTTTCAAACAATTTCCTTGAAAAAGAAATTTCCACTTATAACATTAGAGGAGAATTTTATTTTAAAGTATCTCCAAAAATAGTGTGAGCAGGAATGAACTGTCCCTTTAAACATGGAACACTTTGCTCCTCTTGCAATATTAGCTTGTGTGGTGGTGGTGGAATAGAGGCTCATGTGCCAATGTCAATTGCATCTTCATTACGTTTATAGGTTCTAAAACAAGGCAGGCCTTCAGAACACAAGCCCAGTTTATTTATAGAGAAAACACCTGACACAAAGAATATCTTGAGCTCTAAGAAACAATGAGTAAAATACTAATACCCTGCAGAGTGACAGAATTACAAAAAAAGACATTTGAAATTTGAAGCTCTGATGTTATCGAATGACATACCTAAACTGAAAATTACTTGCGAATATGACAGATGATTGGGTGATGGATAAATAGTATCTCTTAAGTCAGGTTTCTAAGAATGATAAGTAAAAAATATTTAAAAATTAGCACATGTTGCTATAAACATTCTAAATGCTGCAGATGGAAGTATGCTATACCAGCTGTTTTCTGCTCTGCAATGCTATTTACTTCTTTCCAGATAAGTACACAGATGATTAATTCACTATTTTTTTTTTGCTTCTGTGATGCAAGAAGAGTATAGACTTCACTTCTCAATGATTGGACATCTATCACAGAATTTAAAAATGATGTAATCAATATCTTTACACTATAAGTACTTCACATAGTTTCATTTAGTGATTATGAGCTCTTGCCCAGGAGACAGATTATCTAGGTTCAGAACCCAGATCCACCACTTATGGAATGTGATGCTGGCAAGGTAGTTGCCTGTGTTTTTGTAGTACTGGGGTTTGAACTCAGGCCCTTGTGATTGCAGGTAGGCACTCTACCTCTTGAGACACAAACCCAGCTGTAATTTGCCTTTCTTGGCTTTACTTTCCCATCTGTAAAGCAAGGCTAGTAGTTACTACTACTACTGCCTCACTGGTTCATTGAATATTAAATGAGCTAGAGCACTGAAGAAGTGTTCCACAGAGAATGAGCACAACAAATGTTAGCCATTATTATCATGGTCACTATTTTTAAGCTGCTAATCTGGTCAATTTAAGTGTTCTTAAAATATATTGCGATGTTACTCATCTGGTTAGATTAGGTACTAAATATATATGACTAATTAATGACAGCAAATAGCTACATTAAGCCTGACAAATTTTATGCCTTTTTCCTTCATTATTTCATACAATTAATATAGCTTTGTGTTATTTTAAAATTCTAGAACTTCTTCCATTAGCTTCTTTCATTAGTTCCTTCTAAGAATCACAAACTATTTTTGTAGCACCTGAATCTTTATAGATATTTTATAAATGAAGGCAGCCCCAAAAGTAAAGGTGCTGGCAGAGGTCTCCCAAGGTAGTTCACAGCCACTGTCAATAAACCATGGTCCAAGTTTGATTCTCAGCCATGGAGACAATACAAATTGATTTTGCCGGCAGAGAGAGAACAAGTCTCTGTTCTAGTGGCAGATTCACTTAACCAAACTTGAAAGTCTGATATATAAAATCAAATGTCAATCTATTTACTGTGAATTATGCTACTTTCACATGGCCTAAAATAATTACAAGTCATAACCAGCACATTCTTTCCTTTTAGCAGATCTATGGAAAAACTAATTATCAGCAGAAGATTCCTTGATGATCATGGAGGCCAAACCAGCTGACTTAATAAAATGATGCAGACTGTTTAATGTTATCCGTAAGGCAGCTCGGGGTCATCCTTTCACAACAAGGTGGCTTTGCTATTGGGTGGGAAGTGCTTCGAGAGTTATTGCAAAAGATCTGTCTCTGTTGAATTATGTTTATTCCTATTATTCTTCCTTCTCCCAATAATCATAGTAACCTGATAACTCTAAGTAGCAAGTACTTTTAATCATATCAGTTAATCTGACATGACAGTATCTTTATAAATGTCTAGAACAATTGTTCTCAGAGAATTTTTTCCAGTATCTGAGGGAATGTCTTATTTTCATTGTCATCTGTAACATAGTAGCTATATTTCAAATTTTTTTATAATCTCTGTAGTACTAAAACAAATTATTTTCAGAAGTTTGTTAACATATATACATATATTGTTAATACATACATATATACACACATATATGACACCTTTTGTGAAACCATTTAGAAAGGAAAAAAAGAACCTGTTTAATGCTTTGAACTTATTTTCATGACTTAAAGTAAACCTTGCTGTTCAAAGTGTAGCTCAAGTACTGGCAGGATGGGTATCACTTTATAGCTTTTAAGAAATGCAGACCTCAAGGCATGTGTATGGACAAGTAAGTTTGAGGAGTACTACTATTTCAGAGCAATGGGGCTCATCCCATGTCTCAATAGTTGTCATTTCCTTTAGCCAGAATTAATCTTTTAACTTTAAATTGTGCACTGCTTGAAGAATGTAATTTCTTCAATTGCTGATGTAGCAGGGTCCCTTTTGGCTAATAAACATGTTCAATATCTTCCTTAATCCATAAAACATTAATTCCTAGTGATAATATTTTATCTTCAGTTTCTACATTGAATTGTTTTTATATTTGTGAAACTAATAAACAAATCAAGATGTAAAATGCCAAAATACCCAATTAGAAAGCATACATTTTCACCTGTTTTATATTCACTACAAAATACCACCTAACTGATATAAGGACTGAAACTGGCTAATGCTGACAGAACTAGGTGATTATTTTAGTGTTAGGAAGATAGAGTCATAACTGTTACTATAAATCATGTATAGATGGAGATTATTATTATTTTCAGTCTTCTAACCTTGACACTTTTCTTCCCTCTCCGGGTAATGTTTTATCATCTTTAGGTGTTGGTCTTTCAAAATCTATCCTGTCAGAGTATCAGTAAGACAGAGAGCAGTACCTAATCAGATCTCAGGCCAATAGATGGCAAACAAAATGAGTCTCTGTGGAAACATGCCTTCTCATGTATTATCTGCCTATAGAAAGTAACTAAGAAGATTATTCATTGGTCTTTAGCACACAAATGATTATAAAGAAAAATAAAGCCAAAGAACTAAAACATATGGACATCTGCCCTTCTCTTTTTTTGCATAGCTATTTGGTTGTCTGTCATGTGCTAAATAGTTTAGTAACTGCAGATATAGCTCTGCTGATGTCAATTATATGTTTTACCATTTATCACAATTACTGTGAAATTGCAGAAATTTTTATTATTATTTTCTTGCTGTAACCAATTCTTCACTATTATGATTGTTTCTATTTATTATACCGTGCTTAAGAGAAAGCAGCAGTAAAGAGTATTGTAAAATCTTTCACAGAAAAAATTATGGTACCATATGTATTTAAGCCCTAGAAATGTATGTTAAAGCCAGGTGTATAACTAAAAACTTATTAGAGGTATAAAATCAACACTCACTTTTTTATTGATATAGTAGGGGTCCAGGTCCTCCAGGGGCTCTGACACCATCCCTGGAGGAATGTCTCCATAAATAAATGGAAGGTTCTTTCCAGCTTCCAAGTCACTGTTTGGCTTTGGTTTGTTTTCATCATCATTGTCTTGTTCTTTTTTAGGCTTCTTGGCTTTTTCTTCTGCAGCACGTTTTTCGATAGCAGCAAGAGATTCTCTCGTAAACAGGCGGAAGCTTTCAGGTCCTGGGGGTACCAGCAGAGCCTGTGCCATCTTTTCATCCTGCACATTTAATTACGTTTAGCTTCTTGCATGAGAATTGCCTGCAATGAATGAAAAAAACTGCATGAGAGTTAGGAAAGCAAGTGACAGACAGGAAATAAAAAAACCAAACCAGAATATTACTTTGTTTTTAAAGTAATCTTTAAAGGTATAAATATTAAATCATGTTTCTAGTGTTGCACTACAAAATTTAACTCAGAAACAACATCAGTTCATCTAATTTTCAATAATTCAACTTTATAAATCTATAAAGCCTATTCTGAATGCTAATTAGCTTGATTTAGCCATTTTACATTACATATGTTTTAAATTATATTGTACACATAAATATATGGAATTTTATTTGCCTATTAAAAGTAAAATAAAATACAATAATAGTTTGTTCCAAGATTTTTTGAGCTAAATTATACTACATCATACTTTTGGCAAAAGAGTAATTCCAGCAACGTTTATCAATAAAATTGTTTAAAGATCCATATTTGTTCCTCTTCCTTTTTCACATCATGCTAATTGCCCACGTAAAGACATGTTGGTAACAATGCAATTATTGTTAACAATGACTAACTCAAAATCTCACTATGGAAAAGGAATTTTTGCCTAACCCAAACACTGTCCTAGTTGTCAGCATCACTAACTGCAGCACCAGGAAACATCTCATCACTAGCAGCAACAGCATCTTTTGGTGGTACTTCCTTTTTTTTATTAAGCCAAATTCTTTTTTCTTTTAGCTTTTGTCCTTGTATCCTTTCAAGGGACTTTTTGAGGCTATGCATAGTATGTTTACTTCCTCTTTCAGTTTGCTGTCCTTCAACTACTCTAAGACAATTTTATTTTTCTTCCTGAATCTCCCAGTTGGAGCAGTGGCTTAAAGAAAGGACAGTGGGACTAGATTCCCTCTATTCTGAACCTTGGCTCTGCCACAGATAAGATGTGTGATCTTGGAAAATACAACCCGTCATTGCTTCAGTGTTCTTCTATGGAAATGACAGGAATATTAACCTACCAAGGTTGTAAGGAATAAATGAGTTAATTTATGTTGTATCTAGAATATTTTCTGGAATTAATAACTATTATAATTATATAAACTGCCATAATCAGACTCTCTTTGTTCCACCAGCCATTTTCCTATTAACTTTGAAAAAGAACTCCTATTGTGTGGTTGTGGGTTTTTCCCTCTCTTTCAAGTAGCACATGAAGTAGAAAGTTTGAGAATAATTCCATTTTTTCTCAAAAAAATCATGTATTTTATGCTTTTTAAATTCATGTCAGGTAGCACAAAATTGAGCAAGTAATTTAAACCATGTTATGTCAATTCTGATGGCCACATGGTCAATCCATCTCTAGGCTGTGTACTTTTGAATGAGGAGTGAGTTTGAGCGTTTTCTGAAAGCCTCAAATACCCAGAGATGTGTAATTGACCCATCTCACATCACCTGTCATGAACTGAGTAGCAAAGGTTCTTCCCAAGTGCCAAATGAAACTGCAATAGCATGAAAAGTATGTCTTACGGAAATCCTCTGAAACACATTTGCTTTGCTAGGGGAGAAGAAAGGCTGCTTCCATTTTGAGCATTTAGTTGAACTAATTTTGGTTTCTTTATTGACAATGAAATATAAATCATGCTGAAATTGGAACAGAAGATCTAAGTTAGTATTGAGTCTGTCACCTCTGTCATTTTACCTTCCAAAACCGGTGTTGTCAAAGTATCTTACCATATATAGAAATAACTAGTAACACTTTTCCACAGGGAAATAACTAGTTACACTTAAATTTCACATCTGGTAACTAAGTTTCCAAAACAAAAATAGATTCAAAATATCAAGCATGGACATCTCTCAATAATTGTCACAGATTATTCTGAATTCTCTAAAATGACATGGATCAAGATACCCTCAGAAAAATCACAAAGATTTGTTTGTAAAGAAATAATCCTTTACCTTCTTATTTATTTATGAAGGACCTGGATAAAAAATTTGTTCTTGCTCAAAGGGAACTTAAAGAGTCTCTTTGAAATTCAAATATGGCTGTCTCTCAATCCTGAGGACATGTTCTGGTTTTCCCTGCAAAGGGAATTAGGACTTGTTGAATATTTGGATAGACTGAGATTAGAGAATTCAGTGAGCAAAATTTCTCATAGCTTCACCTACAGCTTGCTGCTCAGAAACCCTTCATACTTCTTTGGCAGTTCCCTTTTAATTTTTTTTCTTCTTTCTAGTTCTTCATGAGTTTATTATACAGAGCTCTTACATAATTTTATAGCCATATTAGAGCAGACTTTAAAAATTAATTCTTACTGAAGACTTGGTGTGGAATATACATTATTAATGAATATATATCCATTATAATTTATTAAAATATATCAAATTTAATATACCAAAATTTCCCCAGAACTATCTTTTCAAGAATAAAAATGATAAGAAACCTTTGGAGGTGATCCTTTTGATTAAAAAACAAAGGGCCTATGTGTGTGAATGTGTGTGACAAAGCAAATATACCCTCTGTTGACTAATAGAAAGATTGTGGTTCAATATATCTTAGTATAGGAATGAACCACAGAATTTCAAACCCAGAAGGGACCAGGTATCATTTATTCAGAAAATACTTATTAAGGACTATTATATATTAGTGACTTTCCTTAAATAAGATACTGATGGTTCCTTTTTCAAGGAGTGGATTGTCCAATGGAAGAAACTGATGCTTGTATAAATAATTATAATACAATTACATGCACCTGGTTATTATCTACTGTGCATAAAAGGGATTGATTTGTCTTGCCCAGTGAAATGAGGGAGAGGTATGATTCAGGAAATTTCCCTGAGGAAGTGATATTGGAGTGAATTTTGTAGAATAAGTGAGCCTTGACAGGGCATTATAGTTGGTGGTATATGAAGAAGGGTAGGTAGGAAGATGTATAAATAAAGTCACACTAAGTAGAGGACAGTATGTGTCTGGACACAAAAACAAGAAACAGCATGAAATATTTGGGAGGTATTAAAAAAGCACTTCATTATGACTAGACACACACAGTAACCTGCACAGAAGGTTGGTATGAGAAATGGTCTTCAACAGCACATTAAGGTAAGCCATGGATGAAGACTGACATGATCAATTTGAAGATTAGATGAAGAAAGATGGTGACTGTAGGAAGGATGGACAGGCAGGGAATGATCTTAGAACAATAATTTTTAAACGTTTTGGTTTTAGGATCCTCTTACATTTTTAACATTATCTGATGGATCAAGAGCCAAATAATTTCCTTTTCACATAATTGTGAATATTTTTTGATATCACATCAAGACCGTCCAATGATAGTCTATGAAATTAGTTTCAATGTGGAATCTAAAAGAACTTCTGATCAATCTTGCCTTTGGCTGCACCTTTTAACTAATCATGTGTGATTTTGTGCCATCATGACTGGATTAAAGAAAACCCAGCACATTGTTGTGCAGATCTTCCAAATTTTGCCAAATTTCATTACATAACACCTCCAAATCACATTTCATAATATTACGAGTGATGTCATGAGGAAAGTTACAACGCATTGGGAAGCTGTCAAGTTCCCAGGGGCAGGTGAAAGTTTTCCAAAATTCCAATTTCCACTTGAAAGCACCAATTTTAACATTGACAACAAATGCTGTCATTCTCTTTTCCTGAAATGACAGGTTTTTCCTTTGTTCATTTTTGAGACTATATGTGACAAATACTTAAGTCGGAATAACCATGGTTTGTCAGTTATCCTTTCAAATGAAAATGGTGTTCCATGAAAAAAAAAATTCATCTCCTGACTCCAATCATCACACAAGTGCTTTTTCTAGAGACAACCATGGTGCTCTAGCATACAGCAGAAATACTTTATGACTTTATGCATTTTTCCATCACATTGTGCAGAATACTAACAATATGGATTCTTCAGAATTGAGTTTAACAAAATTAATATTTACCACTTCATCAGAGATTTCTTATGTGAACTGGCACTTTGTTTTCTTATGAGAGTGAAGAAAATGGGGACTATTACAATTTGATGATACCACCTTGACTCCTGTTAAGGCTTTAGCCATTTTACAATATTATAGTATGAGCTCAATGCTAAAATACTGAAAAAGACAAATGGAGTCTTGATATGATTTTGAAAATAGCTTTGGCCTTGTAGCCCTTCTCCAAAAAGGGCCCCAGGGACCTCTAGTTGTCTAAAACCCTCATGTTTTGAATAGCTGTCCTAGAACAAAGCAGTTGGTGTGAAGAGAGAAGAGATCTGATTACAACTCCAGTGCTAACAGATATGTACATTGTAATAGCAGTGGACTCAAGGCCTCCCTCTGCCTCATTTTAAGGGTTTGTCTTTTATCCTTTAAAATCTTTAGGTTCTTTCACTGAATAATGAAAGTAATCATAGCAATGATAGCACATACTTCAAAGAGTTAATGTGATATATAAATGAGAAAATGCACCTAAAAGGTGAACATCACACCTGGAAGTTAGTAGGCTATCAATAAGTTAGGGGAAAAAAAGCTGTGTCCAGAAGAGTAAATTCAAGGCAAAATTAAAGGAGATTAAACATCAATGAGATATTGTGATCAACTTGATACAAAGAATGAAAACGAGTTTGTGAGGTTAAGCTCCTTTTCAGATTTCCAGGGTAGGCAACAAGTTGATATTAACTCAATAGAGAAGAGGAGAAAGTTTGTAAGGCATGAAAACTAATTCTGTTTGAGATACTTGTGGTGACATCTGGTATATAATTAAAATATGTGTCTGAGACTCATAAAAGCTCTCTGAACTGCAGAAATGTTGATTAAGGAGTCATGGGTTGAAGCTGAAGCTAAGAATCCATATGACATCACCTAGGAGTAGAGTAGAAAGATAAAGAGGCAGACCTCACGTGACTGCCAAGTTTTAAGGTGAAGGGAACTTGCTGGGTATAGATGAATAACTAGTCACCAAAAGAGAATTTCCAGCATTCCAATTAAAACATGTATATTAGATTTGACAGTTGGTCAAAACCTTTGCCACAAAATAAATGAGGAGCCAGCCTAAAGAAGCTAATCAATTTCTACTAAAATTTCTATTGACAAACACAAATTACCATTTTGAAGCAAAACATTTTCATTTTCTGTACATTCTAGTTTTCATTGACTTCTCTTATTATAGTTGACATGCTTGTCTTGAGTTTTGCTATTGAATGTTTGATTTTAAATATCTAAGAAGAACATAAATAGCTACAGAAAAATATATTTATATAGTTCAATTTGGTTTTCCAAACTCACATATCAATGTGATGTACTATCAGAAGTTTAGGAAAGTACCTGAAAACAACCAACCATGAGTACAGCACTAATATTTGTTAATGAGTCAGAATCTGAGAAAAATGGCACAGTAAATATTTGGTATATGCTGTGGCACTACCCAGGCAAAATATTTTTTTCACCGTTAGTCATATTGCCCATGGATTTCATCTTGCCTAATTTTCCACAATAGCAGAAAGTTTGGTAAATTTTATTGGTATAACCTGTTAGTATAATAGTCTTCTCTCTCTCTCTCCCTCCCTTCTTCCCTCCCTCTCTCTCTCTCTCTCTCTCTCTCTCTCGCTCTGTCTGTCTCTCTCTCTCTCTCTCTCTCTCTCACACACACACACACACACACACTTTGATTATGCTTCAGACAAAATCAATTGGTTTGGTCTGTTCCCATGGAAACAAAATTATGCCAGCCACATTCAAGAATGGAAAGTTGCTCTATGTCACACAGCTTGAGATATCTTAAAAATTCACAATTTTTTCACATACTTGATGAAAGAGTAAGTTAATTTGAAAGACTCCATTCATTGTGAAGGAAAAGATTTTTTCCTTGTATCAACAAAACACTATCACAGAAGATCATAATCTAAAGGATGAGATGAATCGAGAAACTATCTTACTGAAGACAATTATTTTTTCAAAAAGAATTTTCGTTTAGAACTAATGATGGTTCAATACTTATCATATAGTCTCAATTTGTTATGTGACCAACTGAATGATATTTTATTGAGACATATACACATAGCATCTGACATTATCATTGTTATTATGATAAACATTGGACACCATTCAAAGCACAATTACATCCATATTTTAAAAGAGTTTGGAAATAATATCTGATTGGTGTGCCTTCCTATAACTAGATTGAATAATAGTAATAAAATTCTTTTGAATTATTAGTATGGCTCAAATAGACCCATGTAATTTATGCATATTAGCTTATTTAATTATCATTACAATTTTATGGTGTTGATAATATTATTATTCCCATTTTACAGGTTTTACAGATCAAGAAACATAGATGCAGGTAGGTTACATAACTGTTCAAGTTATAAAATCTGTGAGCTGAAGAACCAGGAATTCAGTATGAATAGTTCAGAAAAAAAAGCTTGTGTTTCTAAGCCTATAAAATGAGATAAGTCTTGGTTCATGTTTGCTGACATAGAATTAGGATGTCAGTTACCTACCCTTTCGAAAGATTGCTATGTACTCAAGTCTGCAACAGGGAAGAAGTGATCTAATCTAAGCAAAGCAGAGCTATATCCCTCACTATTGTCTTAGTGTACAAGACAAAGCAAACAGGAATGAATGAATGACAAACACAAACCCTCATTGAATATATAGATATATTACATGCATGTTAAGTACTTTGGAGTTATTTAAAAGTAATTTAAAAGCAATCTGAAAAGCCTAGGCCCGCTCTTCTGTATCATATACCTCTTTCTAGCAAAGGAATTCAGCACTACCATTAGTCTGAAGAAACCCGTGAAAAACGTAACTACGGAAAGCACATTACTACTATGTCATGCACAAATGCAAATGAATCTGTACTTACTTTATTACTGTTTCTTCCTGTTAGCTAAAAGCATGATTGTCAACATGCTGATACTATCTATTAATTTACTATTTAACAAGAGCACTGGGCTGATGGATTGGCTCAAGTGGTAGAGTGCCTGCCTAGCAAGCATGAGTCCCTGAGTTCAAGAAGCCCCAGTACCAAAAACGTAAATAAATAAATAAAAACAAGAGCACTTAGTGAGGTGTTGGTGGCTCACACCTATCGCTACTTGGGAGGGTAAGATCAGGAGGACTGCAGTTTGAGGTAAATCCAGGCAAATAATTCGAGAGACCCATCCCAAAATAGACAGAACATAATGGATTGGAGGTATGTCTGAAGTGGTAGAGTGCCTGCTGTTGCATGTGAAGCCCTGAGTTCAAAACTCAGTCCCACCAAAAAAATAAAAAAGGCCATATTTTGTTTGTCTTGCTCTACCTGGATTCATGTCATGCTTCAGAAAAAAATAGTGGTGTAAGAAAGCACAAGCTCATCAAGCAATTATCTAGGATATAATAATTAATTTTTCAAAGCTGTTGTTTTCTATGACATTGTCCTTATCAGAAAGCTGCTATAAGCTTGAAGAGAAAACTGCTAACTAATGACAACAATTATGGCAACAATGTAACAGACAAATCAGCATAACTGACTTTAAGGGCTCTTGAATTTTTCTACTATATGTTTGCAAACTAAAGTGCATTGTGTGTTTGTGTTCCCTGCCTACTTTCCACTCTGGGTATCTCCTTCAAGCTAATCATTGCTAAAAGAATAGACATGTGACTCAAGTCTGGCCAATACAAGGTAAGGGGAGTCTGTCCAGTGGCTATAAAAGGTTTCAGCACACCTTACAAAGAGAATGAGGAGGAGACAGCATTTTCTGTCCTCTGGACCTTTTCACACTGGGGTACAATACATAGCACTACCTCAGCCAACTCACAACCAGAAAGGATGCCACTCTTAAGGCAAAGCTGACACACTGAGTGTGGCAGATCACAGAGACATATTTACCCCTGGGCCCTTGCAGATCTCTCAGCTCTTGGACCCAAACAACCTCTGCACTGCTTGTTATGTTCAATAAAAATCCTTCTTGACTAAGATACTTTTAGACAGTTTGTCTAGTTAGTTGCAGCTGATATACCAAATAAATAAATGCTTTCAAAAACTTGGCCAGTCCAGAAGCCAGCTATAGCCAAATATAACCACATATTTGGATGTCCTTTACCCATTAGAAACAGGTGAACTATGGATCCAATTACAAATAAATATAATAAAATTCAAAGTAAACACAATTCACGGCAATTTACTAAATACACAAAATTATTGTCCCTCTTGAAAGAAAAGGAAATAAAAACCCAGGTTAGTCTCTCTTCCTTACATCAATAGCCTTTGGCATCATTCCATTCCCGAGGTCGTCTCTGCCAGATCTCCACATATTTGTTTGCCTGTTTGGAGGAACTGATGAAGGGAAGAAAATCACAGCTGTCCTTGTTAGCCACAGAAATCTTAGCTTACTTTCCACAGACACAAATTTATACTCAAGTAGTAGTTTAGGTACCTTTGATAGTCACAGCACCTTTCTTGAGAAAAGCTCTAGGCCCCTCCTGGGAATTATCTCATGTGTTCTAGGAATATTGTCCTACAAAAGTACTGTGTTTCTTTTTTTCCAATAAGCCACTCTGTCACGAATCCTCAACAGATGTGTCATCACTGAGTAACTCTGATGTGGCCTGGATTCAATTTGCCTGCTCCATGATCTGTGTAAAAAGAGAACAGAGTTACATTAGCCCAGAATCTTTGGCATTTGGAATGCAGTGGGTACACTGGCTCTGCATTCTGCTTTTAATGCTTTGTTTACTTATAGTCCTAGACCAGGAAAGCAGGGTTGATGCAAATCAGGATATCTATCTTTGTAAGAAGGGTGCCCTGGCATACTCCAGGAAGAATAAATTCAGAAACCACTGCCAGCATCCTAGGGTGGGGAACAGACTCTCCTCTTTCTTTGGCTGCTTTGATTCATTTACTCTTCCTGAGGACGTGCTGGCATTCTGTAGCGTCTGTCTGCTCTTCAACTCATCTTTTCTTGTCTCCTCTCCTTTCTACTTCCTCTTTGCTTCTTTTCGTCAAACACCTCAAAGACCAAAGAGGTAGACTATTGGAACATGTTGGCCACTTTGATGCTGTGGGTCATTATTCCAGTTCCTTTTCTAATTCCTTTTCCTCTCCACATAAAGCATAGTTTAATTGGCTTACTAAGATAAGACAAATCTTATTCAATGGTTCTTAAAAGTAAATTTTAGATAAGCATGCTAACCTAAAGCATGTTATTAATTTAAATGTAACAATTTGATGTCATTCTCCTCTCAGCTCTAACCATTAGCAATGGTTTATTACAGGTTAAAACAATAAGGATGATTTCAAAAGAAAATCTAAAATCAGCAATTGATATTTAAAAACATTGTACTCTAAAATTCACTTATACAATGCTTATAAACCCAACTAGTCATGGATTCTCCCCCAGTAAGTCTCCATTTACTGTTTACTAAATGATGTAAAACATTAATTCTCAATGTTTAAAATTGATACAGTGTATTATAGTCTGCCTACAGAGGAAGTCTCCTAATGCACCAATCTTTTTTTTAGTCTGTCACCAGAGACAGAATATTTTTAAAACCCTTCAGTGTCTCTCAGTGACTTAGATTCACTTTAGCAAAATGTCAAAGTGCCTTCATGACCAGCCTCTGCCTCTTCTCTCCCACCTCTCACTTTGGGTTATCACAGACATAGATCTCCCATTCACTAGTGAGGCGTGTTGATTGTGGTGCTTAACCAATCTGAGTTTTAGATTCTCATATGTTAATGGGGATTATAACCAGCATGATAGGATTTTTGTTAAAATTAGATAAGATTTTTAAATCACTACATGTATGTACATACATGTATATGTGTTCATATATATATATATATATATATATATATATATATATATGTGAATTTATATACTACCTGGTAGGAAGTAGGTTTTACATAAGAGTTGGAGATTTTAATTTTTAGTGGTAAGGACAGTATTATAGTTACTGTTTTTTGTAAATGACAGTACTACTAGTAATAATGCCATCTGCTATATATTGGGTCTGGATTGTCTCTCAAAGTCCCATGGGTTGAAAGCTTGGTTCCCAGTATGTGGTGTCATAGGTTGGTGGTGGAATCTTCAGAAGATTAATGGAACAAAGTTAAAGCAATAGGGGAATGCCCTTAGAGGAGATATGAGGACCATGTCCTTTCTCTTTTTTTTTTTTTCATTTTTCTTTTATTATTCATATGTGCATACAAGGCTTGGTTCATTTCTCCCCCCTGCCCCCACCCCCTCCCTTACCACCCACTCTGCCCCCTCCCTCTCCCCCCCCTCAATACCCAGCAGAAACTATTTGCTTCTGGCTGCAATGAAGTGAACAGGCCTCCACATTGCTGTCCTACCATCATGTATTATGTTGGCACAGAACCAAAGCAATAGGGACAAGCAACCGTGAAGTGAAATCTTTGAAACCACTAGCCAAAACAGACCTTCCCTCTTTTTAAGTTGAATCTCTCAGGCATTTTGTCACAGTGTCAGAAACCTAACATATTGCCAGTTAGGCCTATGGATTCTCAAGAGGTTGAGTATTAGACTGGTAAATGTACAGATGTAGTAAACATTAGTACCACATGCTTACTGAACATTGCTCCCTTTGTTTACACTATGCACAAGTAACTAAAGACTTTGGCCTTTTGGCCTGACATTTAATGAGAATGGTGATAAATAACCAAAACATCAATTGAGACATATTTCTTAAATATGTGAGAGATTTTCACTGTGGACACAAAGAGGGATGAGGTAGAGAGGTTTGAATATTGAAGAGGGACTGGAGGATCAGGGGAATGGGCATTGAGAAATCACCCCAGATCTCAGAATGTTCTGACTTGCTTGTGGTCTCTCTCTTTTGTCTCTCCTTAAGAAAGTCATAGATTTACATAGTGGAGAAAATGTATTTTAAGGCTTAGGCTTCAAATGGGAGAGTTTTTTTCTCAATCCTAAGTAACCATTGGAAAGAATAGGGTTTCTGCATATAGCCTCACACTCTCACTAGGGCCTCATGCTTCATGCTGCATTATATCTTAGTAACATTTCTATGTCACTCATCTTTAAAAGTAGGCCATGGCTTACAGATTAACTATAATGTAAAATTAGATAATTTGAAGCAGTCCTGAAGTTCAGAATTACTTGGGCTACTTATTAAAGGTGTAGATTTCTAAAGGGAGGTCTGAGGCAGGGTCCAATTATCTGACTTAGTCAGTTTGTTGCAGATGGTACATGGACACCAATTTGAGAAAGAAAGCTATGAAGGAAAAAGTGGAGATTATTAGGAACACAATATAAGTACTTTACATGGTCAAGGTTGGAATTTACCTGTAATGTACACAGCAGTTCAGAAAACAGGGGAGCACACTGGATTTGAAGGACTTTATTCTATTTTAGGACAAGATAAAGGAAAAATAATTCCTAAAAATTGTGTGTAAACACATGCACAGGAAATTAATGTGAGTCAGCTCCCTGTATAGCTATCCTTATCTCAACTAGCAAAAACCCTTGTTCCTTCCTATTATTGCTTATACTCTCTCTTCAACAAAATTAGAGATAAGGGCAAAATAGTTTCTGCCAGGTATCGAGAGGGTAGGGGGGAGAGGAAGAGGGTGGAGTGGATGGTAAGGGAGGGGGTGGGGGTAGGGGGGAGAAATGACCCAAGCATTGTATGCACATATGAATAATAAAAAAAAATTGTGTGTAAAAAGACAAGCTTATTCCAAAAACTAAACTGAAGAGAGGAGTATGCTTAACACATATCATAAGGGACAATCAGTAATATTCAATAGGTATCTTAAATTTAATTTTGCAAAGACTCATACAAGGTTTAATCAAATAAGTCTTCTGCTATTGGCTAAAATTAAACTCCATGAATTTCATTTAGAGGGTGATAAGATGGTTCAGAAACTGTTTTCAGATGACCTAAGATGTGTGTTGAACTCAGAGAGCCTCCCAAAATTATTAGCCTTCCTGGGAGATGATCTTTTGGGAATTTCCCCACTTTGGAAATCTAGTGGAAATTTTTTTTTTGTTGTAGTAGGGTTTGAACTCAGTACCTTACCTTGAGTCACTCTATCAGCCTATTTTTGTCATGGGTTTTTTCAAGATAGGGTCTCATGACTATTTGCCTGGGCTGCCCATATTGCTATCCTCCTGATCGCTGCTCCCTGAGTAACTAGGATTGTAGGCGAGAGCCACCAGTGCCTGGCTAGTGGAAATTCTTAATTCCACAAATGAAGAAGCAGTAGCTAAGAAAGCATGATGAAATATTTTTCTTGAAAAGGATCAGTGATGTCAGCAGTACTTTCAGAAACTTTGGACAAAATTTCTGTAATTTTGTTTTACTTAACCCATTATAAGTTTCATAGTTATTGTTAATAAACAGTATCACTAATATCAAAACACCTAAATTTTCTAGCAATTAGTCGACTTAATTATAATTCCATAATTCCATTTGTATAATTTTCATTTATCCTGACAATTTATCTTTTAAGATATTCTAGTTCCCAGTGCTTTTTAAATTTTGTTTTACTACATCTCCATTGATTTTAGCATAGTTTTGTTGCTTTAGTTTACTCTTATTTTTGACATTCATGTTATTTTCTTTCAACACATTTTGTCTTCCTTTATGCTGACAATATGATACACCTGCTTCAGAACTTTTCAGATCAAATCCATTTGTCAGGCAGTAGACTGTACAACTGTCTCCTCAGCACTTTGTGTGAGGATGGAGGCAGATCCAAAGCTGCTCACTGAAGAAGTCAGAGGCTTTTCTGGTGCGTCCATGACAGTGTTTGCTATGTGGAAGGGACAATCTTTGTTGATTTCTGGATCAGGTGACAGGCCTACCCACTACATCTCATTTAGTTTTAAGACTTGAGATCTTTATCAAGAAGGTAACTTTAAAAGGCCCAATCACCAAGATAGCATTCCAAGTACCAGATGTTGTCTAGGAAACAAATTATACAGTCATCTCTTAGTGTCCTTTAGTGATTCTCCTTGAAGCAAATTTGTTAACTTCAACTGTGAGACTTCTTTGGGTTGTATAAAATCCATTTCTACCTATACTTTCAAAAAATATTGCACTCAGGAGGCTCAGAACTAAGTATACATTCTAAAAGACTAACTTCATTAACTCATAATCTTTAATATGTTTATCATAACTTTTTTCATTTTCCTTGTCAACCTTCCAAATAAGAATCTGAAAAAGATTATATCAGTTAATATTAATTTTTCAAAGAGGGGAGATATAATAAATAAAATCAAATCCCTGTGAGTGTATTTGAGTTAAAAGATTTACTCATTCTTAAGCATGAGTCTATACTTCTTATAAATAAATCATTTCTCTCAAGAACTATCCTTAATTTTATAATTAAAATATTAAGTATCAAACTTGGAAACATAATAGCTTCAAATTAGAAAGGATCTTTGGGCCATCCAGTTTCACTAATCTAGTTTATAGCACTGGCTCTTAAAATTTACCATTAGAATCACCTAGAGGGCTTCTTGTTAAAATTCTGTTTTCCTGACCTCACCCCAAAGTTGCTGATGCTGTAAATATGGGTGGGGCACAGCTTTGCATTTCCAGCAAGTGCACAACTGATGCTAATGCTGCTGGCTCAGAACCACACTTGGATAATGACTAGCCTATAGAATCCCATGTTTTCTCTCATTTGTGGAATCTAAGGAATAAAGAAAAAGATAGGAAAGTAGTAGGGGACTATAAGAGAAGAGCAAGTGGATGAAGGGGAGTGGAGGGGAAGGCAAGAGAGGGGAATAAAAGGCAGATATGATTAAAGTATATTATATACATATATAAAAATGTCAGAACCACACTCATTATTTTATACAACTAATCTGCACTTATAAAACCCTCAAATTTTACTTTTTTAAAGTTAAAAACACATATATCAATAATAAGGTTCTCATTTTAATGGTTTCTCAAAAATGACAATCATAGATAGCTTCCTCTGTCTCATTTACTCATTCATTTAATGTCCTGTGATGTAATTCCTCTAAACTTGGAGTCTTGAAATGATTTATGGCAGTAGCTCACAGACCTGCAAAAGTTTTCTGTGTCCCTGCTTCCAGCCTGATGCTCATATAGTCTATTTCCATCACACCAATCAGTGAGTGATCTTGGGAGAAAAGAAATTAAATCATGTCCTTCTCCTGCACAGAAGACACCAGTAACTTCCTAGACAAAAATCAGAAGTCCTTACAGTTGCCTGCAAAGTAGCTTCTGACTGTCCTTTGTACCTGGAAGCATACACAGACTGTTTCTTCTCCCTGGAACACTTTTTCTCTAGTAAGCTGAATGACCAACTCATTCATGTCCTTCAAGTATTGGTTGAAATTTATCTCCTCCAAGCCAGCATCTCCCTATGAAGCGCAGACTGGCCTCAAACTTGTGATCCTCCTGCTTCAGCCTCAAAGTGTACCTTCTGAAAGAGACTTGCTCATACTTTCTCTCCAATCACCCACCTTGCTCTACTATGCCCAAAGCATCTGTGATCTTATTGTATACTATATAACTAACTTGTAGTGGCTATTTTTCATGTCCTGGCTCTCCTGAGTCACACGTAAGCCTCACAGGGCTAGAATATTTGCCTTCTGGGACCTGTTTTGTTCACCATGAATCCAATGTGCCTAGAACAGTGCGTGGCACATAGTAGGTGCTGGACAGATATTTTTTAATTACTAAATTATTTTATCTTGTTATCTCAAAAAAATTAATGGTTTTATTTTTCAGATTTTTGAAAGTCATGTATTCTATTAATGGAAACATTTCATTAATTTCTAACAACATCTAGAAAAAACTGAAATGTCCAGTAATAGAAGATTGTTAAATAAATAAGATAAATTAGTTTTGTATTACATAGCCATTAGGATGATAAAACACAAAGGACTCAATGTAACAACAAAGCCAAATTCTCTATATGTCTAATGTGTTCTAATTATGCAGTCCTATTTAATCTACATCAAAATTCTGATTACCTCAAAGATAATTATATAATATTCTAAGTTAACTAGACTCTCTTCAAAATGAAGTGAATCTAGTTCTGAATGCTTCACTGAAAGTATTTTCCAACCCAAAATATCTTAGAAAAGCAATAAAAATGGTAATAGAGAACATTGTTTAAGTGCTTGCTATATGCCAGGTACCATTTGGTTCATGTAATATTCACAACCACCATGTAAGATAAATTTTGCAGATAAGAAAATTATCAGTTCAAAGAAGATGAGTAACTTGTCTACATCCACATGACTAGTAAATATTGGCACCAAGTCCAATGACTTTTTTTCTTAAGAAAAAGTAACCAAAGTTTCTCTAAAAACATTTTACCAATCTACTCCTGCAGCTTCATCTTGCATACTCTGTGCATATGCCATTCTCTACTAGAGCCGATCTATTTGCCATTCCCTGAAAGTCCCTCACCTCTGGCCTCTGCTATTTAAAAATTTCCCTCTGCTTGTTATGCCATTCACCAGCAATTATTACCTATTAGTATCCTACCTGCAGTCCAAGCCTCATCAAATACTAGCTCCAAGTCAGAAGTGATGTTTGCCTTTTTCTGAACTCTCAACGCACATATATATTGTCTTTAAAATTTGTACAATTGCATTATTGTCTTCTGTTGTTATTGAGAAGGTGCCTTTTTGCTTGTAAGTAGGATATTATTAAACATCTGTTAAACATAATCGCCTAAAGCAAATTCTACCAATGTTCTGTTCACTGTATTACTGACTGATTACATGTAAGAACTAAGCACTGGAAATTTGGCTAGGTGTCAGATTTTGAACTGCTACTGTTTTAGGCATATCATCTCAAATAAAATATATAATTAATAAAATTATTTTCCCTTTTTTCTATTTTTGATGTTAGTGTCTGGAATAATTATCTCATTATATTTTTATTGGACTATACTTGCCTCATATATATCTTTCCTCTTCTCCAATACCCTCCTACAGGTGATCAAACTCAAGAATAGATGCGTGATTTTGGAAAGAGAAATTTCCTATTCCAATATGTTGTTATAGGGTGGGGCTCTCTCTGGATCCAGTTTTTTTATTTTTTTTAGTCAGATTGTTGCTTTTGCCCTTGGGTCATAGGATTTTAGATGAAGAAATAGTACAGTGAAAAATTCTATTCTGCCTTAAGCAAACATTCTGTGTGTGTGTGTGTGTGTGTGTGTGTGTGTGTGTGCAATGAAGCAAAAACCTGATTTAAATTTGAATATAACACAATTACGGGAAGCTTTCCAGTTTGCAGTAAAATAGCAACATGGCAACTAGAAAGCAAATAGCACTCATGGACTAATAGCCAGTCCTCCATACCTGCTGTATTGAGAGCGCTAAGAATTGCTCTCAGCCACATTTCTACTACTGCTTGCTGGTATTGTGTGCTTTAGGCAGTTTCTTTCCAGGCAAACACAGACTGTTTACTGACTGCCATCAAAATGACAGCACACTGTTTTCACAACTGAGTGTTGAGAGACGATTGCCTTTTTCACTTGGCAACCTGAGGGAAATTTAGAACTGGGATGTTAAGGTACAACTTCGAGATGGCGGTGTTGACTATGCCACATGTTATCTACACTTGTTTGAGTTTTATAATACAAGAATTAGAATTCATCTACCCTGGAGCAGAAACATTTTAATCATTACTTTTAGATCATGGCAAGTGGAAAACTGCATTGGAGCACAGGATGATTGAGGAGTTTCTGAATTTCATCCTTCATGTGATTCTTCATCAGCCCAAACCAACTGCATGAGAATGTTTCTATGAATAGATAGTTACAATGCTGTAGTCAGGTCACCTTCAGATGGTGCCATAGAGGACAGTGTAACATATTAAAAAAATTTCCTCTCCCAGGCATTTTAAAAACAAGATTTATCAAAGAAACATAAGAGAGAGCGGGGGAAAGAAAGAGAGAAAAACAGGTGCTCTCTAGTTCAAATTTAAACTGGTTTCAATGTAAATAATAAATCCCTTTTTGGAGCATTCTTTGAAGACTAGTTGCTGGAAAGAACTACCCCTTAAATCCTTTCTAGCTATATATATATTAAATTCTATATACATGATTTCTTTATAGAATAGTAATATCAAAAATCTCTTCATCTAAGGAACTATACAAATTGAGGTTTTTTTTTTAAATCCTATAAACTTTAAGCCTAGTTTTCAGTGCGATGTGACCAGTCACTTGGTTAGATCCCCTTAAAACAAAGCCTTTTGAGACAGAGAAAAGATGAAAAAATGTCTTACTAGAATCTGAATTCAGGACCCATGAGTCTGTGTTTTTCCTTCAGTCACTAAGCATATCACTGGCACCAAAATAGAGCAAGGGACTGCATGCACTGTCCTGATTTAGGTGTGGATGATGACACTTACTGCAGCAGGGAACACAGAGTAGAAGGTCTCTGCACATGAAGGCAGGAGGGATGCTGTTTGGGGCTCAATTCTTTTGAGGTCAAAGGAGCCAGAATGCCACAGGTAAGACAAAATTACATGCGATGAGAAATTTTATTTTAGACAGCGACTGTTCTACAAATGAGAGCCAAGATTGGCGTGGTTTGTCTGTCTTCATTCTTCCAACGATAGAGGATGTAGTAAGTAAGAAACTGGCTAGAGAGGGAGCAATTCTGAGGAGAACCCTAAAAATAACTGAAGGGGGAAGATGATAGGGACAATAGATGTTTTACCATGTGTCTGGTGTCTCCTCAAGGACATGGGTGACTCAAGATGATGGTAAAACTACTTGTGCAAAATTGGTTGCTGAAATCAATCATTCTTCAAGTGACTGCTACCACACACATTTAAAAAATTAATAGATTTTTTTTAGTTCTGTTTCAGGTTTGCAGGAAAGTTGATTGGAAAGTACAGAGTTCTCACATCAAGTGACCTTTCTATGCTTTTTTAAAGCATTTTTATTCACATGTATTAGTTGCATAGGGTGGTTAGTTGTCACATTTCCATATATGCTTACAATGTGACTTGGTTAGATTTATCCCTCCATCATTCTCCTATACTCACTCTCCCCTATTTAAAATGATCTCAACATTTATATACCATACAAGTATATAAAGTACATCAACCTTATTTCTTCCCTCTCCTTCTCCCTCCTTCCACCAGTATCCACTCCTCATCAGGATCTGCTGCTGATAATTTTTCATTTTTCAAGTATCTTTTTAAGTTTTAAATATTTAGTCTTCAAAATTTTTACTCAGAAAGAAATTAAGAGAATAAGAAGAAAATATTTTGTATGCATAAAATTTTCAAATTTTGCTTTCTTGAGATATGTGGATTATTGAACAAAGTATTATTTTCTGATTAAATTGATCTTATAGAGTATTGTCTGAAACCTAGCACTACTACAGTACATTTAATTGGGTATTTAAAAGAAATAGGTCTTACAATGACTCATGATAATTTTAAGGCACTGAGTCAAAAAATCATATTTTATAAATGCATTAGAGCTAGATCAGTATTTTCTGGTGGTGTACCTTAACTCTTTGTGTTACTTTGCCTGAAGATCTGCATCATACCTGGCTATGCTCTGCTACTTTTCATTGATTCTTAAGCATTATCCTTTCTCTTTCAAAATGTACCAAATGATTTTGAAAGAGAAGTTGAAATGCTTTCCCCAAAAGAATCAAATTAATTCTTCCATTGTTCACCATGTTGGTAAGGCAGAATAGTTATAGTAATGATAAGTTATTCACTCTACACTGACTGAGTAGTTTTAGTTGATCCATCTTCTGGTGTTTATTCTTAATCACATCTTACTGCCCAAATATTATGTGTATAATAGGAAGATGTAATTTTTAAGTAAGTGACCCAATCCCAGTGTGAGAACCACACAATATATGACAGACATTTTTCATAAGCCTGGCTTTGAACATGACATTGTATTCCTTCTGTTTACCACAGAAGCCCCAGTTACTTCCTTCAAAATATGCATACTCTTATTTTGAAATTTAACAAATAGTTTCTATAATAATCATTTTACTGACCAGGTTGACATAATATTAGAGAGGATGAAGAAAGCCTTGTTAAACAACTGTATTAAATGATGATCCTCTAGAGGAAAGTCTTCAGGATATAATATGCTCTGAAGGACATAAAAGATTGGTTTATTAATAGCTACCATGGTCACCTCCTTGATTGTGGAAAGGACTGTGGGAAACCAACACTGGAAAGCAACTAAGGAAATGTCCCTTAACAAGCTGAAAAAGCTGACTCATCTTAGGAATGGAATCTCTTTTAAGAAATGCAATTAATTATTAATTCAACTTAGCTATTAGGTTAATTCATTTCCTTCTCAGAAATATCATTCTCTGCAAATACATTTTAAAACACATTTTGATTTTAAAAATTTGTTGGCTTACAGAACCTGCCTTTCTTCTAAATCTTCCATGAATGGTAATTTCAAAATATTGAAAATCAAAGTGTTTTGTTTCCAGCTGGATGACCTGGATTTTCAATAGCCTCACACTTATTTGATGATTTAAGACTTAATTCTCAAGACAGCAACTTAGATAATACAGAATAAAAAGGAGGGTGAATCTCTGGTTGTAACAATTAAAGATTACTGATACTTCTAAATGTGGATAATTATTTGTATGGTTACTTTGCAAAGTATACCACAACCAGCACCTGGATCAACTTTTAAACAGAGTTAGGGCTAAGAAATTAACATTTGAAATACAAAACTGCCTAAATACATAGACTGAGTACCAACTTGTTCACTTCTATTATTTTCTTTTTTAAAACATTTTTCTATTATTCATATGTGCATACAATGCTTGGGTCATTTCTCCCCCCTGCCCCAACCCCCTCCCTTACCACCCACCCCGTCCCCCCCCACTCCCCCGCCACGGCCTCGATACCCGGCAGAAACTATTTTGCTCTTATCTCTAATTTTGTTGAAGAGAGAGTATAAGCAATAATAGGAAGGAACAAGGGGTTTTGCTGGTTGAGATAAGGATAGCTATACAGGGAGTTGACTCACATTGATTTCCTGTGCATGTGTGTTACCTTCTAGGTTAATTTTTTTTGGTCTAACCTTTTCTCTAGTTCCTGGTCCCTTCTCCTATTGGCCTCAGTTGCTTTTAAGGTATCTGCTTTAGTTTTTCTGTGTTGAGGGCAATGAATGCTAGCTAAATTTTTAGGTGTCTTACCTCTCATATCTCCCTTGTGCGCTCTCGCTCTTTTCTTGTGATCAAAGTTCAATCACCTTGTTGTGTTTGCCCTTGATCTAATGTCCGCATATGAGGGAGAACATACAATATAGGGATGGAGATGAGTGCATTTTTGTTATTAAGTACTCGTACTGTCTTAATACATGACCAGTCATTAGCATTTTCAAATTACTTTGAAAGCCCTTTGTCAACTTCCCTTCACTTCTCTAGCTACATTTTCATTGGCTTACCTTATTTTTCTCTCCTTCTTCCAACTGGAGGTTCTCAAACCTGGCTGCATATTTGAACTTTATTTGCACAGCTTCTAAACAAACACGGGTACCCAGTCTCAGCTCCAGAGAATCTAATTGAATTGGCCAAAGGTGGAAGCAAGCATTGCTCTTTGTTCAGCTTCCCAAGTGGTTCTCACGTGCATCTGCAGCTGTGAGCCACTCTGAATAAGCTTGGGACACTGTCCCTCTGTGTTCTCAGCACATTTGTGTATCTTTTTCCTTTCAGCTATTTTTTTTTATCCTGTCATTTTGACTAGTGAGGTTTTACAAACATACTTTTTTTTTTCTATTCTCATTTTGCTTTTTCTTTCTGACCTTTCATTCACTGGCCAAGAAGTTCTCAATTTCACTGTATGTATTTGATCTGTATTCTTATTCAGTATTATACAAGTTTTGTGAAAGAGAAAATATGATTCTGAGTTATATTTTTTCCTTTTCTTCAGATGCTAATTTAAAAGTATACATGCATTGTATACTATAATGTAAAATAAAGGTTGATAGAACTTAACATAACTGTTGAAAACCAATATTAAGAAAGGATTTACTGGGCTGGAGATGAATATCAGTGGTAGAGCACTGATCTAACATGTATTAGGCACTGAGTTCAATCCCTAGTATCACGCACAAAAAAATAACTTTAGTTTTGTAATAATTATTGACTATGTCCACAGAACTTGTAGATTATATAGCACTCAAGGACATGCAAATATCCTGTCAATAATATTTTTCAGCTGCACAGCTGGAGCAGAGCAGAAGTGAGTGTATTATATAGCAACAGCAAGGACATCAGGAACCAGATCTCAACAGCAAGTCAGCATAGCAATAAAAAGACAAAAAAGATCTATGATGCTAATTAAAGTGCTGTGGTGATATAAATATTAGCAGAGAAAAAAGAAATCCAGGAGACAGTGCATGGGCTACTCAGGGGCTTGAAGTAAAAGAAATGGGGAGAGTAGGTTGAGATTAGAGTAGTGGGTAAGAATAAGAAATCTGAGTATCAGTGTGATCAGTGTGTCTCTAAATATGGTCAGATGTTTTCCTCTCTGTGAGGTTTACTTTCCCTCACTAGCAAAAACACTGATTGAATTGGCAATAGTAAATAAAAAGAAACTGACCATCCCTTGGCTAGATGTTGCCTATAGGTGTGTTGTATTGGATCTCTCCAGTATTGTAAGTAAATTGGAATACATGACAGCATTTAGCAACAATGACTTCCACTAAAAATCTGAATTTTTCAGTGTCTTCAGAGAAATCATCTGATTAGACAATCACTTGGACTTGAGAGGGAGCTTCCCCCTTTAGGAGGGGTGTGTGTCAGCTTTCTAGCCCCTCAGTCTTGGATGAATGGCTTCACTCATTTTTCTAACCTGCTTTGCCAGTATAAGAGTTTGAAATTGTTTTCTGTAGAATTTATTTTCCAAGGTCATTTCCAACCACAGTTTCCATGAAAAGAACATGCCCAGAATACTTTAGGACATATTTTATTAGGTGGAACAAAAATAACTTAAGAAAAGTAAATGTCACAGGCGGAAACACCAAGGAAACAGAGACACTAATAAACAAGTGACCAGAGTTGAAGCCCACAAAGTGTTTCCCTATAAGCCTTTGCAAGAATACATTGGTGTTCTAGTTCAGAAGCACAATGTCACTTCTTAGCAATAAGAATTGTGACTTATTATGCTAGTACAAACTCCTGGAGGAAAAAAAGTACAAAATGTCCTGTACAACACAAGAATAAAGTATAGTCTGACTATCAGGAGATTAAAATTCCCCAAAGGGAACTTCTTGGCAGAAAATGACCAGTTATTTAAAGAGTGATTTCCCATCTTTGAATCTACCCATTGAAAAAAACAATATTAAACCACTCTTTAATAATTCAGGGGCCATCTTTTCTCTTACTTTGCTGCAGCACAGAGCTTAATCACATGAAGAGCTTCCTATATGCAGCCTCAAAAAAGATGAATGCCTAATTAAATTATTATAAAAATAACCCCAGGCTTTTAAAAGTTTCCTTGAACTTAAACAATCCCTAAAAATTCCCTTATACAACTACTTCCTAGACTATGACTATGCACTGTATCTTAATGTCATCAGTCTGCTCAAAAGTCACTTTGCAGTTGTTCTTTATTCAGATATCTTCGGCTAAATTTTTAAAATTTTTTCTATAAGGTTCTTTATCACTTCAAATCCAGAGAAGCAAGAGATGGGATACAGAAAGTCAATTGATCAATACCTGGTATTTTAAAGCTTATGGCATCCAGTTGAGTAAGTACTTACATTAATTTTAGCGAAATCTTCTATTGTGACTATTTATTTATCTATAAATTAAAATTTGAGATAATCAAAGACCTGGGACCTGTCTGACAGTTCATAGAACAAAGTTTGTCTTTACTTAGTAAGACAGAAAGATTTTATTGCTTTATTATTAAATAAATGAAAACTAGCACTATTCTACTCTGAAATTACAGTCTACAACTTACTATATCCTATAAAAGTGTAACTAAAGAAAGTGTTAACTCTACCCCATAGTGAAAAATATTGTCAGGTAAAACCTCAACTACAAAAATAACCTCCAGATCAAAAATAAATGTATGATCTTAAAGACAAAGAATTTGGCTCTTTTCCTTCCCAAATTCTGTAACCACCTCAAAGGGTGATCTACCTCAAGAAGCAGGAGTTCGGATGTCACATTGCATATTGGTTTTCCATGAACATTGTTTATGGAGTAAAATTCAAATGGAAGAAAAAGTAATTTAGAATTAATCAAAACAGCAGAATGAACCTAAAAATAAAGAAATGAACTAATAATATCTTAAATTATATTCAAGGAGTAGGCAGGTAAACCATCGTTGTTTTGGAAAACTAGTAAAACAATCTTCGATATTAAGATGGAAAGAAATGAATAATATATTTTAGATGACAAGTGAAACATTAATTCCATAACTTCAGTGAGTACACAATGTTTTTATACATGAATGATAGTAAGAAAAGTAACTTGTTCAGTCGGTCATGCAAAAAAAAATTCGTAATCTAGTCACACATTCATTCTTTGGTGGAAAGAATATATCTTAGTATATATATTAGTATATATGCATATATCTTAGTATATATGCTTATACTTAAGGATGGCTTCGGTTAACTTCAACCCTAAAAATAAGGGCTTACAAGAGCTGGGAGTGATCTTAGCTGTGAAATGACTAGCAGCAAATTTCCAGCACAGCATTTGTCTAATTGAGAAACCTTACTCTTGTATTTTTAAACCTCCCAAGCTCTCAGCCATCTCCGATCTGTCTAACCATGAGTCCATTAAGTCATCCTGGCTGCCATGAAGATGAAGATGACAGCCTAGTTACTTGAGTCAGTTTAAAGAGGCCCAGGGTGGTTGAAGGGAAGGATTAGGAGGCCTGGGGTGCTGAAAGGTCACACAGCTCTAGCTTCCAAAGATCCCAGTAGCACACAGCTGTCAAGACCACAAAGCTGCACTTAGAGAAAACCTTTGGAGGGAAGCAGGGACTTTGCAGAATGTTAACAATTTCATCAGATACAATTTGCCTTCCCACCTTTTAGGATACCATTAATAGGATTTAAGCAATAGACATAGCAAAGCCATTTCTGAGATCCAGGCTTTGTAATCTGGTGATCATAGTAGAAATTATTTGGTATTTAAATGTGAATCTTTTCAGTACTAGGGTTTGTACTCAGGGCTTCCTACTTGCTAGGCAGGTGCTCTACCATTTGAGCCACATGTTCAGCTTTAAATGTGATTTTTGATGAAAACTAGATTGTCTCTGTGACTCTTCCCAGAAGCCTTTTCTCTAAAAAGTATGTCCTATTAAGGCACGTTGAAATAAAGCCACCTGCTTCTATTTTGTTAAAAAGAAAAAGTCATAGATGTGGAGTCCATAATATCATTGGGCAGAAGAACTATCTTCTAGAAGATATTTTGACAGTTCTATGAAACTTTACAGAAAGTGCCCAGGATGTCTCTATTAATTGGCATTATTATTGGTAACACATTTGTTGTGCTGTTGTTCAGCAAGGGCCCACTTCCAGGAGGAGAATTACTCATTGTTCAGCTACAGAATTTCTTGGTGGTTTCATCTTATCCTTCCTGTTGTAATGGAAGGTATTTTTATCACCAATAATAACAGTGATACACATTCCTTTCAGTGAGTGTTTGGAGCCTCAGACAGAGAGGAAGGAGACAATCATCATATCTCTGGATTTATTCTAAGTAATGAACAGATATTTTGTACCTATAATCCTTTAAGCAGGAATTATTATTCTTATTTTATAGATGAAGTAATAGAGGCTCAGAAAGTTTAAGTATTTTTTTAAGGAAAAGTATTTTTTTAGGATTCAGTCAAGTTCTTGCCCTTATCCCCTTTTCCATATTGCTCCCTACTTGTGTCCACCACAAAAGGAACTAGCCAAGATATTAAAATATCTCTATTTCTCTTTCCTCATGTTTAGTGCATCATGAATTGTGATATATAACTCAGTGAGGGCCAAAGATGTATCAGATTATAGTTAAACTGATAAATCACCTGGAGAAAATCTAGATGAATTAGAATCATAGAACTTTAAAAAATGCAGTGTCCTTATATATTTTTCATTCCAATTTTCATCTTTTACAGGAAATTATCAGTGATACTTTGTGTCTTTTCTGAGGCTACAAAACTCATTGATGACAGAACTTGAAGCACATCCCCAGACTTCCAGATCAGAGGTCAACATATTTATTTCTGCTACATGAACAAATTATAATATTCTTGATCTTACAAATGAAACTACCATTAGAGTCTTATAAAGAATAAAATACTCAAAATTGTTTTATATACCATTTAATCATATGACATTTCATTTCTAAACATTTTCAAAGGGCACATTTTATAAAGTGAGGAGTTCTGTGTGTAGTTGCTTTTCATATCATAACTTTATGTATAGATGAACAACTAAGGGATCTTTACAACTAACATTCAGGGCCAGAATACAAATAGCCATTCATAAATATAAACCAGTTCAATCAACCAGCTCTGGTGTTTACATGGAACAAAGTTACATCCAGTCACCTGTAGAGAAGCATGGTGTGTACTGTACAATACACTTGAGTAAATTAGCATTTATTTCTGAGAACCCTTTCCAAAGAAACAGTTTTCTTTGTATCCTGTAGTTGGTTGCCTGTGAGGCAACCACTACTTTGAAATGTTTTTAAGAGTACTACTGCTACTAATGTAAATTACTAAGTGAGATGTCAATGTTTTACCATATCACTAGAAATCATACTTCAGACTCCCAGCTTCTATTTTTGAAGCCCTTTTGACTAGTACGACTGGAAAGCTGGGTTGAAATCACAGTCTTTATTTCTTACAGGGCACACACTGGAATGAGTTGATGAAACATTTCTATACAAATTCTTACAAGCACTTATGCCTTTTTCTTCTGTCCTTATAAGCGACATTGCATTACCTGTTGTATATATATAAAAAAGCTTTGTAATTTTAAAAATTTGTCTTTCAATTAATAATCACAGATTTTCTAGAAATAATTTTCTATTGTAAGTACGTGACTGCAAACTGACTGAAGCCCTTATGATTGTGCTATAAAATATTTTAAAGGTAGCTACAAAAAATATAGACTATAGACAAAGTACATTATTTTCTTTTTGTCTCAAATGACTCTGATGATCAATAATGATAACAATAAAAATGTTAAACAATCATTAAATTTTCACACACACAAAAATAGAACTCTACATAGCTTATTGGACAATTCATCAAGAAGATAAAACACCATTAAATCAATGAATTAAAAGACATACTTAATATAAGATGAATATATTAAAAGATAAAGAAAAAACACATTATGAAGCATGTGGGGCTCCTCTTACTATTAGAGGATTAAATATCTTTTATGGTTACTGATGATCTCCCTCCCTTTATGAAAAAATAGGTTTTGGAGAAAAATATAATGTGTTTCAAACAGACCAAAACCTCTATATTATCACTGCCTGTACACATGGCCTCTCCAAAAGCTGCTGAAAAAAAGACTAAAGCACAAGAAAGATAATTCCAATTTCACCATACATTATGTTTAAAAAATACTGGATACACTGGACCTTAAATGGGTGGGATAGAGCCATGAAATCCATTAGCCTAGCTTTAAGTGTAATACAACATATTTCCTCTGAATACAATGAATCATCAGCATCTGCAGGTTTCAAAAACACAAGACCATTAATGGCTAGTCTGTATTGTAAATCACCATTTCTAGACATCGGTTCTATTTTCTTTGAAAGATAAAAGAATAGTAAGCAGTTTACACATCAAATGATGCCTTTGGTTCTTATAATTTACATTTAAACATTAAGTTAAAAATAACAGCAAGAATATTTTAAAATGAGAAAAAATGACCTGGAAGATAGATTCTACAGTAAAGATAATTAAATGTTTTGTCAGCTTACCTGATACAGAGCCTTAGGATCACAGCATAACAAAGCCTAGCATCCAAGACGGTTAGAATAGAATGTGCCTCCCCCTGCAGTTCTTCAGATTTTTGACCACAAAGGTTTGCAAGTTAATTACAATTTTTTTCTTGCTTTCTCTGTGGACAAGAAAACAAAGAGACCTTTCCAGAATCCTCTCTGCTTATGCCTCCGCTTCCTGTTCTGAGATTCACTCTATGGTACCCAACATATATCAGAAAACAGCCCTGGGGAAGAAAAAAAAAAATTGCTGGCAGCACTCAACGTGGTACTGCCACCTACTGGCAGACATACCAAACTAAACAAAAGACAAAACATTCCCATTATCCTAGATCGTAGGGAGGAAGGTAAACCTGTATGGAAACATCATTAACTATGAAAGTGCACCAAGATGACAGCAGTGAGTTCATGGAGGGTAGAATTTGCCAAGACACAAAAAATGTAACCTATCTACCACACGTGAGTGTGTTCAAAGACACTCTTTTGCACACTCAATTATTTGCACTTCACTAATATTTTTTCTAAATTTTGAGAGCTGCTCACCTATAAATTACTTTAAAAACTTAAACCTATAAACTTCTGTACGAAGATTAAATTTTAGATTACCTACACATTGCCCGTAGAATTTTATAAAATCTCTCCTGGGTCTGGACTTCTGAAACATTTTCTCATCATGTAATTACTTATTTTCTCAGTGGGTAACCTGTCTCTTTAGAGATCAGTGTAATGCATATTCAGGAATAGCCTTTTTATGTTGCTTGATGGTAAAAACACTTACAAAATATAATATATAAATATAAAGAAATATTCTATAACTCAATGAAGCTGAGTCAATTTAAGTCTGAATATTTTGATGTGTATGCATAACATCAGGAAATTCATCTTAAAGAAGATAATTCAAATCAATGATTGTATATTTCAATATAAGTCTTTAAAATCTTTAAGATAACATATTGTTCATAAATATATTGAAGCACACAATATATAATCAAAGTAAAAATAACTTTTCTCAGTAAAGGAATTTCTCAGTAAAAGTGCTATTTTTCATTTGATTTTCCACAGTTACTTTAGAGCAAACAACTATAAGTTTACCAGAGTTTATCATTCTTTAACTAAATGTATTTATATTGGTAGAACAACTATATAGATGGACAATAACCATGTCAAATATTAATATAAGCTTTGAAGACAAAGATGGAATCACAGAGTGTCTGTCACTAAGTGTCTGACTTATAACAAGAGAGAAATATAACCAACACCATAATATGTAGAAAACAGAGCATGGGTCCCAGCCTTTTCTAGGTAAGCATCCACTAAGATCCAGTATCCTGTGTTACCAATCACTCCACATCTACTAATATGCCAACATTTTCTTTGGGCCCCAGAAATAGCATTCAAACTGGAATATCATGCAAAGTGGAATACTTTGCATGGCAGCATGTCCTCTTTATAAGCATTAGTTATTTTAGACTTTGCCAGCTCTTCCTCTCAGGTAACTTTTGTTCCTGTCTTTGGAAAAGGAGGGTAGAAAACAAGTAGCCTCTTTTTAAAATCACTCTGGACTGAAATTGGCTGATGTGAGCACCCCTCCCTGCCTAGGCAGTCATCTCTGTTCTACTGTCTCCAGCCTGTGGGATTTGAAGCACTGTGAGCTTTAGCCAAATGAGGCACAATCTATGCTACACTAGAATGTTTCCGTTTCTCACAGTTCATGAACACAGCTAATCCTAGGTGGGTAAACTGTAGAGGCCCCTTATCAGAGACTCTACTTGTGTAGGGCCCCCTTGCTTCTTCACAAAGCTCCTTGCCAGCCTCAGAAGACTTTCACTTAGATGTCTTCTTTCTATGAATTAGGAAATTTGATCCACAAGTTTTCTTCTTTAATATTTCTGTCTTAAACCTAAGGTATCAGTTTTTAAGACTGCTGTAACAAAATACTGTCTTTGGTGACATAGATCAACAAAAATTTATTGTCTCCCATTTCTAGGGTATAGATGGCCAAAATTAGTTACCATCAGGACCATGAAACCTTTAGGAGAAGGATCCTTGCTCTTTTCACCTTCAGGTAGCCAAAGACATTCTTTGATTTGAGTAGCATAACTCCAATCTCTATTTCCATCTTTACCTAGTGATTTCCTTTTATGTCTTCACATAATTCCCCTCCATGCATATGCAAATTTCTGACTTCTATGAAGACGTCAGTTATTTTGGGTTACGGTGCACTCTGATGACCTCATGTTAACTTGGTTAGCGAGCACATTATCTGTTTCCATGAATCTGAAACAAAACATCAAGTATATGGAGCAAGGGAGAAGTGGTAGCATGGAAAGGCAATGGAGGGAAACAGTAAACAGTAGACAGAGAGCAGATGAAATCCAGAAATAGTGATCTTTAGACATATGAAAGAAAAAGTGGACCCTAACATAGAGAACTAAGCAAAATGGTAGGTTAGGGGGAGAATCCCCCATTAATTGCTGTAAGCAAAAAAAGAAAAAGAAAGCCTCAAAATCCCTGCAGATGCCTGGTCTGTCACTGTGCAAAAGTAAATTTTAAGATGGGGAATCTTCATACTGCTCAGCAAGTAAATGTGAAAGCAGGGACACTTGCACTTCTTAGCTTGCTCACTTGGGCCTTAATGGGGAGAACAGAAGATCCTGAATTTTCCTATCTCCAAACTCCAATGGCTTTCCCTGCCACTGACTAAGCAAGCAACCACCAGAACAATTTGTGTGGGCCCACAAAACTAGGTGTGCCATGGACCCAGAATCACAAACACAGAACTACTTAGGTGGGAAATGCAAACTATGAGCTGTGCTGCACTGGGAAGCCAAGGACAAACATTGGTAGAGCTGTGTCCAAACACTGGTAAGAGGAAAGAGACCAGCTGTATGTGGAAATGAGCAGGGGTGGTAGAGTAGAGAACTGTGAGGTCAGGGCACACAGGATCAGCTAGAGTCCTGTGCCTTGCCCAGCACAGATAGCTTTGGTTTGACTGCTTCTTACACTCACATAGGACTGGAGAGATTAGTGGAAAGCACCCACTGCCTAGAAAGGACGCCGAAGGGAAGACAGGACTGGGTGCAGCCTGCAATCAATTCCTTCTTATCTAACTAGTTTGGACTTCAGAGAGAGAACTGGCCTCCACCCCTGCATACAAAATAAACTGCAAAAGACAAAGCTGGAGAGAAAATTAGCCCTCTTCCTGGCCAGAACACAATATTGATGGATGTTTTTTGTTTTGATTTGATCTATTTTTTGACTATTTTTGTCTATGTATTTATTTAATGGTGTTTTCTCTCACCATTATTTCTTATACCTTTATCCCATATACTTTTCTTCTTTCCTATCTTTCTTCTCTCTTTTCGTTTCCCTGCCCCTTTTTTTTGTTACTTTTATATTACATTCAGATAGAAATAAAGAAAAAAATAAATAAGCATGACCAAAACATTTAAGAACTCTGGTACATGGTCAAAAGACCAAATCTAAGAATTGCTGCAGACCTAGAGAGAAACGAGATGGAGTGCATACTGAAAAGAAAGACTTGGAGTCTGCATGAAATTTGCAAGCAAGAAGGAAAGCTGGGGATGTGAGAAAGGAGAAAGGACTCAGACCCAGAGTGTTCCACTCCTTCAGTATTTATTGAGTTGCTGTGTATAGCTATTGATCATGAAGCATATGTGGATTAATAGTTAACTTCTGGATAAAATAGGGTATATTTTTAAACTTCTGTGCTCTGCAAAACAGCATGTAGCACTATTGAATGTAGGAACAATCATGTGTGGAAGGAATTCAGACCAAAAATAATCACAAGAGATAAAGAAGGTCAGAGCTTATTAATAAAGAGAGCAATCAATCAGGAATATATGATTGTAAATATATATGCACTAAACATTGGTGCACCCAATTTTATAAAATAAATACTAGTGGATATGAGGGTCAGATAAGTTCAGTTAACAATAATAGTGAGTGACTTCAAAACTCCATTCTTATCAATAATAACCCAGACAAAAAAATATAGAAAATTCAGAGCTAAACTGATCTATAGATCAAATGGATTTAATAGACATTTAAAAAAATTTCCATCCAGCACATAAGGAATACACATTCTTGTCAGCAACCCATGGAACTTTTCTCCAAATACATCACATTTTAGGACATAAAGCAAGCCTTTACGAATAAAACCGAATTCAAATTATTTCTTGTACCTTATCAGACCATAATGGATTAATATGAGAAATCAGTAGCAAAGAAACTATACAAATACTTGGAGATTGAATAATAAGCTTTTGAATGATATTGGGGTTTTGAAGAAATCAGGGAGGAAAATTTAAAATTTCTAGAATCAAATGAAAATGAAAATACCTTCTGTATACAGAAAAAATCTATTCTAAGAGGGAAAATTATAGCTGTAAGTTTCTACATTAAAAATCAGAGATATATTAAGTAAATAACCTAATAATGCAAGCTCTTAGAAAAATAAGAAAAGGCCAAACACAAAATTAGTGCATGAAAAAATACTAATGATGAAGGAGGAAATTAAATAAATGAGCTAAGAAACAACAAAATGAATGAATGAAACAACAAAGAGTTGATACTCTGTAAAGATAAACAAGATTGACCAACAATTAGCTAAGCTAACCAAAAGAAAAAGAAGATATATATTAACAAAATTAGAGATTAAAAAGGTCATACTATAGGCCAGGCATGCTGGCTCACATCTGTAATCCTAACCACTGGGGAGGTGAAGATCTGGAGGATTGTGATTTGAGGTTAGTACACACAAAATAGTTGGTGAGTACCCATCTCAGCCAATAAGTTGGGCATGATGGTGTTTGCCTGTTATCCCAGCTATATGAGATGCCTAAATAGGTCCAGGCCACCTGGTCCAGGTCACATGGTCCAGGCCACCTGGACAAAAATGTAAGATGGTATTCGAAAAACAACTAAAGTAAAAGGGAGTACAGGCATGGCTCGAGGGGTAGATCATCTGTCTAGCAAGTGCAAGACTGTTAGTTCAAACTCCAGTACTGCTAAAACAGGAGGGAGGTCACTACAAGAGAAATTGTGAAATCAAGAGGATCATTATGGAATATTTTGAAATTTTATATTGCGATAAATTGTAAAACAAAAAGAAATGAATACATTTCTAGGCAAAGTTCTAAAAAATTTTGAACTATGAATAAATAAATAACTGAAACAGATTTACAATGAGCAATGAGATTAAAGCAAAATAAAGAATCTCTCAACAAAGAAAAGTCCAGGACCAGATGTGCTTACAGCTGAATTCTACCAGACCTTCAAGGAAGAACTAACATCAATGCTCCTTAAACTATTCCATAAAATAAAAAAGTAAGGAATACTAACAAACGCCTTCTATGAAGTCAGTATAGCCCCAATATCAAAACTAGCAAGAACACATACAAAGAGAACTACAACAATTCTCTTGATGAACCTAGATGCAAATACTTTCAATACTTGCAAACTGAATTCGGCAACATACTAAAAAGATCATACAAAAAATGATCATACATCATATCATGATCAGGTTGGTTTCTTTCAACAGACATAAGTATGGTTCAGGATATGCAAGTCAATAAAAGCAATACAGCAAATCAGGGACAAAAATCATGTGATCAACTTAATAGATGCAGAAAAAGGCTTTGACAGAATTCAACGTCCAAACTTGCTAAAAGTTCTGAAGAAACTAGAAATAGAAGGAATATACCTTGCCACAATAAATGTAATATATGACAGACCTATAGCCAACATTATACAAAAAGTGGAAAAACTGAAAGCACTTCCTTTAAAATCAGGAATGAGACAAGAGTGTCCACTATCATCACAGAAATAAAGCAAGAGAAATAAATAATAGGGATATTAGAAAGAAAGAAAGAGGAAGAAGTTAAATTATCCCATTGGTAGTTGATATGGTTCTATGCTTAAAAGGCCTTAAAAACTCTACCAGAAAACTCCTGGAGCTAATAAACATTTTCATTAAAGTGGCAGTATACAGAATCAATATACAAAAATCCATAACTATTCCATACACCAATAATGAATATTCTGAGAAGGAAAACAATCCCAGTCACAATAGCCTCAAGAAAATTAAAATAAAAAAAGGGCTGAAGGCGTGACTCAAATGGGTGATCACCTACCTAGCAAGTGTGAGAGCCTGAGTTCAAACCCCAATATCATCACAAGAAATAAAGAAATTAAAATAAAGTAAAATACCTAGGACTAACCCTAACCAAGGAGGCTAAAGACCTTTACAATGAAAATTATAAAACACTGAAGAAAGAAATTGAAGATGATAACAGAAGATGGAAGGACCTCCTGTGTTCATGGATTGGCAAATTAATATTGAGAAAATGGCCATATTACTGAAATCAATCTACAAATTCAATAGAATGGACATCAAAATTCCAATACCATTCTTCACAGAAATAGAAAAAGTTCCTAAGATTCATATGAAAGCACAAAAGATTCCAAATAGCCAAAGCAATCCTGAGCAAAAAGTGCAATTAAGTATCAAAATACCTGATTTCAAATTATATTATAAAGCCATAGTAACTAAAAGAGGCATGTAGACCAATGGAATAGAATTAAGGACCCATAATAAACCCACACAGCTACAGCCATGTGATTCTCGACAAAGTTGTTAAGTCATAAGTTTAAGAAAAGATAGACTCTTCAACAAATGGTGCTTGGAAAACTGAATATCCAATTGTAGAAAACAGAAACTAGATCCCTATCTTATACTCTGTACCCCAAATCAATTAAAAACTGGTGAAAACCCGTAACGTAAGACTCAAAACTTTGAAACTCCTACAGGAAGACATAGGGAAGACAGTTCAAGATATATGTATGGACAATGACTTTCTAAATAGGACACCAACTGCTCAGGAAATAATAGCAAGAATTAACAAATGGGATTGCTTCAAATTAAAAAGCTTCTGCACAGCAGAAGAAACAGAATAAAGAGATGGCCTACAACAGAATGGGAGAAAATCATTAACAGCTATCCATCTGGCAAGGAATTAATATCTGCAATAAATAAAGGACTCAAAAATTTAAGTACCAAGAGAACAAGTAATTGAATCAATAATGTACAAGTTAATTGAGCTGATAGTTCTCAGTTCTCAAAGGAAGTACAATAAATAGATGAAATAGCCATCAGGGAGATGCAAAACTACATTGAAACCACGCATGGTGGAGTGCACCTGTAATCCCAGCTACTAGGGAGGCAGAAACAGAGGATCATGAGTTTGAGGCCAGCAGAGCACAGTTAGTGGATCCTGTCTCAAAAACAAAATAAAAACCAGGACTGGGGACAGATCAAGTGGTAGAACACTTGCCTAATAAGTACGAGGCCCTGCATTTAATCCCCACAACAAAACAAACAAAAACTACATTGAGATTTCATCTCACCCTATTCAGAATGGCTGTTATCAAAAAACAAAAAACCATTGCTGGTGAGGATTCTGGGAAAGAGAAACCCATATACACTGTTGTAGGAAGAATCAGTCCAGCCACTTTGGAAATCAGTATATAGTTTCTCAAAAAAAATTAATTAGGGCTACCATATGACCCCACTATACCACTCCTGGGTAACTATCCAAAGAATCAAAATTAGCATGCTATAAACATATCTGTACACCTTTGTTTATTGCAGCACTATCCACAACAGCCGAGTAATGGAATCAGCGTAGGTGCCTACTGATGAATGATTGGATAAAGAAAATGTGGTATATATAGACAAAATCAAGTATTATTCAGACTTAAAGAATGCAATAATGCTGTTTGCAGGAAAATGGCTAGAACTGGAGATCATCGTGTTAAGTGAAAGAAGCAAGTCTCAGAAAGAAAAATATTCCATGTTTTCTCTCAAATGAGGTATCTAGATTTAAAAATAGATACAAAGTCAAAGGGACTCTTTGGGGGCAGGGGCCACCAGTAGTGGAGGAGAAGACTAGAGAGGGTAATCAGGAGTTGAATGCAATTGAAACTACATTATATACCTGTATGAAAATATCATAATTAAACGCTGTGCATGTGTAATTAGTATATGCCAATAAAAAGATCCTATTTCCAAATCAGGGCATATTCTGAGTTACTAGGGATTAGGACGTCAATATTTCTTAGACGGAGGTGACACTATTCAATACCTAACATCTAGATGGAAATGTAAATTTATAGCATAAGAACCTGGTGATTCTTTCACTTAACTCCAATGACAATTCTATTTTGACAATAACAGCCTTCGTTTTTGGCCAGAATTTTGGGCAGTGTGTGGGATAATTGGAGGAAGAAGAGTTTTAGGTAATAGGATATTCAAAATAATAACAATAGTAATGATATTGACAGTTACTCGTAGTGTGTGCCAGAAACTGTTTTAAGTGTTATACATATAATTAATTTACCCTTTATCCATAGAAATATTATTACATATGTTTTACAGATGAAGCAGCAGTGAAACATGGAGGGAAACAAAAACACATTGGCCAGTATTTCGCATATCACTGGAACACACAACATTATAATAGAGTAAGATAATTCCTACAAATATTTACAAGGTACTAGAGGAGCATAAATGAAATAAACTTCCACAAATTTATAATAGAATCATGTGTACTACTCACACATTTAATGAACAATTTATATTTTATTCTTTCATGGTGTAAGCTTTCTATCACAAGTGCTCTCTATTTTCTAGGGATTTTAAGTTTTTCTTCTGTGGTCACAGGCAAATTATCCTTGTTTACCACCACATGACTAAGTGTTCACTATTTATTACCTCTTCCTCACTAGCAACATTATTTAGTGGTGTATGGTCATTCTAATGCTCACTGTTGGCTACCCAAACATACAAACAAAAAAGTACCCATACTAACAAAAAAGTGTTTTGTTAGTATGTTAGGGAGCTAATTTATGGGGGGAGGTGGTAACACAAGGCCACATTTTAGTGAAAACTGGCTTGAAAAAAAAAACAAAATGAACAATTATTACTGTGCCAATACACTGACAGCAAAAAATAAAGATAAAAATAAATAAATGGCAGCAAAGAGACCTTTTCTCTGTGTTACTAATGAAACTCATTTTAATTTAATTAATTAACTTTTTATGGTACTAGGGATTGAAATCAGGGCATGGATCTTAATAAGCAAGTGCTTACCCACTTAAGCCTCACTTCCAGCCATTTTGGCTTTTTAGTCTGTATATGTTCTCATGCTAACTTTGCCGAGTCTGGCTTCGGATTACAATCTCACCTCCACCTTCCAGATAGCTGGTATTATAGACATGCACTGCCATGCCCAGCCCTTGAAACTCATTTTATATGGGAAGAATTTGTCATTCATAAGAATAGAAAAATAGACAAGAAAGGAGATATTTGTTAACGCTGCTGACCTCATGGTGGCATTTGTACTTTCCTTTGGCAGAAGGAAGGATAGATAATTTTCAGATCCTGAGAAAGTTTAGGTGAATTAGTCATTGATTACAACATAAAGCCTCTGGATCTATAGCAATATCTGACCATACTTTGTAAACATATGCTTCATAAATCATAGAAATTCAGAGTAGAGTAGAGCAGAATCTTCCAGGTAGGACCTTTTCATTGACTTTTTCATCCTCCAGCCTCTGGCTCCTTGAGGTCTTTAAAAAACTGTGTGGGTAGAAACTTTAACTCTAGATAAACTTTTTTGATTATAAATAGCACTTTTTCATAGTACCTATGGACACTGGGAAAACTACCCAGACTTAGGTCTCACTTTCCTATTTTCTGGCTTATTAGTTCCCAAATGGTGTTCCCAAATGATGTCTGTCCTGCTGACCTCTGAGGCACTACCACACACCACTAGAATGGCTAAACTTAAAGCGGGGGACTCACTAGGTACTTATGGGATCTGGAGCAATAGCAGCTCTCCTATGCTGATAGAACGTGATCTGTTTTGAAAAACACTTTGGAATTATCTGCTGAAGCTGAACATGATTGAATCCTATGAGCAAGGGGTATTACTGGCCAACAATTGACAAACATGTACGTGTTTGTACATGATGTGCTCACTGTAAAGGAGCAAATATAGTCATCTTAAACTGACAGAGGCCACTCTGGGAAGGGGACCAGAAGTAGTGAAGAGGTCTGGTAAAGACAAACCAATGTGGATTGCAATACACAAGTGCATGGAAGCAACACTAGGAATTTCTCTGTATAGCTAGCTTTACCTCAAATTAGCAAAAATGCTTTCTTTCTTATCATCTCTTATGTTTTCTTTTCAACAAAATTGAAGAACAAGAGGGTGGAACAGGTTCTGCCCAGAAGTGGGGAGGGGGAGGGCGGGAGGAGGGGGAGGAGGGGGGATGTGGCCTAAACAATGTATACACATGTAAGCAAATATAAAAACAACAAAATAAAGGAAAGGAAAAAAATAAATTTGGAAAACAGGCAACAACAAAAAAGACTGCATAGCCACATCACTGAAAACAGCACAAATTAGAAAATGTCCAAATATTCATCAATAAAAAAACAGATAAAAGAAATGCAGTATATCTTTATTCATCATATCATATTAAGATTAAATGAAGGGAAACAGCTGCCCAATGAAATGTGTTTTTCACAAATATGTGGCTGAGTAGAAAGAGGCTAGACACTCATAAGCAAAACATTATGATTCTAATTATTAAATACTAAAAACAAAATAAATGATTTCTAACATTAAAAGTAAGAACAGTGGTGTCTCTTGAGATAAGATAGCCTTTGGCAAGGACTGGTTGAGAGAGAGGCCATTCTGGGGTGAGTATGTTCATATTTCTTGACCTGGGGATGGTTATATAGGAATTTGTGGTAATTAATTGAGCCAGACATATATGTTTTGAGTACTTTTCTTATATATAGACTAGATTTGCAATTAAACACATACAGACCACACACATTAGTAGTTCTATGGTTGGCACTTCTGGGGAGGGAAATGGGAATGAAGTCTGAAATGTACAGAACTCTCAAAGTCTCTATTTCTGTTCTGCTTGAACTTGTACACTTATATATGAGTGTATTAGTAGTGTAATTGTTTTCAGTTAGGATCTTGTTATGTTGTCTGGAATCTTGGCCTCCAACTTGCTATCCTCCCGTCTTAACATCCTGAGTAGCTGGGATTATAAGTGTTTATCATCACCCTCAGCTCCTATTAGTATAATTTAAAAAAAAATTTAAGACATTGAAAGTGCAATAAATATGTACCTTAATACCATTTGTACTTATGTATCCCTCAGTTATTCCTTTTTTAAGTTGAATCGAGAGGGGATCACTTATGCTATTTTAAGTTGAGTCTGCCCTGGAACCCTCTGTGTTTCCATTTTCTGTCACCTTGATAACAAAGTTACCTACCATTATACTTGCATTACTTAAGTAACATCAATTAGCATGCATTATGCTGTGTGTACCTTTATAGCTCTAGAGTCCACTTCAAATTGGAATGTCTGGTGGTCAATACTAAGATTCATTCATTTTGCCTGGTGCAAAAGGTGTCATAAATTATAAAAAGATACAAATACCCCTTTTCTGAGGAAAGGTAATGAAATACTTCCACATCTATTACATCTTTTTTTTCTTTATAACATCTTTTAAAAAGGAGAAACATGGATAATTTTCACTTGGAAAAACTGATATGGAAAAGCAAAACTTACATGGTGGCAAAAATTGGTCTAAACATCAGAATAATTGTCAGTCTAAAATTACTCACTACATAATATGATTATCAATAACTCAAATATTCCATATATAAAACCTGTCAAAATATCATTTATTATGCATACTTGAATTCAGTAGCACTAAAATATTTTTAACCTTTATCATAAAATTTAGTTTCTAGTGTAGACTACCTTCCATGCTGTAGCCATACAGCTATGAAACTGTAAATTTGCAAAGGTATCTTGAACCACTACTATCTTTTTAGTTGCTATTCTCATGGTTTGAAATCAATTTCTTTATATCATTCTCATCACTATTTCCCTCCAACACTTGGCAATCTCCTATTGACTCTACAATGCTGAGCCCAGGTAGTGAACTTGATATCCTGTCTTGCTCTTCCCATGCATAATTTAGGCATCCTGTTCTGAATTCCCTCAACATTTTCCTAGTGGTTTCAGACTGCACTGTAAACGTTGACTTGTTTCTAGCCATTCTCTTCAACTCTCTCCTGCACAAGAATATGAGTTCCTTGAGAGAAAGTATGATAGGTTCTTATTTCCTTTTTCTTTTATTACTTAATACATTGCCTGGAACTAAATATATATATATCTGTTTAGGGCAGGAGAGTTTTTTGTCACCACCTATATATTATTATGTTGATTACATCTTCCATTTAGGAAACCAGTAAGAAGGAAAGCCTTGCCATCTAGTAGCAGAGTTAGAACAAGATTTTATTCTATTTTTAAAAGATATTCAAAGTTGTTCCATCTCACCAGTAGCATAGTGGTAACCTCTAAGTGTGAAGTATCAGCTTAATTTTATTGCCATTCATAGATTTATATATGTTAGAACTAAGAAAATGCTTCATCCATTCAAATGACTAAATGTTCTTAGATGCTTATGTATGCCATTATTTATGAAAGGGTTTCATTAGGGAAAGACAGGTGTGAAGCCAATAAGGACAAGTACAGGAGATGTATTTCTGTGCTTCTCTCAGGAAGATCACTGGATGAGCTGTTTACCCTTATGCACACACAATCTCCACTCTAGGGCTTTGTGACTAAGCAACAGGTCTTTTTTTTCCTACACAAACTTTGTTAGTATGACACTGTCAGACTGTCAGATCATCTAAGCAAATGGGAAAAATACATTGTTGTTTTTTTCCCATGAGTCCTTAGCATCTGTAGCTAATTATAAGCAAGCACTTAAGACAATTCACTTATGCAATCTCTCATTCTCTCTTCTAAAACTTAGTGCATGCAAGTAATACAAATTGATGCATGGATAGGTTAATATGAGTAAAACTGAAATTTTAATTTAATGTGCTCTGTATGTTATTTTTGAACATATTCACTTGCACTATTATTTATACCTAAACTTTTATTTTTTACAGCTTAATTTGCATTATTTAATACTAAAACAAAGGTGGGCATGTAACCCAGTGTTAGAGTGTTTACTTGCCAGTGCTAGACTCTGGGTTCAACACAAAGCACGACAAAAGAGAATTCTAAAACAATAAAACTGGGAAACCATGTTTAGATCATATTTCTTCTAAGTCTGGAGAGCATGAGGTTTTTTAAAGTTTTATTTTATGAAAGATGAATTTTATTTATTTTTCAATTTTAAAAGACATTTAACAAAAATAAAAAAACTTTCACAGTTTGAAAGTTCTCTTTATTAGTGGACAAAAGAAATTAAAGGAATCTTTTTTGCATTGTTGGGGATTGAACCCAAAATTTTATGTATGCTAGATGGGTGTTGTATCACTGAGCTATTTATCCAATCCAAGAATTCTGTTTTGATTAATCAGATTAATCATAATTAAAATTACTACATGCTTGTATTTCAGAAAATTTAACCTGAATTTACAAAGGTAAGGTGACTAATGCAACTTTCCAATGTGCTGTGAGCAGAAAGAAGGGCTACTAAGAAGAGTGTGAGGGTAGGGGTGAGGGTGCTGAGAGGACTTGAAAGATGCTAATGGAAAAGATGGAAGGAAAGTACAGGACTGCATTTTTCTTTCTTTCTTTCTTTCTTTTTGGTGGAACTGGGGTTTGCACTCAGGACTTTGAGTTTATAAAGCAGACACTCTACCACTTGAGCTCTACCTCTACTCCATTTTGCTCTCGTTATTTTGGTGATGGGATCTCACAAACTATTTGCCCTGGCTGGCCTTGAAACACAATCCTACTGATCTCAGCCTCCCAAGTAGCTAGGATTATAGGCGTGAGCCACTGGAGCCCAGCTGCATTATTGAGGAGCTCCATCTATTAGAAAGAGGCCAAGAAGACAGAGAGAACAATGGAGTGTTATTGTGAACCTGAGTGAAAAATGTTTAACATTCCTTGATGAAAGTGGTGATGGATAAAGGTTTATGGATTTAGAAGAAATCATAGAGTTCATGTTGTAGATACAAATTTCAAACTATGTCTATATATTGACAAATATTAGATTCATAGTAATTTTAACTTTAGTAATTATTAGGACACTTCTGCCATCATATCAAAGATTCAGTGTCATCTGTAAGATTTGTTTATGTATGCATAGATTATAAGGATTCACTTATTTCACAATTATTATTAAGCATTTCCTGCTTGCCAGCAGCTGTTCTTGGTGTTTGGAACATATCAGTAAATAAAACAAAGAACCTTATTCCCATGAATCATATGCTTTGAAGTTATAGAAGATGTAGGCAACAAATAATAATAATAATAATAATATTATAGTAATAATAAATTAGTAAATTACGTGTTAGAAGCTGATATAATATATTGGGGCTATGTCTCTCAAATAGCCATTGTTCTCAATCCGTTCCAGTTCAAGAGGTCTCTGCAGAAATCTCTCCCCATCTTTTGCTTCTTTAGGTTTATTTATTCTTTCAAACCCTATTCTCCTTCTTGTTCCTTTATATGGTGCTTTTATAAACTACTGTTCTCTACCCAGTTTTCCAGCTGCAGTAATTGGGACCAGTTTGGGGTATATTATTTGCTACAAATTTCATGTGCTTTCTCAGAGTCCCTTGCATGTTTTTTTTCTCTTGGTTAATGGATCAGGATTTTGGATTGGAAGCAAATACCACACAATTCAAGGTGAGGATCTGCTTTCCTGAGCGGCTAGAAGGTAGAACCCTGAGATGTGGGGAGTTTGCTCTTTATAACATCAAACTTGACCACATGTAGCAAGAATAGTTCAGAGTCCACAATCTATATGCACAGGAATTATCACATTTCCTTATATTCTACAAATGTATTTTCTTTAAATTTGATGCCCTATCCCATTAAGATGTAATCTTCTCTAACACCAAAAGTGAAGTTTCTGATACCATACCTAATCATACCAGTCTTCTAATCACATTGTCTTCTCAGTTTTTCATTGCTTTGTGCACTCTGTCCTTTCATTTCTCTAATACTTCATCTTATGATACATTATAATTTACTGTGGTGGAGTCAGGAATGCAACCAGGGTCATATCTTCTTACGAATATTATGAAGCTATTTTTTAAAAAAGTAATATTATCTCTCCAGAGGTTTTCTGAGGAACAGGGTCTTTCTGCAATCCAGGTTCCCACAGACCTAATCCCTTTCCTATTCTTTAGAATAATTTTTTTAATTTCCTGACTTCTCTAAGGTACACAGCTTTCCTTATTCCCCCAAAGTTTGTCTTTTCCAAATAAAATTTTGGAGCTCATTAAACCAATAATTGTAATCTATGACAACTAAAAAACTACATCCCTTTCACTGGGAACATGCATAGGTTCATCTTCAAACTCTCGCAAGAATTTGGAGAAGTTATTTATCTTCCATTCTGCCGATACACCAAGGAATAGGAAAAAGCACTTGTTTTCAAGTTAAGTAGGTTTTCATATTAAAAAAGGAAAAACCTAAATTTTATTACAATACTGAAGAGGTAAAAATCCATAACATGATTTTGAGGCTGGATAAAGCCTCAAAAAAAAAAAGTGGAATAAAGAAAACCCTCCAGTTATTTTCATTCTGTTCTTTGTTTTCATGGTACAGGGGATTGAAGCCAGGGTTTCACAAGTGCTAGGAAAGTCCTCTATCATGGAACCTTATCACCGGTCTGACCCTGAGGTTTTTGACTTGAGAAAAAATAAAGTCTCTTCATGCTTTTTATGAAGATGATTAAAACATTAGGGGGAATCAGTTTTATGTGAAAATGAGCCATTTAGTGGAGGAATTTTGTTTGAGGTACTTCTGGAACATGAACTTGAAATGTCCAGGGACATTTAAGCCAATTTGTAGTGATGAAAAGAACTCCCAGATGAACAAGTTGCATCAGAGAAAATGAAAGCATTTATCCATTCCTGGCTTCCCCACCAGTGTTCTGAATTCCATTCCCTCCAATTTCTGCCCCAAGCTTGCTCTTTCTGTTATTGTGCCTTCTTTCAACCCTCTTTCTTCAATCACTACTTCACTTATGGAATAAGTACCTCTGACCATAAACAAGTTCCAGTATAAAGAAAGAACAAGAAAAGGAAAGAAGGGGAGAGGGAAAGAAGGGAGGTAATAGGAAGGGAGGAAGGGAAGGAGAGAAGACAGAAGGTTTTCCTAACCTTAGCAACTGTGCCTTCCATGATCACTTTTAGTGTATGGCTCCCAAATCCCTTTCCAGCCTCATTTTTTATGTTCTCTTTATTAAACATAGGTCTTTAAACAATAAGCATCTGTCTAATATCATGCCACCACTACCAACTCAACATTTCTAAAACTACTCATGATGTTTGACACAACCCTGTCTCACCCATATCAATAAATATTAAAGGTATTTTTGTTGTTCAGTTATAACTTTATCTACTTCTCTCATTTGCTACATTGGTTTACTCACTGGGTCATGATAATCAATTATTCATTTCTGCCTTAATTTATTTATATTATTATCTTTGCCCAGCCAAATTCTATCTTTTTCTCAAGGTCCACATAAAGTGTGACCTCCTATGTTAAGTGTCTCATAACAATCTTGTCTGATTAATAATGTACCTCAGAATCAATGGAATTTTTCATCATGAACTTGCCATGAAATACATTTGTTGATTGGTTATTCACAGTTTTATGTTTTGGGTCTTACTCTAAAGTGTACACTGGAAGCTTTACTGTCAAGTTGAACCTTATATTTTTCATAATGCTCTGCATGCTTGATAGAAATTTTATGCCCACTAAAAGCTTGGTGATGTCCTCCAGTACAGCTCCTCGATCAAGTCCCTTTCTCCAAGGATAACCTGCAGTAATCATTGACTTTCTTATTCACAATTCTCCAGGTTTGTAATCTTGAGCAATTGCTTGACTTCTTGAAACCTTAATTTCTGAATCTTTAAAATAAAGATATTACCAACACTTAGCTCATAGAGTTGTGAGGATTAAATTTAAAAGTTCATGTGAAGCTCTTAACAGAGTGACAGTCACTATATCTAATAAATATTATTCATTAGAATTTTACTGTCATATAGTTTTAACTATGGCCCTATAACTGTATAATGATGGAAAATTCAGAGATATCTTTATCTTCTCCTCCTTTCTTACTTCACATTTGATCAATTGTTCATTACAATAATTCTCTAATCAGCAACATAGTAGTACTCCTTCCAGAATGAGGTCCTAATGACCTCTTCTTATAGATAGTGCAATCATTTTATGCCTGATCACCTAAATAAAACCCACATTGCCAAGCATGCTACCTAGAGCACCAAATTCAACATGCCATTCTCATAAACAAAACTTTTAAGAAGCTCTAGGGTCCTGCTCTATTCGACAGAATCAAATCAAACTTTAATTAGCATCCATGACTTTTCATAAAGCATACACTACTTCATTCTAACAAACCAAATGTGAAAAGGTATTTTCAAGACAAAAGAGGAATTTTGAAAATAGGCAAGTTACGAAAATAATAAATTATTTTAATTTTCCTATGAGTAATAATAGCTTTGAGTTATATGAAAAAGTGAGTGCATGTGTTAGAAATGCAAGCTAAATAACATAAGGATATAATGTGAAACCCTGGAATTTGTTTTAAAATAATTTAGAAAAAAAGATTGATGAATCAAGTTTGGAAAATCTTGGTAATGGCCGCATATGGTGCATTTACTCTTGCTCTGCTTTTGAGTATTGTTTAACACTTTTAGCAGCACTAAGGTTTGAACTCAAGGCCTCATGCTTGCTAGGCAGGTGCTCTTACTGCTTGAGCCACTCCACCAGCCTCTTTAACATTTTTTATACTATGATAAATGATAAAGGATAATAAGTATTATAAAAAAAGCCCTTTCCCTGCTCTAAGCTAATCACTTTTATTGCTCTCTTTTAGCAGTTATTATGTATACAAATGTAATATATATATTATATGTCTATATAAAATTTTCAGTTGTCTAGTGGATTGTAAATTTAAGAAAGCTTGAATATCTTAGTTATCCTTATAATCATTAAATTTTCTAATGTGGATCCTTTTACACAATATTTTATGTACTAAATAATTGTGGAAATGGAGGTGGGAAACTTGTAAAATAAAATGACAACCAAATATCTCTGCAAGAAAGGATTATTTCTTTGATAACAAAAGAAGTAATGCATTTTTAATGCTGTAGCATTTTTAACCTGACACCTAATTAAGTAACTGGAAGAAAAAGTGGTAAAATTAAGAGCCACTGTTAACATGAGTAATTATACCAGAAATTTGTAACCACTGTGTGTGGCAACAAATAACTTTTTAAAATGGAAAATACAGAGTTTACAGACACAATTCTCACAAATTATCCAAATGAAAGTGTAGCAATGGCACAATTGTTAGGGGAAAAGATATCCTGAAGGGAAATATTGATTGTGTTACACGGTTTGAAGCTTTAAGAACAGGAGGAGTTAAAGATAATTTTACACATACAAAATGTGATTCTCTGGAGAATCACTTTTACCACTGATGTATTCACTTGTATGGCCAGAATCAAGCAATTCTTATCTCTCCCTTGATTACTGGCATGAAACAGCTTCTAAAATATTTTAGAGAAAAACTGCATATTTATTTTTCGTGCAATAGGTTACCTCTAGCAACACAAATTTTTTTTTTTGTTTAATTTCCATTTGGAAAAAAGTAATATCTTTTTTCTTTTGAAATGTGTCCCTCCAGTTGCAGACATAATTCATGCCATATCAGCAATGTTTAGTCTTTTAGAAAAATCTTTCCCTCTGCCACATAGGAAGGCAGGTGGCCTGGCTTTGGTCCTCGTTGTTCAGTGTCATTGCACACCTGGATTCATGTTCAGCCTCAAATAGAGCAGGTGGGATGAGAGTGGGCTGCCATGCTGGAAATAATTGGACTAAATACAGTGGTTTGCTCCTGCCCCAGGCAGGCTCACTGAGTGGGTGGGTGGGCATGGGCTACAGAAGGCTTAGGAGGGAGCCAAATAGAAGGGCAGATAACGCAAACACAGACTTTAGATTCTAAAATAATCCCGGGAATTAAATAGGGCCTGGCAGTCTACTTACACAGTAGTTAAATACTGGTTAACACCAAGGCAGGTGCTTCACATTGGCTGGACAATTGTAAGCGCTTGGATAAATATTAGCTGTTGATTTATTCTCACTGTTTTAAGAGTGTCAGTTTCCCAGCCTTCAGGTAGTCTACTAATTTACTCTATCTAGCCCCTTGTTTATTTACTTATTCACTCGTAAACTCGCAGCAGAGGAAGTGTCAGCTATTAGTTAAAGGATGATTGCAATTTGCTTTACCTGTGTACGTTTGCAAGCAAAAATAGAGTGAATGGCCTGATTAGCTCTGTGTTTTAGGTGTGGGACCTTCCTAAAGAGGAAGAATTGTGTTGTTCATCTGTGATGTTTGATCATTATGAGAAATCAAAAGGATATGTGTTTTGCATGGAAAAAATCATACAAAATCACTGTGAAAAGGCATACTGAGTCTGAAAAACTTATCTGAAATACTGTGGAAAAATTTGTGACAGTCATTTGGATGTTTCCAAAATATTGAAGTTTGAGTTATTCATTAACTCAACAGCTTGAGCTGTTCGACTCATTGTGCTAGATGATGGGACACAAGTAGGAATGAAATGTAGCCTGTGATCTCACAGCCTGTTGAAGGAGACTGGTCATACAAGCAGCCAGCCATTACAACATGACACGTGTGTGAAGATGGAGGTGTGCACACATGCTAAGGACATCAGACAGGGACTGCTCTTCAGAGGAAAAAAGCCAACCCTTTTCATGTGCAGTATGAACAGCTTCAAAACTGGAATGGCAACTTTAAAAAATGTAAATGTCCCAAAGTCAATGACCTTACCCAGTTACATGTGTTAATATGCACTTCTAGAATATAATTTCAAAGAAAATCATATGGCTGGATTGACAGCAGCAGTTTGGGGCTTTGTTGAATATAAGTGACAGAACCCTAATTCAAAAGGACTCAAGACAAGGGAGTATTAAAAGTCTCATGGAACTAAAAAATAGCAGGAGCTGCAGGTACTTCAGACACATCTGCATCCAATCCTCAAATGCTGGCATCAGGAATCTGTTTCTTTCCATCGCTCTTGGTTTTCTTCCATGCTTCCTTCCTTGTTAGACAAGCACAGGGAACGTTCTGCAAGTCCTGGCTTAATACAACAAAATTCAAGAATAGTGGGAATGAATACACTCTACTACCAAGTGCTCCAGGAAAATATCTGGTGGCCTCTGTTCAGATCAGCTGCCCAATCTTGGCTGATCACAGGGGCCAGGACAATGTGAGACTGCAAATGGTCACCTTGGTCACATGCCCGTTGTCAGAGAAGGGAATAGAATCAGCTGACCTAAATCAGTTGAACTGAGTGTAAGAGTTACTTACTTGTGGGAAATTGAGGAACTCATTAAAAGAATGATTGCTGGGCACTCCCATTATCAAAATCCATGGGTTTCTTTTTAAATTACATTTTTATTTTGAGATAATTGTAGACCCATATGAGTGTTTAAGTATTGAACATTTTTCTTAAATTAAAAAATGCATCAATCCATTCAAACTTCGTAAGGTATTCATAAAAAAATATTGCAATAATTTATTAGAGGAAAATGTTAATATGTATTTAAAATCAACACCTCCGTTTTAGAGTTTAAAAAGACCTTGTATTGGTCTGGCTTCTCCAGGAAAACAGAACCTATAGGATAGACAGATGACAGATAGGTAGATAGATGGTAGATAGATGAGAGAGAGGACAGAGAGAGAGAGAGAGAGAGAGACAAAGAGAGAGAGAATAAGGAACTGGTTCATGCAATTAGGGGGGCCAAGGAGTATCAAGTTCTACAATTGTAAACTGGAGACGTAGTTGTAAACTGTGGACTTAGTGTAAGTTCCAGTCCACATCTGATCCAAGGGCAGGAGACAATTAGAATGCTAGCTATAAAACAGTCAGGCCTCTGCCTGAAACCTTTTCTTCTTTTTAATCTTTAGAGTAGCTTTTTGACGTTATTTGGACAAAAAGGTCTCATTTTTAAATTTTCACACATGTATATAAAGGTACTTTGATCAAACTTATCACTCTGTTATTTTATCTTCCTTGCTCCACCTTTTAAACAATTTAAGAGATTCATTCTATTTTCAAACATGTGTGTAAAGTACTTCCATCGTGTTTACTTCCATCACTTGCTCCTTTCACCCTCCTCTCTCTCTCTGGTTTTCATCTCCAAACAGTCTCTGTTTTACACTCATGTCATTCATTTTTCCTTGGGTCTAGATTCCTTATATGATTGAGAGCATGTGATATTTGTTTTTCTCATTCTGGCTTATTTTACTTTCTTACTCAGCGTGTTGTTCTAGCCAGGCCTTCAATGGATTATATGAGGCCCACCTACATAGGAAAGAACAATTAGCATTACTCAGTCTAACAATTCAAATATCAGTGCCATCCAGAAACATTCTCAAAGACATACCCAAACATCTGAGCAACTCATGACACAATCTAGTGAACACATACCCAAACCCTCACAGACCCCTAGACTCAAGTCCTAGTTCTGCTCTTAAACATATATGTGACATTAGGCAAACCACTTGTGTTCTCATTTTAAGTACAGTAATGTTTCTGGTCCTACCTATCCCAGAGGATTGTTGGCAAGATTAATAAAGTGACAATATGGTTTTTAAACTGGAAACTGCTACTAAAATGATGCTTTATAACATTTGTTCATAAATTGTATTTTTGAAATGTACATTTTTACTCAATTTTGTATAAAGATTTCTTTCCATTATCTTCTTTCTACTGTCGTAGGATGGCTCAGTCAGAGAGACAGGGCACCAAAGCTTTCTGGAAGCAAGTTTATTAAGCAGGGCAGCAGCAACTCAGTGGATTCGCATCCAAAGCCTGAGCCCCGAGAACAAAGGGGGCTTTTCTTACATACCATTTAGAGCAGGTTACAGAAATGGGGGGTACAGTGTCCCATACATGGTCACTTACTATTTCATTGGCCGTTTTAACCTCTGGAGCAAGGTGACCCTTCTCTGGTCTCACCCCAGGTGGCATTCCTCAAATCCGGAGTTTTCTTAATTTCATGATGGCACTCATCATCATCTCTCATCATCTCCCATTCCCCCCGCCGTCCTTCCACACTACCTCTTATGAACACATGAAAAAAACTTGCACAGAGCACCTAATGTGGTAATTCAGCTTCTTATACTTTAAAGAAAACTAAGCTTTGGGTCTAGCATACTCCTCTCTTAGACTCTTCCAATGGTTCCTTATTTCTTAGTTGTTAGTCACCCCTAAGTTGGCCACAACTTCATGGTTTGCAAGTCTTTAAAATAAGACAGTCTTTCTGTTGTTAGGTAGGTGGGCACTAAAGAGCTTGAGCAAATTATATGAACAATTCCTATTCAGGAGCCTTAGGAATAAGCATCCGTGTGCACACAGTGGCAATATAAATTCTAGAGAATTAATTTATTTACTGAATACACAAGTCAAATAATGCATTGAGCAGGAAGGACTCACAGTGTGAGCTCAAAGGCAACTCTATGTTTATCACTACTGTTTTTGAAAAAGGTATAAAATGGTAGAATTTTCCTCTTCTCATGGTTCAAAACTCAGATATGCCCCAAATACTTTTAGTCCATAAGTAATATAAAGTCTTACAGTCTCATTTATTACAAACATATTTTCAATTCAGTAGTTATATGTATTTTGACCCATTTAGGATGTAAAAGTTAGAATTTTATTTAATCTTAATTTTTTTTGTCACTGGTGGAAATAGGAATGCAGTCCTCTCTTTTTCTCTCCTAAAAATTCCACTTTTCCTCTCCCATGATCCCCTTCTTAGCTTCTGACCATACTTCTTAGCTTCTGACCATATGGGATTAAAGAAAGAAGGATATGGGAGTGTTTGCTCCCATTTCCTGTATGAGGAACAGGAAATGTTTCTCTCTTCTCTCCCTCTGCCTTGTCTATACCTTATTCTGTTATACTAAAATAAGTACTTGCTAAAACTTAAGAAAAAGAAAGAAGGAAATAAAAAGCGTAAAACAGTAAGTTCCTGGTCTTATGTCCATGGCTCACATCTGTAATCCTAAATACTTGGGAGACTGAGATGGGTGGGTCACAGTTCAAGGCCAGCCCAAGCCAAAAAACAAAAGTGTGTGAGACTGCCCTATCAACAGAAAAAAACTCTCATGTGGGCGTACCTGTTATCTCAATGACAGTAGGAATCAGAAGAGTAAAATAGGAGGATCATAGTCTAAGTTGGTGTGGGCAAAAAGTGAAAGTCTAGTTCCAAAGTAACCAGAGTACAAAGGCTAAAGGTGTGGTTCAAGTGGAAGAGCATCTGCCTTGCAAGCATGATGACCTAAGTTCAAACAGCAGTAAAAAGAAATTCTAACTTGAATGGTACAGTGGTAAGATGGCTTTGTTATCTCGTTGTTTGCCAAATTTTACAGATGATTCTTTCTCTCATGAGTGATCCCTTATAGGGAATATTTGATAATATTTGATTACTCCTTTCTGGACAGAGACAATGCATTTTTTTCCCTGAAAAAAATACTTCTTCTTTGGCTCCTGATTTTTTAGTGATCCACTCCATGTAAACTCTTTGTCCATATATTGCTGCCTTTTCAGATGAACAGCTAGAAAAGTTTAACATGGTCCTAGACAGCCTCCTCTACCATTTGAAAACTCTTGCAATTTTTTACTTAACATTTTCCAGTAATACACTCCAATGCCAGTGTGGAAACCAGCTGTTTTGCAAAAGCATCATGTATAAAAATCAATGGATTAGATATCTCTGTGTCCTACGCCTAACTCAGTGCTGGCAACTTAGCCCGAGCTTAATGACTGATCACACCAAAACCCTCATCATTCCACATGAGGTGAGAATGCAATACCTTCATCTTTGTCTCTTGATGATGGAAGTGTTGGGGACTAATGGAAATCTCAAAAAATGATCTTTGAAATTTCTACTATGCACACCCCAGAGTTTGTTCCGTTGAGGTCAATGAATGTTTGTATAACTCATGATACTTCATTCAGACAAGGATGTCTGAGATTCTCTTTGCAACACAGCATTGTATTTATTAATTATTGGTAGGTTGGTTGAAATTCCCAATTTAAACATGGTGAATCACATATCTTGTTTTCCACACTATTTCATCTCTCTGAATCCTCTGATGTATGCTTTTACAGCTGTAGAAAGCCCCATTGATTCATTGACTTCCCCACATCCTTATCATCTACTGAATTTTCTACCAACAAAATCAATCAGATACTCCAATTTTGTCCTTGTGGTGCACCTCTGCTGAATAATGTCTTTGCAGGTTAATTGGACTAGCATCGTTTATGTCATCACTGACAAGCATGATATAAACAGTGACAACTGTCGATAATGCAGCTAATTGTTTCGATTTTAAGATTGAGTGGCAAAATTAGAAATTTGTTCTACATATTCCCAAACATAAACTCTCTTTTATTGGTAAATTTAAGAGCAAATAAAGTTCAGAGACATAGGTTTTACTTTTTAAATTAGCTTATGAATTGTTTGTAACCAAGTAATAAAGAGTCTTAAGCAATAAGTAGATTACATGGTGAGCAAGAAATAACTGTAATCATAAACCACAGTTCTCACCTCCTAAACTACTTGGCCAGCCCCTAAAAGCTGACATAACTAAAACCACACAGTTAATCAAATTCTTGACCCTAGAGATATAGACAGAGTATATCTGATGGAAAAGCAAGTCTATTCTAATTTTGATGGGCTGGTGACATGGGGAAAGATTAATGATTCAGGTTGTAGACAATTTCAGCTCTTATCTATCTGTCTATGTATCTATATCTATGTATATAGAAAAAGAATGAGATAGATGATATACAGATATGGATATAGATATAGATACAGATGTATAAGTATTGGCAAACAAGCTCTTGAAGAAGAAAGCACTGAAAGACTCCATTCTCTAAATCATAAATCTGGAGGAAATAAATGAGATGACAAGGCAAGGTTCTCTCCCCACTTCCTCTCTCTCTCCTTGTTCCCCTCCCTCTTCTTTTCCCCCTCCCTCCCTCCCTGTCCATTTCTCTCTCCCCCTCCCTCCCTCCCTTATTCCTTTTCCTCTCTCTCTCTCTTTCCCTCTCTCTCTCTCTCCTCTCCCCTCTTTATTTTTGAAATAGGGTCTTGCTAGTAGCTTGTAACTTAGGCTGGCCTGTAACTCATAATCCTCTTGCAAGCCAAGGTTTTCTACCAAGCTAAATGTGTGGCATGTAGGCAACACATTGTGTTTGCAGGACACTTTCATGCCATTTGAAATATGTACATTAATTGAACAAAAGATAGAAAGCATTTCCTTAAAAGCTTAACTCACAAGGTGTGTCCTAAGTATTGGCAAAAGCAACCCTCAGAAAGCATAAGAGAAAATAAAATAAAATTGCCATTTAATAAGTCATACTTGTAATTGAGCATGAGAATTTTAAGTGCTAAAACTAAAGCTACTTTTTGAAGATTGTCACGTATCTGGTAATGTTTTCCTGAGCACTTGGCAAATAAAGTTTTTTTTTAACAAAGTGCGATTTCACTTATGTGGTTTACTCAGAGTTAGATTGATTACATTAATAATCAACATCATTTGGGAAGAAAAGATAGTTGTTAAGCCAACCTCAATTTATGATTTATTTATTACTATATGGGAATGTAGCTTTCTATAAAGAAGACTGCTCAGTTTTCTTTTGCTTGCTAAGAGGCAGACATTTTAGAAACAGTGATATAAAAATCAGAATAATTTTGCTTCAAATGGCAGAATACTCTCTTGTAATTGGCTTAAGCAAAAAAGAGAGGCTTTTGGCTTATGAAACTGAAAAACTTAGACAGTGCTATGAAGACAATCTCTGTTCCGTCTATCTCCTTTCCCCTTCTCACTATTGGCTTTATTCATCAAAATGTTCTCCTCTTTTGTTCCAAGGTGGCCAACAGGAGCTGGATCATGTTAGCCCTTATAATTCTAGTTCAGTTGAGAAAAAGGTATGCCTCTCTTTTAACAGTTCCCAAGTGCTTATATTCCAATCCATTTGCTCAGATTAGGACTCATGTCCAAACTGGCTAGGTGACCAGAGAAATGCAGATTCTAGACTGAGTCTAAGTTACACATCTGTTGAAAACTGAAGGTAAGGAAAGTATCACTCAGACTACAGGAACTAGAATTTGAGTGAGAAAATTCTCTAGTAAAAACTTAGTTGGATGGCATAAGAAGGTGAGTGAATGAGAACAGGGTTGCAGACACAGCAAATGTAGCCTGTGGATCCTAGTTCCCACTGGTCAATCCTAGAAAATCACAGTGAAGTGAAGGGAGGGTGTATTGTGATGACATCTAAAGTCCACTAAAGTCCACCCTGTAAATGGCTCCTTGAAGGATTATGGAGGCACCCAAATAAGTGGCAGCTCCTCTTCCTGGGACAAATTCCCAGCTTTTACACCAGCATCCCCAGCCCTAGGCAACCATTAATCCACTTTGTCTCTATTTCTGTTTTATATAAATACAACCAATCATATATGATATGGTCTTTTTTTGTACTTAATCTCACCACTTTGCAAGGCAGCTAAAAGTATCACAGAAACACTGGTTCTGTCACTTAGCAAAATAATTTTAAGGTTTATCCATAATATGTATTTCATTCACTTTAATCATCAAAGACTATTCCATTGCACATACATACCAGATTTTATTTATCCATGTATCGGTTGATGGACATTTGGATTATTTCTACTTCTTAACTACTCTGAATAATGTTATCAGCATTATTTGCAAGTTTTTCGTGGATGCCTGTTTTTATAGCTCTTAGGTACATATATAGGAGTAGAATTGCTGTTTTGTATGGTAATTCCATGTTTAAATCTTTCGAGAAACTGCCAAATCACTTTCCAAATGGTTACACTATTTTACATTCTCACAAACAAGGTTCCAATTCTCCATATCATCACCAATATTTGTTTTATGATGTTATTTAAATTTTTGTAATTATAGCCATGTTAGTGGATATAAAGTAGCATCTCACAGTTTTGATTTGCATTTCCCTAATGATTAATGATGTGCTTTTTTCTTGCTCTTTGTGACCGCTTGTGTATTTCCTTTGGTGAAGTATCTATTCAAATCTTTTGCTCATTTTAAACTGGATTATTTGTAGAGTTGTAAAAGTTATTTATATTTTCTACATACAAACCCCTCATCAGGTGTGTGATTTGTGAAGATTTTATTCCCTTTTATGAGTTGTCTTTTCATTTTCTTTGTGGTGTCCTTTGAAGAACAACCATTTTTAATTTTGACAAAAATCTAACTGATCCATTTTTCTTTGTCACTTGTGATGCTAATGTTACATCTAAAAATCATTATTTAGAAGAAGATTTACTTCTGTGTTTTCTTTTTAAAGTTTAGCTTTACATTTACATATATGATCTAGTTGAGTCAATTTTTCTGTGATGTAAAAAATGGTTCTAATTGTGTATGTGAGTGTCTATTATACCCAGCACCATTTGTTAAAAAGAGCATTGAATTGTCCTGGAATTCTACTCTTCATTTGTTTTTAAATACAGTATTTTGCAACTGTAACATTATGCCATAAGCTAGAAGCTTATAAATAACAGAAGTTTGTTTCTCACAGTCCTGGAGGCTGGAAGTTCAAGATCAAGGCATTGGTAGATTCAGTGTATAGTGTAGGTCTATTTTCTTGTTTGAAGAAGGCCATCTTTTTCTCTAATATCACATGGCAGAAGGCATGTGAGCCTTCTGTGTTCTCTCATTAATTGCACTGATGAGTGTTTTACCTTCATTGTCTAACCACTTACCAAAGTCCCAACTGTTTAATAGCATCATCTTGGGTGTTAGTGGAATTCACATGTAAATTTGAGAGAGTCACAAACAATCTATCATATACCTACTCTTCTTTAGATTCTGCTGTCTCTGCCTTAGTTTAGGACCTTGAAAGTTCTCACTGGGATTGGGGAACATTTTATATATATAGAGAGAGAGAAAGAGACACAGAGAGAGAGACAGAGAGAGAGAGAGAGAGAGAGAGAGAGAGAGAGAGTTCAATGAGAACAAGGGAAAAGACAGGTGGAAATGTACATTGTGACTAGGAATATTCAGTGATATCAAAATTAGTGGTGGAGAGTGGAGATAAGGGAGGCATCTATCAACAAAGATAAAGCAGACAGAACTGTACCACAAAGGATATTGATTCCCATCTTAAGGGGAAATACTACACACTGTGACTATTGCATACTGATATGTATTGTAACTAACACCTGTAAAATCCTCAGAAATGAACAGGAGGTTTTAGTTACCATTTTGGTATTATCTAATCAATTGTATATGTACACACATACACACTCAGACAGAGAGAGAGGGAGTCTGTATGTTTCCATGTATACATGTGTATGCTAGTGTGGGTGTTCGTACGTATACACATTTTCTGAGTGTCACCTAATGTTCGTTTTTCAGGAAAATAATCATTTCCCCCATAGAGATTTAGAAATTTAAAGAGAAAATTCTCTGGAAAACATTTTTCACTTCCTCACAAACTATGAGACTGAGTTTTTAGAAAGTCGCTCCTTAATTTACTCTTTAGGAAGTAGGTAAATGATGGAAAGAGGATGGAGTAATTGAAATGAGGAAAGTGATTCTATTAAAGGGAAAAAATTGCGACAAGAGATGCAATTTTATGGAGCAGATTAGTGAGGGTATGGCAAAGTTTGATTTCCTTGTACTTTTGGGGGGAGGTTCAAGTATTAAATGTTCTTTTAGATAAGATACAAAAAAAAAAGAATCTGTGAATCTTTCAGAAGGTTATTTAGGGACTATTTAAGGGATAGTTTTATCTGAATATATATGAAAATTAATACATTTTGAATCTCAATGATATCTTTAACTAAAGTGTAGTTTTTTTCTGCCCAAAAGATACTTCACATAAATGAAGCTTCCTTCCATAGTCCATTTATAAAGAAACTATAATAGCATTTGTGGAATGTTTCTTCTGTTCTAGGGTCTCTACCTTTTTTTTTTTTTTTGTACTTAATCTCACCACTTTGCAAGGTAGTTACAGATGAGTATCACAGCAACACTAACTGATATGAAGAAGGTTCAGTAAAGTACCCGTGGTCACAGAGCTAGTAAATATTTGGACCCGAATTTCACCTAAGTAAAGTTTATCCTGCTCCAAAGTCTACACACTCCAAGTCTAAGCACACATTGAGGTATTATTCTATGATATAGGAGTAAAGGCTAGGGAAGTCAAAGACAAGAAAACAAAGAGGTGAGAGAAGCTTAAGAGGATAGAAAGAGAAGGTAGAGGTATTTTATCATAGAGTAGTATTGCATAAGGAAATAGTCTAGGAATATTTGGTCCAGCACTCATAAAACATGCTTTTTTGCTTCCTCTCATTGAGATAAAAGTTCCTGCCTGATTTAATAGATATTTTTCTCTGCAGATACCTTTGAGCCATACTCTGAGATGCAGAGATATTTTGTGTTGGAACCAGCTCAGTCGGCATGCTTGAATAAGCAGAATTATTCCTCTAAGCTATCTGAAATAGAGCTGAGTTACCAATGAGCAAATCATAACACACAAGAATGGAAAAGACAAACATTTATTCCCTCCAACTAGTGCTTACATTAATCTGATTAATTAAGGGATGAATGAAAACTATTTACTTGTGCCTGTTGTAAAAGAACAGCAGTAAATTAGCTCTTACCCTGGGAAACACACTGTGATTGTTAGCTCTCATTCTGTTGTTAGCCTCTTTACTTTCTCATGTTTCCATGTTTGAAGCTGGGCCAGTGCATAGAGAAGAGGCCTTTCCTTGTTTCACTGGTGATCAGATTCAAACAAAAGCAGGGTTTTAATGTTAAAATTAATCAAGAAGTTTGTCATCAGACAAGCTCATAAGGGTGTCCCCAAGACAACCACTTGGAATGGGAACAATAAAATGAGAGTCAGTTTTTATCTTTCTGAGAATTTTTCTTGGAAGTTTTAGTTTCCACTTGGGTTTGAGTTTCATCTAAAACTTTTATAAGCACTAGGTTTATTTCCAATTTTCTATCTGTTGCTTTACTAATAGGGTTTGATAATTTATCAGTAGATATAAGTTATTTATATTGAATCAATGAATGCTTCAAGACTTTGAACTATACAAGAATCATAAGAACCTGGCAAAATTTGTTCATAAAATCATAAAATAGCCTTTTTTCAGGGTCTTATGCTTGCTTGGGTTCTGGCTTTCACCCTGCAATGTCTGTCTGTAATAGCCACATTATATATGGTAGTAGAACTATTTTTAAATTTATTAATTGTACAACATCATGGGTTTTATTATGACATTTTCATAGAGGTACAGAATATATTTTGACCATATTTAGTATGATCTGCTGCCTTCATAAATGAATCTTCAGTTTCCACAAAGGACCATAAAGAGTTGACAGATGTTTTTAAATGCCAAAATAAAAGCAATAGTGTGGGGGGAAATGACTTGTAGTTAAAATCAAGTTACAATGAATGTAAGCTGTAAATAATTGACATCGATATTCAATTTGAAATATTCTTGGAAAGAAAACCAATATGTACAGTCATAAGTTTAAATATAACATCAAGTTTTATTTAAATAAACATCAAATTTATCTAAAATTCAGATAAGATAGAAGACAGGAGAGGAAAAACTAGAAGTTTTATGAAGTAATTTGAAATGTAAGTTGCGCCGTTTTCCTAAAATTATAAGCCTTTTGATGAGGTGATAAATTCATAGACAATATGCTTTGAAGGGATGGGCAAAAAATGTTTATGATGGAAAGTTGTGTAAGTATATATTCTTTATTGCACTTTTGTTGTTTTGTTTCAAATAGGAAGTTTTTTTTTTTTCTCTTTCTTGCCTCCAACATTGTTAATATGTCATTTGCCATACTTGTTTGTATTATGGAATGTATCCTAACCAGTGGTCACCTTGGTTTCATTTTCCTTCTAATCTGTTAGAAGATAAGCTACTTGAAGCAGAGGCATTGCCTTGTTCATCTTTGTGTACCTAGCACTTTACACAGGGCCTGTTAATAAATAGTTGTAATACTGAATGGTATGGGATGGCATTTGCTTGGAGATAGGAAGGCTTTGAAATGGTTTGTCACTGTGTTTTTGAGTTCACATGACAAATACCTAGAGGTGCAAAGTAGGTGAAGGAAAGTCCAGGAGCTATTTCTAGAAGGAAAGCATTTCTCTGATTCTTTGCTTCTGCCCACAGTATTAATAATACTTTGTTTAGCAGCCACACTCTCAATTTCATTCCAGATGGGACTCTTCTGATTTGAAGTCTGCTCTTTGCCTTCTAACAGACAGAGTAAGAGGAGGCACAGCAACATCAGAATTAAATAAATAATGATAATACATTGTGACAACATCTCACATCAATGTCAAGGGGAAAAAAGACAAGCAATCTCAAAAATTCTATCAGGATTATCATAAAGCACTGCCTGCCTATAATTTCACAATACTTTTGTAGTAGTTGGTTGTTTAAGAAGTACCTTCACAAATATATTTTCATATGATTATCCTGATAGGAATCTTGTGAGTATAGGAAAGGGAGGGATTTATGAAGCTGTATCTCTGCTGAGAGAGAAGAGAGTAATAAATCTGCTTTCAAATGGTTGGGGAAATCTTTGCAGGGCCTCTATTTATAAGATGAATAGCTTACCAAGCACATGATGCTGGAAAAGATAAAAAGGTTTCCAACAGAGATTTCAATGAGAAGAAGGGAGAAGACAGGTGAAAATGTATATTGTGACTAGGAATATTTGGTGATATCAAAGTTAGTGGTAGAGAGTGAAGATGAGGGAAGCATCTATCAACAAAGGTAAAGCAGACAGGAATCGTACCACAAAGGATATTGATTGCCATCTTCAGGGACCCAGACTTCATCCTTGGACAGAATTGAGTCACCGAATGGTTTTCAGAAGGGCACAGCTATGATTCATTCTTCTCTTAGTAAAAATTATTGAGAAAATATAGCTGCTTGTGATTAGAATGGAGACATGCAATTTTTTTTGCTTCAAAATTTATGCTGTTCTCACTTGAGACCAATTCCATGGTCCTATCCAAAGTGAAGTAAAATTATTAACCTGCTAATTGTAAATCTAACTTGCTTCCTCTCAAAAAAGCCAAGCTAGATAAAAGGGAGTAGTGTTTGTGCTATTATAGGGATAATCCCAAATATACTTTTAGTTTTACAAAAAAAAACTAAAAGTAACTATTAGCCCATTAAATATGATGCTCAAATTAAATGCGATTCTCTTTATAGTTAAAAGACTATCTTATCAGACAAAAATGATAGTAGAAGGAGGAAGACAAAAGAGCAATCAGAACACTAGACAGAGAACCAGGAGACCTGGATTTATTGGCACATGACAGAAAACTGAGCTTTGTTGCTATAACCACAACTGCTATTATATTTGTCCCAACAGCAAAACTCCCACTCACATATTTTAAGCTTTCTGTGCTGGTATTCTGTTCTAAACTTACAAAGCTAGATGACTCCTAACTATGTTAAAAATACTGAGGCTTTTTTTTTTAACATGTGGGTAAAGAGTTTTCCTTCTTCAGAAAGTTCAATTGAATAAAGCATTTTATGCTTATTTCCAAACACATATACAAATTTGGGAGTTATGAGATAAGTTCTCTGAAATTATTTTGGTTTGTGTTGTTTCCTCTTTGGAATCTGTGGATAGAAACTGTTATATTAGATTTCACATAGGTGTATTTTAGCCAAAGCTTTAAAAATAGAGCTGAGGTTTGAGGTAGTGGTCACTTCCAGAATAGGTGAGCTATATGGGTCTCACCTTTTATAACCAGAGGAATGTTATGGGTTAATGTTAGATAGTATGCTCTAAAGATTAATGCTTTCTGATAGTATTCTTTGTAGTAAACTAGCCCCATAGATGCTCCAAAGACAAAAATATTTCTGCAATTCAAAATTTATGGGAAATTCTTCTTATAAAAAGGTCTCTTTTGAAGATCATAATACACAGTGTTTTGAATATCTCAAAATACTTCAAAAACAAATCTCTTTCACAGTTTATTGATTACTTTCTGCTTCTTGTCTTCTTCACATTCATGTCAGAATGTGGGCATGAATGTCAGCCAACCTCAAGCATGAGGTTGAGAACAACACCCTCAGAGGATAAAGAACAGCAGAATCATTCCAAAATAACCTTTTGTGTATAGGTATGAAGGCAAGCTCTGCTCCATAAAGTTTTCTTTGCTACAATATCTCACCTTATATATTATTGTACTCAATATTCTTAAACTATTTTTTAATTTTTTTCTCATTCTTTAATTGATACATAACAATTATAAATATTCATGCAGTACAGTGTGATATTGCAATACATGTACATAATGCACAATGATCAAATAAGCATTGGTATATCCATTACCTCAAATATTTATCATTTCTTTGTGTTGGAAACATTCAAAATCTTCTATATTAGCTATTTTGAAATACACACTTAAACATCGTCAATCATAGTTACTCTTCTATGCTACAGAACATTAGAAGTTATTCCTCTGTCCACCTACACCCTTGGATTTTGGACAATTTCGAGATAAAGTAAAGAGAACTGATTAAGGGGAGGAGCTTATGCAACCATGGAGACTGGGCAGTTTCACAATAGGCCACCTGCAAGTTGGAGAAACAAGGCCAAGTCGAAGTTTTAAGAAATAGCATAACTCTCAGTCTGAGGCTGAAGACATGAGAACATGAAGGACTTCTGAGGCAGAATCTAAAACCATGGAACTGGAATTCTAATATCAAAGGGCAGGACAAAAAGAGGGTCTCAGTTCCAGAAGAGAAAGAGTAAATTTTCCTTTTCTCTGCCTTTTTTGCTCTATCTGGACCTCAGCCATTTGAATGATTCCCAACCACATTGGGTTAGGAATGTGACAGATCTTCCTTACTCAGCCCACTGGTTCAAATGCAAACATCTTCCAGACACAGCCTCATAGTCACACCCAGAAATAATGCCTTACTTGCTATTTCTGTATCCCTCAATACTTTCAAGTTGGCACCTAAAATTAATAATCATAGTCTTCTACCTTTTCTGAGAATCAGTTTCCTGATTTGTAAAACAAAAAAATATGATATTTACATATTTATCTGATGACAGTTTCTTTTTATTTAAGAGTTAAAATGCTTAAACTAGCCAGTTATTCCTACATCACAGTCAGTACAAGAAACCATCTCACGATACCTCTGACAGGTATTCATATTCTTAGATAATTCAGAGAGATTTTGGTTTGTCAAGACAGTTCTATTATCATTTAGTTCTCTCTCATATTGAACAAAAATGACATTATAAAAGCAATTATACGTTATAGATTTGAGTTCTCCTTCTTTATCTGGAATCATTGTGAATCAGTTGACAACCTTTCTGCATTATTTACCTTCCCATGGAATCTTATCATCTATTTTCATAATTGCACAGATATTATCTTTCATTCTTTAGAAATCTCATGCAAGTGTTCCTTTTTTGGTTCAATTCTATAATAACTGACTTTATCATCATGGGTAACATAAAAAAAATCAAAGAATATTTTATATTCTTTGACAGCTTTATCTTCCTCATGTATGAGTTCACCTTGTCTCTCAACATTGATTTTTTATTCTTGTATCAACATCCTCATAAGTACTCCATTTGTGATAATGTGGTTCCAATCCCTGTTATAAACATTAATTGGATACTATTTCATCATTTTGTCCCTTCTTATTCCATAGACACATATGGAAAATTAAAGTTTTGTGCTTATTTTGCTTTTTATCCAAGAAGGACATGGGTTGAATCTCCAAAGTGCAGGCATTTCCCCCCAAGTCTCTGTACACCTCAACCTGTGAAAAGGTAAAAATAAGGATGAGAAATTTGAGCTGTGCCCAGCAGTACAATTAGATTTTTGTGTACCTGGCCACTGAGTATCTGACAATGCTAGATAAGGGATTATCTCTGGGAGGCACAGTTTTGATCAAACATATTTTGTCATTTCTAGGATTTTTTAGTTCCTAATATCGAGTCACCATTAATTTTCCCATCCTGTTTGTCACAATTACTGTCTCAAGAAGACAAAGTGCTTCATATCATCTTTGAGTAGATCTAAAGACTTGCTTACCCAAATGTTCTATTGACTTCTGCTCTGCAATTTAGCTTAGTGTACTGATGACTTGGACATGCTGAGAAGAAATTATTCTCACAGGAAAACTCTTTCCCTTTTCTGTTTAATCTAGGTTGCTGGTCCTGCTGAAGATACAACTAATCAACAAAGTCTTGTTTGAGATTTAAGTACTTTCTTTTGGTGCCACCTCCTTGATCTCCCCATGTGTCACTACCTACCATGGCTGGTCATAGGAACAGCTATAACAGTATGCTTGCATAGTTGATGAAGATATCACTGGTTTTCCCAAAGGCCTTCTGAACTCCTTACCACACCATTGACCTTACATTGGAGTTTATCTCTGGTAATGTCATCGTGGTGGTAGTATTCTACACATTTAAACTACTACTCTGATTTCAATCCTCCTTTCCACTTTAGCATCTTAGTGACTTGATACATGCCTGAAAGAATGTTATTATACCCAAATTCTATATTGCTAATAAATTTTCAGAACAAGAAGATATCCATATAGTCAAATGAAAGCAAAGAATGATTGACGTGGATATATATAGGAACTTGTCTCAGTCAGTTTTCCATCACTGTAACAAAATACTTGATATAGTTAACTTATAAAGAGTTAAAGTTTAGGTGGAGGCAGGAGGATCATGAATTCAAGGTCAGTTTGAGTTACAAAGTGAGGAGAGAGAGAGAGAGAGAGAGAGATTTTATTATTTTGACCATGATAAATCAGTTCCATCATTCTGGGATTATGGTGAGGCTGCACAATGGCAGGAACCCATGCTGGAGCAAAACTATTCACCTCATTGCCAGGAAACTGAGGTCCCACAATCCTTTTCAAAGGCATCCCCTGCCCCCAATGATTTGAAGACGTCCCATTATGACTCACCTCTTAAAAGTCCTTTACTTCCCAATGGCACCCTGGGGAACAACTCACTAGACATATGGGACTTTCTAGAACTTTCAAGATCCAAACTATAGCAGTACGTATGCATATATGCTGGGTATTTTTGAGCAGTGAGATTAAGTTCTCTACAGCTATTTTGATGTGTGTTGTTTGTTCTCTGGAATCTGCAGATATAAACTATTATATTGGGCTCCACATCATTAGTTATATTCTACCTAGAACTTTAGAAGTGGGGCTGGGTATATGTGCATCTTTACTGAATGTATATTCATCATTGAATAGTGGATATATTTACATAATCCAATGATGCTGGTTGCTGGAGGAACACTAATTGGTACCCAGGTGGCAAAAGTTGGTAATTCCGTAGCATCTAATTTACATGGTTCTTTCCAAGATATCCTTTATCTTCTAGGATTCAATGATTTGCCTGATTCAGAAAAGCACCTTCACTTGCTAGTGAGGTACAGTATGATGAAGATAGCTTTAAGTCACTGGTATACTTGAAGACGGGTCAAGAGAATAGATGTGCAGTGCCATTCCTACCTCCAGAAGCATCAGAAAGTATTTATGCCCTTTGTAAGGTGAATCCAGGGTCACTCTGAAACTTCTCTAGAATTCATTTTCTTTGATTACTCCACCAACAAAACAAATGGCATCTTTTTGTTTCCATCAATCTAAGGTTTGCTTTTGAGTTCACTTTTAAAGTTTTCCATATTGCAATTTTCTCATATGACTCTGGTCCCTGTGCCTTGACAGAGTTTAATAAATCCAGTAAGGGTAGTGGTTGTTTCTGACAATTAATATTTCTCTTGTCTTGCTGCCCACTTTGTTTTCACATTTCATGTACATTAGCAGCAGGACTTGCTGCCTAATTCAGTTCCCAGAATTCTAATCATCTGAGATTTATGCATACCCCTTCATACCTCGTTCTATGGAGACACTCCCAAAGCTCTTTGTTAGGATCAATTAAGAACAGAATTGAAGGCCTCTGTCTTGGGTTCTCTAGTCCCATTGAAATGAAATTGTCAGAAAGTAAAACTAGGAATGAGCCATCTCCATCCAGTTCTTTTGCTTTAATTTGTTTTCAAATAGGGTCTCTTGCTTTCCCCTGGACCAACTTCAGACTGTGATCCTCCTATCTTTGCCTTTTGACTAGCTGGGATTACATATGTAAGTCACCATGCCTGATTTGCTCTTTTACATAGGGTTTCACTAACTTTTTGCCTGGGCCAGCCTCAAAACATTGATCCTCTATACTTCCCAGGTAGTTGGGATCATAGTTGTGATCCACCATGCTCAGCATCTACCCAAAGCCTTTTTAACAAGGTTTTCATAGATGATGATTACTATTATAGGCAATAATAATAATGATGATGATATACCTGGAAAAATTAACCACTATGAAATGACTACCATAAGAACCATCAAAAGGATGTGGAATTGATGATCAATCCTCTCCCTAACAGGGGTTTATTTGTGAACACCTGTGACCACATTTTAGCACAGAGTTCAGAGAGTGTGAGTTTGTCTAAGTAGTTCTTTATCATGCCAGATATAGTTATTTGCTCAAGGAGAAAACACACCTCCTAATTAGCAATGTCAGGACAACCTAAATGTACTTCAGTTTACTTCAGCAGGGAGTCAACAGCCAGAATCACTGTATTTCTGGTGCTAGTAACAGAATCTTGTGAGGCCTGCAGCAAAGTGTGAGAACTCTGCTTAGTGCATAATGAAATGCTGCTCTGTTTTAGCAAGTCATCTTCAGGGAACACACGGACTCTGGCAGGGCTCTAGGATACTGTGCTTGCTTTTTAGCCTCTCTGCCTTCTTCTCATTGATCTTTTGACAATTTGTTTTCCTTAAACACCCTAGCACCTTCTGTTTGTCTTCCTGTGTTAATCCTTCCAGTTTTTGCAAATCCATTGCCTATTCTTAGATGCCACAGTGAAGAGAAGTACTCCCAATATCAACTTTCTCTTGCACTCCTATCTCACTCTCTTAGTTCACCTGAGTGGGGAATTGCTGGAGCTTCGAAGAAAAAGCACAAAAACTCTAAAGGTCATTGGAACCATTTTCTCAGATTACATTTTGTGTGTCTCAAGAAGAATTCAAATAGAACCTAAGTATTGAGAACAGTGGTTTGAGTTGAAGTTCAAGATGTATCTTTTACTACATGAGAGACTTAAGGTTTTATTTTTCTCTTCTCTAAGAAAGAAAAATAAGTTTTTAAACTACTTCACAGATCTGTTGAGAATTTAATTAGATAAGTTGTACAAAGTGCTTAGCACACTCTTCGACCCATAAAAAGCAAGCAATAAACACTATTGCTAACATTGTTTTGTAGCATCCCCTCTTGTAAAGATTATGAGAACTATTCTGTTTGTCTGATTGTGGAAACAGAATAGTTCTCATAATCAAAATTGCTTTTATCACTCTTCTGCTTATCTACTTTTTGATAACATAATATTAAATGTCATTAATTTATACTAATTGGAATTAGTGTGATAAACTACTCATCTCATCAGTATTAGTAGTCTTTGATCATGGTATAAAAAATCTGATTTTTTTTTATACCATGACAGTCTATGATGTTCTAATGATAACACAATAAAAGAAGCATTAGATTTGAAGTTCAACTTTTTAAAACTGTCCTGAGGTCACTGATCAAATATTTGAAAGAGGCTGGCAGAGGATTTGTTTTGTTTTGTTTTTGCAGTGCTGGGGACTGAACCCAGGGCCTCATGCTCTAATATTTGAGCCACACCTCAGCCCAAGAGGTTAGCAGATTTTAATGTGACTAAAACTGTACAAACTAAATTGCCCCTTTCAAATATTTATTCATTTACATTTTTCAATGTAGATATATTAAATAGGAAGAAATGGTATAAGATAAATGTAAACAAATGTTAGATATAAACTAGACTTTTAAATGGAGTTCCTTTATTTTTATATCTGATGAATAACAACAAGACTGTGTAAATGAAAATGGCAAAAAAAGAAACCATAATTAAGTTTTGATCAACTTAATGGAAGTGAAATAAGATTTACTGGCCTGTATCTCCAAACTGTATCTGCAAAAATTAAAATAACTGAAAACCAAGTTGCCAAAAATAAAAGTATAGACTTAATGATTAAAGCAACACAAGAGAGATATATCATTGAGCAATTATGTAATTGGTTTATTGTTGATAGCCAAATCAATGCCCAACTCATGTTTCAGAAAAAAAGTATATCTGCACACATACAGAAATTTTTTTGTATACAAATATTATAAATATCTGTCATTACTCATAGCTTACAACTTGTTTTAAAACAGATAAAATATTCCAATTTCAGCATGGACATTATTAACTCAGTCCATTTAATGAATATTCACCGTATGTCCAGCTCTCTGCTTACACACTAGATCTAAACAAGGTTTAGAGAGTTTAATGAGAGAATATTCCGTTTACTCCATTAATTTACCACTATGGAAGACATGTTAATGAAAACATAGGCATTCACATATAAAAATAATAGCATTCCCAGGATAAAAACCATGAAAATGACATGAATATTCTATGACTAGGGCTTATTTATTTGTTATGTGGTTAGCTTTTAGGTTTCGGGTATGCTATATGAGTCAGGCTTATAGAAGTGACCAAATCATCTTCATGGAATTTACATTTTCTTTGGAGGAGGCAAACAACAAACACAATATACAGTATGTCTGTTAAGTACTTCAAGTGAAAAGTATGACTTTGGGGTCAGCACCTGTCAGTTCTGAGCCATGGAAGGTGGAAATGAGTAGTAAGGAGCCCATGGATATGGGCTCTGGGCAAAGGGATCACAAGGTGAGTACTTCCTGAAGAGGGGCATACCTGCCATGTTTGAGTAACTGTGAAGGAATCAGAATACATGGTGTAGAGTGAGTGAGAGCAAAGCTAATGTCAGAAAAGTACGAGGCTCTGATTGTGCACAATATTGTGATAATTTGTCAGGTTTCAGCTGTATTGTGGAGCACATGCACAGCCACTGGAAAGTTTTAAGGAGAGGAGTAGGAGATGTGACTTAGAGTTTAATAAGATCTTCCATTTGCTGTGTCACATCACCCCATGGTCCTCAAACTGAGATATCATATCCTCCGGAACATATGGTGGCATACCTAAAGAGACACATGATTCTAGAGTAAGTTAGGCATATGCTTGTAATGTGTAAATTTTACCCTCAAAATTATGGGGAAAATAATACTGTGTAAAGAAAAATGTTTAAGTATTTAATGGTTTGTTGAAAAATCCCCACAAGTTTAAGCATTGAGGGAGGCTTCAATAATATTTTATATTTATGGCATCATAGTCTTTGATCTTATTGGTTCAAGATTCTTGGTAATCAGAAGTGATTTTAAGGAAAAATGTAAAATGTATTGTAATTGATGTGACTGAAAAGTTTATAACCGTGTCTAATATTAATGAAGAAAATCTGTAAGATGAAATAGTTGACGTTGGTGGGAATGTAAACTAGTACAACCACTCTGGAAAAAAATTTGGAGGCTACTTAAAAAGCTAGACATTGATCTACCATTTAATCCAGAAATACCACTCTTGATATACTCAAAAGACTGTGACACAGGTTACTCCAGAGGCACCTGCACACCCATGTTTATTGCAGCGCTATTCACAATAGCCAAGTTATGGAAACAGCCAAGATGCCCCACCACCGATGAATGGATCAAGAAAATGTGGTATCTATACACAATGGAATTTTATGCAGCCATGAAGAAGAATGAAATGTTATCATTCACTGGTAAATGGATGGAATTGGAGAACATCATTCTGAGTGTGGTTAGCCTGGCCCAAAAGACCAAAAATCGTATGTTCTCCCTCATATGTGGACATTAGATCAAGGGCAAACACAAGAATGGGATTGGACTACGAGCACATGATAAAAGCTTTAGCACACAAGGGAGGGGTGAGGATAGGTAAGACACCTAAAAAATTAGCTAGCATTTGTTGCCCTCAATGCAGAGAAACTAAAACAATACCAGGAACTAGAGAAAAGGTTAGATCAAAAAGAATTAACCTAGAAGGTAACACACATGTACAGGAAATCAATGCAAGTCAACTTCCTGTATAGCTATCCTTATCTCAACTAGCAAAAATCCTTATTCTTTCCTATTATTGCTTATACTCTTTTCAACAAAATTAGAGATAAGGGCAAAATAGTTTCTGCTGGGTATTGAGGGGGTGGGGGGGAGAGGGAGGGGGCAGAGTGGGTGGTAAGGGAGGGGGTGGGGGCAGGGGGGAGAAATGACCCAAGCATTGTATGCACATATGAATAAAAAAAAAGATGAAATAGTTGAGGGCACATATTAAAATACTTTGATGTAGCAAAGTGTTAGTGTATTTTAAAAAACACATGAATGTATCTTAATACATTCATCCTAAAAAGTGATATTTAAGGAGGCAGATTTATTCTTCTGACTTATTAATTAGTTCTGGATAAGTTTCTACAGATAGGCTTTGATTTTCTTATCTACTCTGTGGGGGCACAGTCTGTGTAAAAGAACCTCAGCAAGTACAAAATGAAATGTAAAGGATCCAAAGAAAGTGTTACTTTGCAATCATATTTTCATTAAGTAAATTTGCCAACATCCTGGCTTCTGGTTGACATATATACATATTTTGTGCATAAATATGACATAACTGTTTGTATATTAAACAGCATCACTTTTCCTGCTTGGTATAGAGTTTTTAAAACTAAAAGTTTAGCTGGGTGCCAGTGGCTCACGCCTGTAATCCTGGATACTTGGGAGGCTGAAATCAGTAGGATTACAATTTGAGGACAGCAGGGGCAAATAGTTCACAAGATGCCCATCTCCAAAAATCACCAGAGGAAAAAAATGGAATGGATGTATGGCTCAAGTGGCAGAGAACCTGCTTTGCAAGCACAAAGCCCTGAATTCAAATCCCAGTTCTCCCCAACACATACAAAAAAAGAAAATAACTGAAAGTTATTTATAATATCACACCTTATGAAGACTTTCAGATTCCTTTAAGACCTAGAACTGTCTATGTAATTTGAAACTGAGGTTCAGCACCATGGACAGCATTACTGCAGCAGTTAATGAAAGATTTAGAGTATCAAAGACTTTTTGTACAAAGAATTTTATTTCATGTTACTGCCTACTGTAAAGAGTATTGTGGAAAAAGTAGAGCAAAATACCTATCTGTTTATTTCAAAATTTTTAATGAACCAGTGCTTCACAACTGATCATGAAAATTAATAATATATATCATATATAATTATATATACTAAACATATGATATACTCAGTAAAACTTTGGTTTCATAACTGTTATTATTTATCAAATGAAAAAAATGTAACTTTGCTCTTATCCTCCTAAAAAGACCTGATTTCACAATATATTATACCACAGTTAACGAATGTCATATGTAGCATATAACTTGATATGTGGACATTTTGAAATGGTTTAAAGTGCTCAGATTGGCTTAAGATTTTCAAACCTATCTTTTATTCATTAACTGTTCTATATTAAGTTTAGCCATCTAATATTTCTCCTAAACAACAATAACACTACAACCCAGAATTTCTCTAGTAAGAAAATACATGAACTCCTCTACAAAGAGGTACTCAGTAAGATAACGTTTGACAACTAAAATCATTTTTATAGGAGATATATATAACATTTTCAGATAGTACATGAGGTTAGATATATAAAGTTAGCCTTAATCATTAAAATTTAAATAATGTTAGAAAGCTTCCATTTAGTGTAAACACAATGAATGAATTTAAGTAAATCCCCAAAATAAAATTACAAATTTAAACCTTTCATACTGTAATGCTTCTTAAATGTTTTATTTCAATTAATTATGGTAGTTGGTTGCAAATGCATTGGATTTATGGGCTCTGCACCATTTAAAATCATACTTGATAAGTGGTGCATTGCCAGAGGAGGTTGAATTAAATGGTTCCACTTGTGGCCAGGAGATGGAGCTGTCACGCAAGATGCAGTTATATTTATTTATTTTTTTTTTTCAATTTAACATGCTGTTTTCTAACAGACAGTGGGTACCATCGAGTGAGTGTCAGAACAGAAAGCTAAGACAGAAGCAGAGCGGATGCTGTGATTGCCCTTTCTTGTTTTTTCTTTAGTGAGAATAGAGCACATGTGAGATTTTACTTTCTGCTCTCATCAAAATTCTAAAGAACTGAATTGGAGATTGTTATATTCAACACATACATGGATTCTGTGCTATGATTTACAATTCCCTTTATCTCAGGTAAGCTAGCATGATTCTATTTTTGTCCTACTGATGAATTGTTATCTATGTCAATAATAGCATTTTTTAAAAGGTACTTTGTAATCTTGTATTCAGAATTAAATGATTTGAAATCTCTGATTCTGACTGCTCTACATCTAAAAATCTTCCTAGGCTAAAATGAGCTCTGACCATGCCATTTTATGTTCTAGTATTTTGTTGGCTTCCCAGCCTTAAATGTCCATCCATGGCTATATTTGTTTTCCTTTTTAAAGGTAAAGCTTTCAAAGTGAGGGATGGGTCTTCACTCACAAGGGAAATACTGCTCCTTAGTGCACTGAACAAATTGCAGAGATGTAAGGAAACAGATTAATACGGCAGTGGCTCTGCTGAAACCCAGGGCTGAGCCTCCTTCTTGATAGCAGCCTCAAAGGCTCACCAGTATCCTGAGCCCAAAGGCCTTTTTGACAATCTCTGCTTGCTATAATGCTATTGATTGTTTATACTTTTGCTTTTACATTTTAGAAATAATATGTAAGTCACCTCCCTCCCATAAAGATTTATATAATGTATTTAACAGACTTGGAATGATAGCACAAAAATGCTCCCCCAACACACACACAGTATAGATATGAGAAGTATACTGAAAAGAAATTAATTGCTGTGAAAATGGATTTTTCTTATTTGTAACAACAGGACAGTGGGCATTTAGAATAGTTGATATTGTAGGAAGTGTTCACGTTTCAAATTATTTTAGGTCATGTGACAGCTGTGCTAAAGAGTGAAATGACTCAGGAGGTATAAATTGCATGCAACAGTCTTGCTGCTCTCCTCTCATGATTTCTCTAAGAACATTTTAATTTTTATTGTTATCAAAATAATATAGAAATGCCACATTTAAAAGCTAATGATTGTCACTTAGATCAATTTTAAATTAAAAGTATTTTAAATACTTTCACAGAATTGTTTCAAATGCTTCACTCCCTCTCCTGTGGAAAGAGATGTGTGTGTAAATGTGTGTGAGTGTGTCTGTATTTGTGTGGGTTTGTGTGTGGGGGGTGGTGTTGATGGTGGAGGTGGGAGTGCATGAAGATGTTTTTATTGCTTTCCTATAAAGGGGAGTTGTGCTGTGTCAGAGCTGTGAAAGCTATGGGAATGATTTTGTGAAATGGTGTGGACCACTGAGAAAAAAATGATTATTTCTAACATGTGGAAGCTATAGATATTTCAGTTTTATAAGGTTCTGTATATATAGGGAGCTTTAGAATCATAGATTTTTTTTTTTAGCATCCATCTTATCTTTTAAGGAAAAGCAATTGTGGCTGAAAGATTATATGGACTTCACATGAAATGGATTGTCATATTTAGAGTTACAGAGTAAATTAAAATCAGGTAAAGCTAGAACACTGATTGGCAGCTTCAGTACCTTTCACAGCAGTAATGAAATTTACCTTTACTCTGACATCCACATGGTATATACCAGTTGTGCTGATATTGACTCTCTATGTGTGTGTGGGGGGGGTCTGTGTGTGTGTGAGAGAGGGAGGAGGGATGGGAGAAAGAAAGTCAGTCTACATAAATCCTATAAAATAGAGCACAGGTTGCTTAACAGAATATGCAGTGCTAAATTTTCTCAGGGTTCTTGTCAAAGCACACAAGAAAACTAAATTAAGCAATTAAGAAATTCTGCCTCTTAGTGTTCTCTGTACACTGTTAGATTAGGTAAACCATTCTACCCCATGCTCATGAATGACATTATTAGACACATACCAGCTCATTATTCTATTTCTTCTTCTTCATAGAACAAACTATCCATATATATTAGTCTATTGACACAAGAATATTATCTCAGGTCCTGGCCTTCTCTTCTTTTTTCATTTAATAGGTTCAGACTATATGCTAAATCTTTAACACCTTGAAAAAAGAAGGGTATTAATATGTGCCACTTCCACATACAGTATTTATGGAGTACCACATTAGTGCCAAGGACTGTCCATGGTAGAGATGGAGAACTGACCACGGGGTTTACCTCAAGGAGGTTAACATGGAAATAGATGTGTATAGATACTATCATAGTTCAAAACATTATAAGCACCAAAATGAGTGATGAAGAAAGGTAAGAAAGTGAGTGGGATTGGAATATGAGGTCCTGTTTCATGCTACACACCCTGCAAAACATCTAGATTCTAATAAAGTCACAGTTTCTGGCCATGATGATCTCATAGCTCAGAGAGAAACAGTTAGAAGGATGTGAGAGTTAAATTAGAGAAAACTAGGTGTGAATGAACAAAAATAGAAAACTGTTCATTTGAGGCATAGAAGTTAAGTAAACAAATATAAGGCAATGAAGAATTATTTGGAGTTGGATAGGAAAACTATAGAAAATGATAAACAATCTCATTGGAGATTTTTGTTTATTCTGTTTTGTTTTATTATTATTTTCCCCCTAGAGAAGCAAAAGTAAGGATAACAAATTTGTCTTTCAGTGTTGTATATTTGACATAGTGACATACAGACATGTTCTGAAATAAGCTGAGAAATTTATATTCAGATATCATATTAGATGTTAAGACTGAAAATATGGATCTTCATGAAGTTATGGACAAGAATTAGGTCACAAATAAAAGCAAATCAATGGGGAATAAAAGTAGAATGAAGATAACTGGGGCATAATCTTAAGATTTAAGGAGGAAAGGAAATTTAGAAAGATATCAGTTAATTATGGAAAAGTAAGGGGAGAGGATGGGGAATAACACTGTCACAGGAGGCAAAGCAAGTAAGTTGAATACCAAAACAGGATCAGCAATATAGAAAACCTATAAAGGAGTTGACTAATAGAATAGGGGAGACCTGATGAACTTAGTTCTGACTATTAAGTCCTGGATAGACTTGAAGAAGTATAGCAGGGGCTCTGATAGAGGACTAAGTAGGAAATGAGATAACGATGAGTATATTTAAATTTTAGCAAGTTTATCAGTGAAAGGTAAGGGAAATAATATCTTTAGCTTATGGAGGAAGGTACTCGAGGGAAATTTGGTTTGGTAAGGAATAGAAAATCTTAAGCTCCTTCATAGACCAAGAATATGAGATCAGTAGAGAAAAAATAATCAAGGTCTGAAGGGAGACAGAAGAAAGGTTCAATAGCTTTTTAAAATTTTGAGACAAGAAGAAGAAAGCTGTTATAACACACTTTGACTTGTTCTTGGAAATTAAATCCTGTCTGTAAGACAAAATGCATTTTCTATTTAAATCAGTGTTTCCTCAGAAAAGGCTATTTGTGTCATATGGACTTTCTAGAACAAATAATTAATCCTCAGTAACAAAACACTTTCCTCCAGAGCATAGTCACCTCAATCCTTGAATCAGAGACTAATAACACTGTTTCATATTAAGGTTATTGTACCTACTTCTTCATCTATTTCTTATTCAGAGTGATCTGTTTAAAACAGGTTCTATTTAAAACTATTGAATCGGACCAACACATATCTATTCTAAGTTATGGTTAGCTTGCTAGCATCTGAACTGTTCAAGTGCTTTCCTTGTTTAACTCCCTCATTTCATTTGTACCTTCACCAAGATTTGTACACAGAGAAAAGAAAGTCAATGTAATCACACAGAACTTTTATGAAGCCTCCTACCAGAAGTTCTTTTCTCCTTTCTATTGGCAGTTCCAGAATCCTCCCTTATCTTTCTTAGAGCTGATCTTTAGTCATTATCCTGCACTCACTTTATGGAATGGTAGTGAGAAGCCTTGAAGAAGGCACAGATGTTAATGAGAATCCAATCCTTCTACCAGAATCTTTTGAAAAAGCTACTTTTCCAAGTCAGACAAACTTGGTTCACTTTAGACTTGACTGGAAAGAAATATAACTCCTGAGTTTCAGAGCTGACTCCATCCACCATGTGGTGGGCCTGGCAGGTCACAGTGAGAAAGGCAGAGTTTCCTGTGTAGGAGGCAGTGAAGGTGCTGATGACTTCCCTTCCCCCAGGGCAACCTTGGGCAACTCTGTAAAAGCAGAAGTCTGGTCACACCCCCCACTCACCTGTATCATATCCTCCCTCCTGTCTTCTTCCCCCTGGGTCACCTGGATATCCTCCCACCTACTTCATTCAGCTTCTAAATCTTGTAAGTGAGAGGATCTTTATCTAGCTCCAATTCCTAGTTACTACACTAAGATAATTACAATGGTACATGTGGGTTTAAGTTTTGGTTTTTAATAAATTTAGGTTATTATTGCCATCTATTGAATTCATGACCCAATAAATTTCAGAATGTGATATCTCCATATTTGTTTTTGGAGCAGCAGCATGGAGACTTTTGAGGGCAAGGATGGCCCATCTGATGATTTAAAATGGAAACACTCACAGCTTTAATTCCATTAACATCTGTTGCACACCCACACAGGCTCATGAACAATGCTGGGCACTAGAGGTTCTGAGGATGAAGCTCACCATGCAGCAAACTCAAGTCATCACTTCTTAGCTTAGAGCACTTTCAAAGGGATTAAATAAGCATATGAGTTTGTTGTTAATTTCCTTTGAATAATATCTATCTTGTAGTATTGTAATTTAAAGATAGGTCATAGAAAGCAGAAAGAAAATCTTAGAACAATAGTTTTTTAGCTCTGCTGTAAGAAAATATGTTAGAATTTCTTAGATATTTTTTGTAACGAAGGTCACATACTCTTAATATCAACTCCAAACCACTTTCAGATGCTGCCAATAGACTTAAAAAACACTAATTTTCTTGACAGTATCTCTTTACTCTATAAATTATTAGTACATTTTATTCAGTGTTTTTAATAGTTATAGGCAAGTTTATTTCAAAGAAAAACCATTTTTGTAAGACAAAATTGAAGGATTTGAATATAGACTATGCACTTAAAAATATTTTTGATACAGATTTTGTCAAACTACTTCACATGTATGTTATTCCTAGAAAATTAGTTTATTTTTTTTCTCTAGGTTTTTTTAATTTAATAAACATAAAATTTATGAAAAATGGCTTGCTTATGTTAGCAAAGATCTTGATTAGGATTCAAAAAAGAAAAAAGCCATAATGCCAGTGAAGGCAAATGAGATCTCTAATATCAAAATGTAATTTTGATATTAAGGAGTATCAAAGTTTTATATACATTTTGATGAGAATAATAAATACCATTGGCAATCCAGTAGTGCCTAGTGAAATATTTTAGAGCATGAGATGAAATTCTGTTAAAACTGAAAAGCAAAAACTGATTTTTTTAACCTCTCTGTAATATTCATACATTAATGTCATCTCCTTGATATTAATTTGTATTTACAGTAGTTGGAGATTGAGTGAAACCAGAGGTACAGGTGGAATCTGCAAAACAAAGCTGTACATTTTCCCAGAAATTGGGAAATTGATTAAAAAATATAAATACTAACTATATGAATAGTAAAGAAAATTTTCTAACATGTAAGCTTTTTTGTTAATTTGTGAAAATTTTAAAGACATAGTTTAAGAATCAAGGTACTTAAATAGATTTGTTCATCAGAAGTGTTAAAATTTTTGAAGACAATAAAATAATGATTATAGTTAGGATTTTATCTGTACTTGCCAGAAGACAAACATATTGGAATAAAAGAACTTTAGGAAGCAATCATTCTCGAGAAGTGTTTTGAATTGCTTCAATTATTATTATGGTTTTGAATTATTAAGTTTTTTTGTTGGTATCTAAAATCAGTTGAGATTATAATATGCTTTCATTGTGAGTCTTGGTGGTATTGGTGAATAAGTATGCAGTTATGTGATTGTGCAATTATGACCTGCTATATCTTATACTGGGTGATGTGTATGGAAGAATGCCAATGACATAATTATTACTAACCATGTATGAAAGAGAGTGAAAAAAAGAGGGAGTTTATGATATAATTGTGGTGAGAGAAGACTGAAATTATTTCCCTTCTCTGTATAACTGAGGTCAAAAAGTGAAATATCTAGGGCTCAGCACTACATTTCTAACAAGGAGGTTTTCCTCCTCCTGTGTCTTCTGTAGCCTCAGCAACTGAGAAAGTTCTACACCTTGTAGACAGTTAGGATCCGCCAGATAAGTGCTCAGACCTACACTTGCTATTTCCTGCAGCAACAGTCTTGGAAGTGAAGAAGCCTTATTTTATGGACAGGGTGATGGTAAAATGTATCATATAAACCAGGATGTGGCTTGTTAATAATTTCTTGATAACATCAGGTGTAAATTAGGACTGTTCCAGGCAAACTGGGATGTATGGTTGCTTCATTTCTAAGGTTTAAAAGAGGAAAATCAGAAGATGATTCTGCCATAGCTATCATTTTACCAGTCTATCCAAATAAATGGTTCCTGATTTTGGTGCCTAGGAATCAGAATGTAAAAATGTAAAATGATCTATCAACTAGAGAAAGAACATTCAGACAGGATGTCTCAATTACTATCGCTGATACATCCACTAACTAAAATCTCCAATGACTCTTGTTGAATTCTTAGTTACACCACTAGGAGTGATGAATTTCCATGGATTTTGAGACTGATTCTCAGAGAAGCCAATTCTGTGCAGAACTGTATATTCTTATTACATGAACTCAAAAGAAGCAGATAATAGGAAACCCTTTTGCACTTGACATAGCTACCCCACAGGCTGTAGGGAAGGATCAGTATGGATGGTTTCTTGCAGTAGTCCTACAGCCTCAGGCCAACAAATTCCTACATCCACAGCATTTTAAAAATGAAGTGAGTTGTTAAAATAAAAGTAATAACTTATACAAAGCCTATGAGTATTTTCAAGTATGATAACTTGGTAGGCTAAATGAACATGCAACTTCTTTATCAAGAACTAAACAATTTAAATAAATGTAGTATATATATTTCAAATACATAGTTAAGCTCATAATAAGTAAAGAGAGGGACTGGGGTGTGCAAGTGTGAGTCCCTGAGTTCAAACTCCAGTATCATAAAAAAAAGTAAAGAGAAACCTCCATATCCAAAAATGAGGAGACAACTACAAACTTAAATAGTAAACATGAAATCTGACCAAAGGATATGGGCAGTAAAAGGAGATGTATATGTATATATAGATGTAATATCTAGAAAAAATTCCAAATGCCCAGAGTATTTAGTTTTAAGACTTCTGTAAATATAAAGAATAAGTAAAGACACTTTAGAGAGTTAAAATTGAGAACTCTTGTAAAGAGGAGGGGCCCTTCAAAGAGTTGTAGTTTCATTAAAATGAGAATTAGAAAATAGTATCCACAGGTCCAGGAATATAAAGAAAATTATCATTGTCTTGTGTTTTATATACTATTATGCATGTGTGGAATTATCACAATAAAATTCTCTCATATTATTAATATATAATAATTTTTTAAAAATTAAAAAAATTTTAAAAGACACTAGAATTTTTTAAAAGAAAAAAAATGTCCCTCTCAAATAATTAAAACCCTTGGACTCTATCGAATAGGATTAGAACTTGAATATACACTACCTTTTAGGCAAATAAATCCTTTGGTGTCGAAATCAGTAAAGAATCAGTATTCTGCTGATGAAATTTGGGAATTTTTTTTGTTTGTTCATTTATTCACATGTGCATACATTGTTTGGGTCATTTCTCCACCCTGCCCCCTGCCCTCATCCTCTCCCCTCTCCCCCCTCAGTTCAGGCAGGTCCTGTTCTGCTCTTATCACTAATTTTGTTGAAGAAAAGACACAAGCATAATAAGGAAGACAAAGAGTTTTTGCTAGTTAAGGATAGCTATACCGAGAGATTCCTAACATTGCTTTTGTGTACCCATGTGTTACGACCCATGTTGATTCATCTCTAACTGATCTTTACACTGGTTGCTGAGCCCCTTCTCATGTTAACCTTTGTCACTTTAAGGTTTCTGTATTAGTTCCTCTGGAGTGGGGACATCAAATGCTTTCATGTTTTGGGTTTTCTACCTATTCCTATACCTCCCGTATGTGCTCTCCCCTTGTCATGTGATCCAAGTCCGGCCACATTGCTGCATTTACCCTAGATCTAAAGTCTGCATATGAGGGAGAACATATGATTTTTGGTCTTCAGAGCCTGGCTGACCTCACTCAGAATGATGTTCTCCAGTCCCATCCATTTACCTGCAAATGATAAGATTTCATTTTTCTTCACGGCTGAGTAAAATTCCACTGTGTACAAATACCACATTTTTTTGATCCATTCATCAGTAGTGGGGCATCCTGGTTGTTTCTATAACTTGGCTATTGTGAATAACACTGCAATAAACATGGGTGTGCAGGTGCCTCTGGAGTAACCTGTGTTGCATTCCTTTGGCTATATCTCCAGGAGTGGGATTGCTGGATCATATGTCAGGTCTATGTTTAGATTTTTAAGAAGTCGCCAAATTTCTTTTCCAGAGTGGTTGCACTAGCTTGCATTCCCACCAGCAGTGGACGAGAGTTCGTTTTCCCCCACGTCCTCGCCAACGCATGTTGTTGGTGGTGTTTTTGATGATGGCTCTTCTAACAGGGGTGAGGTGAAATCTTAGTGTGGTTTTGATTCGCATTTCCTTTATGGCCAGAGATGGTGAGAATTTTTTCATGTGTTTTTTGGCCATTTGAATTTCTTCTTTTGAAAAAGTTCTGTTTAGTTCAGTTGCCCATTTCTTTACTGGTTCATTGATTTTAGAAGAGTTTAGTTTCTTAAGTTCCCTGGATATTCTGGTTATCAGTCCCTTATCTGATGTATAACTGGCAAATATTTTCTCCCACTCTGTGGGTGATCTCTTCAGTTTAGAGACCATTTCTTTTGTTGTGCAGAAGCTTTTTGATTTTATGAAGTCCCATTTATTCATCCTTTCTCTTAGTTGCTGGGCTGCTGGGGTTCTATTGAGGAAGTCTTTGCCTATACCTATTTGTTCCAGAGTGTTTCCTGCTCCTTCCTGTAGTAACTTCAGAGTTTCAGGTCTGATATTTAGGTCCTTGATCCATTTAGAGTTGATACTAGTACAGGGTGATAGACATGGATCTAGTTTCAGTTTCTTGCAGACGGGTAACCACTTTTCCCAGCAACATCTGTTGAAGAGGCTGTCTTTTCTCCATCGTATATTTTTGGCACTTCTGTCAAAAATGAGGTGGGTGTAGTTGTGTGGATTCATATCTGGGGCCTCTATTCTGTTCCACTGGTCTTCATGTCTGTTTTCATGCCAGTACCCTGCTGTTTTTATTGCTATTGCTTTGTAATATAGTTTTTGAAGTCAGGTATTGTGATACCTCCAGCATTGCTCTTTTTGCTGAATATTGCCTTGGGTATTTGCGGTCTCCTGTGTTTCCAAATGAATTTTAAGGTAGATTTTTCAATCTCTGTGGTGAAAATCATTGGGATTTTGATGGGAATTTTATTAAACACGTAGATTGCTTTCGGTAGTATAGCCATTTTTACTATGTTCATTCTACTGATCCATGAGCAAGGGAGCTCTTTCCAACTTCTGTAGTCTTCCTGGATCTCTTTCTTCAGGAGTTTGTAATTCTCCTTGTAGAGATCATTCACATTCTTTGTTAAATTTACTCCTAGGTATTTGATTTTTTTTTGAGGCTATTGTGAATGGAGTTATTGCCATGTATTCCTATCTGTTTGTTCACTGTTGGTGTATAGAAAAGCTAATGATTTTTGTAGGTTAATTTTGTATCCTTCCACCTTATTGTAGCTGTTTATGTTGCCTAGAGTTTTGGGGTAGAGTTTTTTGGGTCTTTAAGGTATAGGATCATATTGTCTGCAAATAGGGATATTTTGACTGTTTCTTTACCTGTTTGTATTCCTTTTATTTCTTCTTCTTGCCCAAATGAACTGGCTAGAAATTCCAGTACTATGTTGAATAGGAGTGGGAATAGTGGACACCCTTGTTTCATTCCTGATTTTAAGGGGAATGGTTTCAGCTTTTCACCATTAACTATGATGTTGGCTGTAGGTTTGTCATATATAGCCTTTACAATGTTGAGGTATGTTCCTTCTATTCCTAGGTTTCTTAGAGCTTTTATCATGAAGTGGTGTTGGATTTTGTAGAAGTCTTTTTCTGCATCTATTGAGATGATCAAGTGGTTTTTGTCTTTGCTCCTATTGATGTGCTGTATTACATTTATAGATTTGCATATGTTGAACCACCCCTGAATCCCTGGGATGAAGCCAAGTTGGTCGTGGTGAATGATCTTTCTGATGTGTTGTTGAATTTGGTTTGCCATTATTTTATTGAGGATTTTTGCATTGATATTCATTAGGGATATTGGCCTGTAGTTCTCCTTTTTGGAGGTGTCTTTATCTGGTTTTGGGATAAGAGTAATATTGGCTTCATAAAATGAGTTAAGCAGGTTTTCTTCCCTTTCTATTTTGTGGAACAGTTTAAGGAGAGTTGGTATTAGTTCGTCTTTAAAGGTCTGATAGAATTCAGCTGTGAATCCATCAGGTCCTGAACTTTTCTTTTTTGGGAGGCTCTTGATGGCAGCTTCAATTTCTTTTTTGTGTTATAGATCTATTCAGGTGATTAATATCCTCTTGGTTCAGTTTTGGGTGGTTGTAAGTTTCTAGGAATCTGTCCATTTCTTTGAGATTTTCAAATTTATTAGAGTATAGGCTCTCAAAGTAATCTCTGATGATTTCCTGGATTTCGGTGGTGTTTGTTGTTATCTCTCCTTTTGAATTTCTGATTTTACTGATTTGGGTTTTTTCTCTCCTGATTTTAGTCAGGTTTGCCAGGGGTCTGTCAATCTTATTTATTTTTCCAAAGAACCAGCTTTTTGTTTCATTGATTCTTCGTATGGTTTTTTTTGTTTCTATTTCATTGATTTCAGCCCTTATCTTAATTCTTTCTTTCCTTCTGCTTGTTTTGGGATTTGTTTGTCCTTGTTTTTCTAGGAGTTTGAGCTGTAGTTTTAAGTCATTGATTTGAGATCTTTCTGTCCTTTTGATATATGCACTCATGGCTATAAACTTTCTTCTTAGGACTGCCTTTGCTGTGTCCCATAGGTTCCAGTAGGTCATGTTTTCATTTTCATTGACTTCCAGGAAACTTTTAGTTTCCTCTTTTATTTGACCAGTGACCCATTCATCATTGAGTAATGTGTTGTTCAGCTTCCAATTGTTTGCATGTTTTTTACTGCTGTTTTTGTTGTTGATTTCTAGTTTTAATGCATTGTGGTCAGACAGAATGCATGGGATTATTTCTGTTTTATATTTTTAAGGCTTGCTTTTTGCCCTAAGATATGATCAATTTTGGAAAAGGTTCCATGGGATGCTGAGAAGAATGTATATTGTGCAAAAGTTGGATGAAATATTCTGTAGACATCAGCTAGGTCCATTTGATCTATGGTGTGATTTAGTTCTAGGATTTCTTTATTGATTTTTTTTGTTTGGATGACCTATCTATTGGTGATAGGTGGGTATTAAGGTCTGCCACTACCACTGTGTTGGGGTCTATTTATGCTTTTAGATCCTTCAGAGTATGTTTGATGAAATTGGGTGCATTGACGTTGGTGCATATAAGTTGATAATTGTTATTTCCTTTTGGTGTATTCCCCCTTTAATTAGTATAGAGTGTCCTTCTTTATCTCATTTGATCAAAATAGTTTGAAGTCTAATTGGTCTGAGATAAGTGTTGCTACCCTTGCCTGTTTTGGGGGACCATTGGCTTGGTAAATCTTCTTCCTGCATTTCACCCTAAGCCAGTGCTTATTTCTGTCGATGAGGGGGTCTCCTATAGGCAGCAGATCGTTGGATCTTCCTTTTTAATCCAGTTTGCCAATCAGTATCTTTTGATGGGGGAATTTAGTCCATTAACATTCAGTGTTAGTATTGATAAATAAGTGGTGATCCCCATCATGTCTTTGTTGATTAAATGTTTGATTATGTGTAGCCGAATCAATGTTACTCTTTGCTTTCTTGTCTTTTCTTCTCCTGTGGTTTGGTATTGCTTGCCCTTTCATGGTTTTGTTTCCTTTTGTTTTCTGTGTGCAGAATTCCTTGGAGAATCTTTTGTAGTGGCGGCTTGGTGGTCATATATTGTTTTAGTTTCTGCTTATCATGGAAGACTTTTATTGTTCTGTCTACTTTGAATGATAGTTTTGCTGGGTAGAGTGTCCTAGGATTGAAGTTATTTTCATTCAGTGTTTGGAAGACCTCACTCCATGCTCTTCTTGCTTTTAATGTTTCTGTTGAGAAGTCTGCTGTGATTTTGATAGGTTTACCTTTGTATATTATTTGTTGTTTTCTCTCTTACAGCCTTCAATATTCCTTCTCTAGTGTCTGTACTAGTTGTTGAAATGATAATATGTCGTGGGGTAGTTCTATTTTGGTAAGGTCTGTTTGGTGTTCTGGAGGCTTTCTGTACCTGAATGGGCATAGTTTTCTCTAGATTTGGGAAATTTTCTGTTATTATTTTGTTGAATATATTACGCATTCCTTTTGCTTGCACCTCTTCTCCTTCTTCAATGCCCATGATTCTCAAGTTTGGTCTTTTGATGGAGTCAGTGAGTTCTTGCATTTTCTTTTGACAAGTGTTGAGTTGTTTAACTAATAGTTCTTCAGTTTTTCCTTTAATTGCCTTTCATCTTCAAGTTCTGAGATTCTGCCTTCTGTTTGTTCTATTCTGCTGGAATGGCCTTCCATTTTGTTTTGTATTTCTGTTTCATTCTTTTTTCTGAGGTTTTCCATATCTTGGGTTACTTCCTCTTTAATATTGTCAATTTTTGTCCTTAATTCGTTTACATCTCTTTTTATGGTGGTCTCAGTTTCAGTTTGGTGTTTATTTAGGGCTTCTATAATTTCATTTATCTGTTTCTGGGTTTTCTCATATTCTTTGTTTTTGTTGTCTTGGAATTTGTTGAGTGCCTCCTGTACGTTTTGGTTGACCATGTCTATACCATCTCTATGAAATTCTTATTAATTACTTGTAGGATTTCTTCTTTCAGATTGTTCTTGTGGGCTTCATTGGGTTCCTTGGTATAGTTTATCTTTGTTTTGTTCGAGTCTGGATCTGGGCATCCGTTTCCTTCATTTCACTCTAAATCCTGTACTACTTTATTTTTGGAGGGGAGAATGGTTTCCTTCCCATTTTCATCTTCCCATATTTCCACTAGGTAACGTTTCTATCCTTGGACTACGTGTAATTTAGTATTAGCTGGGTAACAATATTAATACTAACAAAACCAAGAAAGAAGGATAAAAGAGAGAGAGAGATGGAAAGATAAAAGGAATAGAGAAGAAAAGAGAAAAAAAATGGGAGAGATGATGGATGATCAAACAGCAAACAAGGCAGCAAATCCCTTAAAGAACGGGAAAAAAAATTGCCAGTTCTGGAACAGTAGAATTGCAGTCTTAGTTGTTCTGATGTTAGTTCTTTAGCATCCATACCTGTCTGTGTGTGTCTCTTAGATAGGTTTGGAGCCTTCCTGTGGCAAGTGTATGGTGGGTGTGGTCCCATGTGCCTTGGGTGGAGGCCTTTAGCTGAGGTGAAATAGGGCCTTTGGAGCATGGGCTTGGCATGCCTGAAGAGTGCAGGCTGGTGGAGTGGAGATCCTGCATGTCTGTGGATCCCCACCTTGACAGGCCTGGAGGGCACAGTCCAGCAGAATGGAAATCGTGTGTTTGTTTGTGGGTCCCTGGCTTGGCAGGCCTTAGGGGCACAGGTTTGTGGAGTGGATATCCGCTTCAGGCCTGTGCAGGCCTGGAGGGCACAGCCCAGCAGAATGAAGATCGTGTGTGTGTGTGTGTGTTTGTGTGTGTGTGTGTGTGTGTGTGTATCTCAGGCATGGCAGGACTTGGGGATGTGTCCAGAGGAGCAGAGATCCTGCAGGCTTGTGTAGGCCTTGGGGGCATGGCCCAGTGGTGATTGTGCAGGCCTGTGCAGGCCTGGAGGGCCCAGCTTGGCAGAACAGAGATCATGCGTGTTTGCATCTCTGGCACTACAGGCTTTGGGGGTGTGGTCAGCAGAGCAAAGATAGTGCAGCGCTGTGCAGGCTTGGGGGCATGGCCTGGCTGAGATCGTGAATGTCTGTGGATCCCCAGCTTTAAGGGCTCATCAGAGGGAAATCCTGTGTGTCTGAGGGGTGGGAGTTTGGGGGAGCACAGCCCTGGCAGGGCAAAGGAGCAGGGCCGGAGAATTGGAGATCCCACTGCATGCGGAGCAGTGGCTCTGTGGGCCTATGGGGCAGGGGTTAGCATGCAGCATCTGTTATTCTTTTAGTATATGCTGGAGTGGAGAGGCCTTCCATGAGCTAGGGGTTCAGAGTGCTGATATTTCAGCTCTCCCTGGTGCTTTACCTCAGTCAAGTGTGTCTCCAACTTCTTATCAAAGTCCCTGGATCACTGAGGTCAGAAGTCTGTGGCTGTGTTCTGGTCACCATCTTGGATCTCAAAATTTTGGAATATTTTGAAGAATATTCCAAATTGTAAAATAGTGGAAGTCCCTTTTCCCAAGTTATAAATCTCAAAGGAAGAAAAAATACTCAAGATAAACTCACAATAAAAAGTTACAAGCTGAAAGAGAAATAAACTAGCACAGCATACATTCACCAAACAAAAAAATTATACAGAACTAGCATGTTAGAAATCTAGGATAATAAGTAATCTGAAATAAACTATAGATAAACAAGTTGAAAATCCTCAGAGTTAAGGAATAAAAACTATATTTCAAAGCAAAACATTATTAAATGAAAATAAGCAGATATTGAAAAGAGAAGTCAAGTAGAAATTATATAAATGAAAATGGTAAGAATCAGCATTAAAAGGTCAATGAATGAGTTGAATATATTATACATGGCTGAAGTGAAAAATAAAGATATTTAGGAATATCAGGGTATCAATGGCATGCTTGAGATTAAAAGAAATGATAAGTAAGATTAAAAGGTACAATAGAATCAGACATTCTACAGGGACATAATTGAGACAATGAAGGATATTTGACATATGAAAAGATAATTACAAAGAAAACTCCAGGATTGTTAAAAGTCATGTTTCCTTGGATAGAAGAAACATAGAAAATTGTGAAACTGTTTTTCTTTAAACCCAGGAAAAGCTATTTAGCCATTTTTATTTATTGGTATTCATGAAACAGGAAATGGTATTTGTCATTCATTAAAACAGTGATAAAAGGTAAGAATTTATATGCAACTGTGCCATCCAGGCATGAGAAACCTCTCAAAAATCAGGAGCAGAGCAGATGGGCCATGAGTGGAAGGAGACACATAAGGACCAAATGGAATGTTTCTGGAAAAAAATTACTTTTAAAAAAATTACGCACTTTTTATTGTTGTCCAAAGTCTACCTGAAGTAAAAAGAATAGAACTTGAAGCAAGTTCTACTGGATTTAACTTTTAGCATATTTTAGCATATTTTTCTCATTTTGACTTTATAGACTTTTTACTTTTAAAACTTCATGCTATTTTGCCATGTTTTAGATTCTTACAAAAAGAGATAAAATATTATGCAGTGGTAGGCTCCTTTGTATCCAATACTAAATCTATTCTTATCACTCTCAAGCAATAGCAATTTTGAATTTGTGTAGTTTTTATAATCATATTTTAAAATTATGCTTTAGACAACTTGCACATATATATAATAGGTAATATTGCTTTATGTGTAATTTTGCTTTTTAAAAGTTTATACAAGTACCAGCATATTTTTTATTCTTCTACATTTTCTTTTTTCTTTCAACATGATGATTTTGAGAAGTGATCATTTTGATACATAAACCTATGCTTTAATTTCTTTAACTGGCTACACTAGAGGAATGTAATCACAAATTACTTACACTTCCCATAGTGATTAATATTTCAGTTGTTGCCATGTTTTTACTATTATAAACAATATCACAATGAAAATGTTTATGCATTTTATTTTATGCATATTGACATGAGTTTGTGTAGATTAATGTATTTGAAATACATACTATTTGAGAGCTTTACCCCTTTGATTGTAGTCTAAACAGTTAGTAGTCCCTATTTCTACTTTTAACATTATAACAGCTGTGAGTTACAGCTGTAAGTTCTTTGACAGAAGGCAAATTCATTATAATGTTTTAGAAAAAAATGAACGGAAAAAGTTTCAATAGTAATTTGATGCCCATTGACTGGTTTAAGGAGTATGGTTAAGTTTTTTAGGATGCCTTTCCTTTGGAATTAGTTTGATATTTTCCTTATGATTAGACACATAATAGTATTTTGGGGGGGAGGAAAACCACAGAATGTAAAGTGCCAATTTCAACACATCAGATCAAATATGTGTTTTATCAACATGATATATCACAGTTGATATCGGCTCTGATAACCTGGCTAAAGAACTGCTCATCTTCTCTTCTGTACTGTAAAGTTACCCTTTTTCCCCCCTTTCCATAAAATACTTTTGGTGGGGATGTCACTAAGTATTACTCACAATTAAAGAGTGAGGAGTTATGCTCTCCCTTCATGAAGACAGAGCATCTACATAAATTATTTGGAATTTTCTGCATAGGAGATTTCTGTGCCATTTGTTTATTTATTGAATCACACACATATCTCATTATGGATCAGGAGTATTTATTATAAACTTTGGGTCACAGTCTAATATATAATTTTTTTTTTGTCAAATCATTCCAATTTTAGCCATCGGGTGCTCTCTCTCCATCAAGGTGAGCACGAGGTAGTTTTAATCGTGTTTTAGAAAAGCGTAATTAGGTTGGTGGAGTTGCTGAAGTAGTAGAGTACCTGCCTAGCAAGCGTGAGGCCCTAAGTTCAAACCTCAGTATAACCAAAAAATAAACACAATTAGAATGTAGCTTAAATTGGAAAAGCAATATATTTTATATAGAATTATGCCTATGACATAATTTGCTAGAAAGTTTATCAATTCTCATTGCTCTTTGGCAAAATGTTTTCCTATGTCTCCATGTCTTTAGTGAATCACTCTTTGCTAGTCACAGTTCTAGAGAATTGATATACAATAGAGAACTTTGCAATACCCCTCAGTCATCAATTTCACATTCCAGCTGGGAAAGATAATACACTTCCAAACAAGTAAATGAACAAAATTTCAAAGAACAATATAGTAAATGCAATGAACAACAGAAAACACAGAAATATTAAAAAGATATGGTTGCATGAGGAGTGGGCAATTAGCTTTTGCTGGTTAAGGAAGCTGTCATTGAAGAGGTAACATTTGAGCTAAAATAAGACGTTCTCATCAGTGAGAAAATCCAGACTTTTGTGCCTCAAAGAGAAGGAATGGTGAATGCAAAATCCATAAGGAGAGGCCACATCTTACAGGAGTTTGTAAATTATAAAGGTTTCATTTTTATTCAAAACACAAGTGAAAGTCATCAGTAGGGATTGATTCAAGACTGAAATAATCTGCTTGGTGTTTTTAAATGACCATTCTAACTATAGGTAGAGAATGAATGATAGAGAAATGAAATTGAAATTATAGAATTCTCTTATGGGATACAAAGGAGACAACTAACTTAAATTAACTTATGCAATGTAGATAATTTGATCCATGTTCAAGGGATCTTATAGACAGAGTGAACATGACTCTGAATGACAGTGCTAAAAATGAAAAAGATCCAAGGTTAAATTTATTTCTCCAGTTCTCAGTGACAGTGGGACTAGTCTTCAGAGAAGATTCCCTATTCTCAATTAGTCCTAAGCTAATTGAGAGACTCCAGGTTTGATCTTTCAAAGTATCATGGGCTACAGTGCAAACAGCAGGTTTTAGTTTCTGAGCACAACATCTATTTATTTCTTAAAATTTAAATTGATTTTTTCATTACCATAAATGTACTACATATTCATTAGAATCCATATAGAAAACACATAAAAGAAAATTAAAGGATATATGATTTATCACTTCATTTTCCATCATAATTTATGTATTAGCTAATTAGTTCATTCTTTTATAAATGTATTCATACAATACACACTGTTTTTTATTGTTGTACTGTGTGAGGGTACATTATGGCATTTACAAATGTTTTTATGCTATGTCAAATATATCACACTTGAATTGAGCTCCTCCATCATTCTCATTTATCCTGCCTTCCATAATTCCTGGAATAGTTTCAACAGGCATCATTTTTCCATTTACATACCTGTGTGCAGAGTATTTGCACTGTGTTCACCTTCCATGACCTTTCTCCACCTTCTCCCCCTCCTACTAGTAATAACCCCCCACCCTGCCCAGGCAGGACCTGTTCCACCCTCCTGTTCTCTGATTTTGTAAAGGAAAACAAATGACATTTTTATTTGTTTAAGATTTTTGGTTTTCTGAGCCTAGCTAAACTTGTTCAAAATGATCTTTTCCAGTTCTATCCATTTACTTGCAAATGATAACATTTCGTTCTTCTTCATGGCTGAGTAAAATTCCATTGTGTATAAATACCACATTTTCTTAATCCATTCATCAGTAGTGGGGCATCTTGGCTGTTTCCATAGCTTGGCTATTGTGAATAGTGCTGCAATAAACATGGGTGTGCAAGTGCTTCTGGAGTAACCTATGTCACATTCCTTTGGGCATATCCCCAGGAGTGGGATTGCTGGATTATATGGCAGATCTACGTTTAGATTTTTAAGAAGCCTCCAAATTTTTTTCCAGAGTGGTTGCATTAGCTTGCATGCTCACCAGCAGTATACAAGGATTCCTTTTTTCCTATCTTTGCCAACACTTATTGTTAGTGGTGTTTTTAATAATGGCTATTCTAACAAGGATGAGGTGCAATCTTAGTGTGGTTTTGATTTGCATTTCCTTTATGGATAGAGATGGTGAGCCTTTTTTTCATGTGTTTTTTGGCCACTTGAATTTCTTCTTTTGAAAAAGTTCTGTTTAGTTCAGTTGCCCATTTCTTTATTGGTTCATTGATTTTGGGATAGTTTAGTTTTTTGAGTTCTGTATATTCCAGTTATCAGTCCTTTGTCTGATGTATAGCTAGCAAATATTTTCTCCTACTCTGCGGGTGGTCTCTTCAGTTTAGAGACCATTTATTTTGTTTTGCAGAAGCCTTTTAGTTTTATGAAGTCCCATTTTTCTTACTTTCTCTTAGTTGATGAGCGGCTGGGGTTCTATTGAGGAAGTCCTTGCCTATACCTATTACTTCCAGAGTGTTTTCTACTCTTTCCTGTACCAACTTTAGAGTTTCGGGACTGATATTAAGGTCCTTGATCCATTTAGAGTTGATACTAGTACAGGGAGATAAACATGGATTTAGTTTCAGTTTTTTGCAGACAGCTAACCATTTTTCCCAACAACATTTGTTGAAGAGTCTATCTATTCTCTATCGTACATTTTTAGCGCCTTTGTCAAAAATTAGGTGGGTAGAGTTTTGTGGATTCATATCTGGGTCCTCTATTCTGTTTCATGTCTGTTTTGGTGCCAGTACCATGCTGTTTTTATTGCTGTTGCTTTGTAATATATTTTGAAGTTGGGTATTGTGATACCACCAACATTGCTCTTTGCGGTCTCTTGTGTTTCCAAATGAATTTTAGGGTAAATTTTTCAATCTCTGTGATGAATGTCATTGGGATTTTGATGGGAATTGCATTAAACATGTAGATTGCTTTTGGTAGTATAGCCATTTTTACTATGTTGATTCTACCAATCCATGAGCACAGGAGATCTTTCCACCTTCTGTACTCTTTCTCAATCTCTTTCTTCAGTGGTTTGTAGTTCTCCTTGTAGAGGTCATTCACATCCTTTGTTAAGTTTATTCCTAGGTATTTGATGTGTTTTTAGGCTATTTTAAATGGAATTGTTTCCATATATTCTTTCTCAGTTTGTTCATTGTTAGTGTATAGAAAAGCTAATAATTTTTGTAAGTTGATTTTGTATCCTGCCACCTTCCTGTAGCTGTTAATGGTGTCTAGGGGTTTTTTGGGTCTTTAAGGTACAGGATCATATTGTCTGCAAATAAGGATATTTTGACAGTTTCATTACCTATTTGTATTCCTTTTATTTCTTCTTCTTGCCTAATTGCTCTGGCTAGGAATTTCTATACTATGTTGAATAGGAGTGGGGATAGTGGGCTCCCTTGTCTCATTCCTGATTTTTAGGGAAAATGGTTTCAGTTTTTCACCATTAAGTATGATGCCAGCTGTATGTTTGTCATATATAGCTTTTATAATGTTGAGGTATGTTCCTTCTATTCCTAGTTTTCTTAGAGCTTTTATCATGACGTGGTGTTGGATTTTGTTGAAGGCTTTTTCTGCATCTATTGAGATGATCAAGTGGTTTTTGTCTTTGCTTCTCTTAATGTGCTGTATTACATTTATAGATTTACATTTGTTGAACCACCCCTGCATCCCTGGGATGAAGCTAACTTGGTCGTGGTGAATGATCTTTCTGATGTGTTGTTGAATTTGGTTTGCCATTATTTTATTGAGGATTTTTGCATTGATGTTCATTAAGGAGATTGGCCTATAGTTCTCCTTTTTGGAGGTGTCTTTGCCTGGTTTTGTGATGAGTATAATACTGGCTTCATAAAATGTTTCCTTCCCTTTCTATTTCATGGAACAGTTTAAGGAGGTTTGCTATTAGTTCTTCTTTAAAGATCTGATAGAATTTAGCAGAGAATCCATCAGGTCCTGGACTTTTCTTTTTTTGGAGACTCTTTATTGCTGTTTCAATTTCATTTTGTGGTATAGATTTATGATTAACGTCCTCTTGGTTCAATTTTGGATGGTCATAAGAATCTAAGAATCTGTCCATTTCTTCAATATTTTTGAATTTATTAAAATATAGGTTCTCAAAGTAGTCTCTGATGATCCTGGATTTCTGTGGTGTTTGCTGTTATCTCCCCTTTGGCATTTCTGATTTTACTGATTTGGGTTTTTTCTCTCCTCATTTTTGTCAGGTTTGCCAGGGGTCTGTCAATCTTGTTTATTTTTTCAAAGAACTGAGTTTTTGTTTCACTGATTCTTTGTATGATTGGTTTTTGTTTCTATTTCATTGATTTTAGCTCTTATTTTTATTATTTCTCTCCTGTTTGTTTTTGGATTTGCTTGTTCTAGTTTTTCTAGGAGTTTGAAATGTAGCATTAGGTCATTGATTTGAGATCTTTCTGTCCTTTTAATACATGCATTCATGGCTGTAAACTTTCCTCTCAGGACTGCCTTTGCTGTGTCCCATAGGTTTCAGTAGGTCATGTTTTCATTTTCATTAGCTTCCAGGAACTTTTAATTTTCTCTTTTATTTCAACAATGACCCATTGATCATTGAGCAATGTGTTGGTCTTGGCTTCTGTTAATATTCTATATTACATTTAGTGATTTGGTATGTTGAATCATTCCTGCATCCCAAGGAAGAAACTAAGTTGATCATGGTATATGATCTTTTTGGTATGCTTTTGAGTTTGGTTTGCCAATATTTTATTGAGGATTTTGGCATCTATGTTCATTAAAGAGATTGGCCTATAATTCTCTTTTTTTTGTTGTGTCTTTGTCCAGTTTTGGGATCAGTGTAATACTGGTTTCATAGAATGAGTTTGGCATTGTTCCTTTCCTTTCTGTTTTGTGGAAACATTTTGGAGTATTAGTACTAGTACTTTTTTAAATGTCTGCTAGAATTCACCAATGAGATCCTTTTTTGGGAGACCCTGTATTGCTGCTTCAATTTCATTGCATGTTATAGATCTGTTTAGGTGGTTAATATTCTCATGGTTCAACTTTGGATGGTCATATGTGTCTAGAAATTTGTTAATTTCTTCTAGATTTTCCATTTTACTTGAATATGGATTTTCAAAATAATCCCTGATTATTCCCTGGATTTCTTTGGTGTTCATTGTTATCTTCACTTTTTCTTTTCTAATTTTATTAATTTGGATCTTTTTCTCCTCATTTTAGTCAGAATTTCCAAGGGTTTGTCAATATTGTTTACCTTTCCAAAGAACTAGCTTTTTGTTTCCTTGATTCTCTATATTGATTTTTTCTGGTCTCTATTTCACTGATTTTGGCCCTTATTTTCATTATTTCTCTCCTTCCACTTATTTTGGGTTTAGCTTGTTCTTGTTTTTGTAGGTGTTTGAGATGCAGCATTAGGCCATTTAGTTGAGAACTTTCTGTATTTTTAATATACACACTCATGGCTATAAATTTTCCCCTTAGCAATGCCCTTGCTCTTTCCAGTGGATTCTGATAGGTTGTGCTTTCATTCTCATTAAATTCCAGGAGCTTTGTGATTTTCTCCCTTATTTCTTTGATGACCCACTGATCATGAAGCAATGTATTGTTCAGTCTCCAAGTGTTTGAGTATTTTCTCCTGTTTCTTTTGTTGTTGTGTTCTAGTTTTATTGTGTTGTGGTCATCAGACTGTATGAAGGGGATTATTTCAATTTTCTCATATTTGTTAAAACTTGTATTATGACCTAAAATATGATCTATTTTGGAGAAAGTTCTATGGGCTACTGAGAAGAATGTATATTGTGTTGTTGCAGGATGTAATGCACTGTAGATGACTGTCATCCATTTCATCTATGTTGTCATTCACTGCTAGAGTTTCTTTATTGATTTTTTTTGTCTGGGAGACCTATCTATTTTGGTGATAGAGGAGTACTGAAGTCTCTCACCATCACTGTATTGGGGTCATCCATGTTTTTTAGTCTGGTAGTGTTATTTTAATGAAGTTATGTGCATTGGGTCCATATATGTTAACAATTGTTATTTCCTCTTGATGTATTGTTCCTTTTATTTATATGAAGTGACCTTCTTTGTCTCAGAAAGGTTTGAAGTCTACTTTTTCTGATATAAGTATTGTGACTCCTGACTATTTTGGGGGGGCCAAGAGCTTGGTAAATCTTCTTCTACCCTTTCACCTTAAGGCAATGTTTATTTCTGTCTATAAGGCAGATTTCTTGTAAACAGCAGATTGTTGGGTCTTCCTTTTTAATCTAATTTGCCAGTTGGTGTCTTTTGATGGGGGAGTTGAATCCATCAACATTCAATGTTATTATTGAGAAGTATGTGGTGATTCTTGTCATTTACTTTTTGTTGTTGTGTAAGGGTTTGTGTGTGTGCAACTCATTCTATGCTACTTGCTGATTACTTGTCGGCTCTTCTCTTAATAATTCCCATCCTTTCATGGCTATGTTTGTTTTCATCTTTGGTGTATAGGATTTCTTCCAGAATCTTCTGTAGTGGTGGTTTAGTGGTCATGTAATTTTTTTTAGCTTTGTTTATCATGGAAGATTTTTACTGCTCCTTCAATTTTGAATGATAGCATTGTTGGTAGAATATTCTAGGACTGAAATTGTTTTCTTTTGGTGCTTGCAATACCTTGCTCTGTGGTCTTGTTGTTTTTAAGGTTTCTGTTGAGAAATCTGCTCTTATTTTGATGGGTTTACCTTTAAATTTATTTGATTTTTCTCTCTTACAGCCTTCAATGTTCTTTCCTAATTCTCTGTGCTAATTGTTCTAACTATAATATGCCTTGGAGAGGTTCTGTTTTGGTCATGTCTCTTTGGTGACCTGAAGACTTCTTATACCTGAATGAGCATCTCTTTCTCAAGATTTGGGAGATTTTCTGCTGTTATTTTGTTGAATATATTGCCTATACCTTTGGCTTGCAGCTCTTCTCCTTCTTTGATGCCCATAATTCCCAAGTTTGGTCTTTTGATGGAGTTGGAGAATTCTTGCATATTCCTTTTGCAGTTCTTGAGTCTTTTGTCTAAGAATTCTTCTGTTTTTTTCTTTAATATTTATTTTGTCTTTGAGCCTTGAAATCTGGCTTGAAATCCACTTTTTTCCAGTCTGCTGGAGTGGTTTTCAATGGTGTTTTTTATTTGACATTTGGAACTTTTTTTTTATTTTCAGGATTTCTCTTTGATTCTTTTTCTGAGATTTTTCCATATCTTTGTTAAAGTACTCTTTAATGTCTTGTGCTGTCTTCTTTATTTATCTCTCTCTTTTTTTATAATCTCCTTAGTTTCATTTTAGACTTTATTGAAATCCTCTTTGAGTTCATTAAGTTGTTTCTGTGTCTTCTCAAGTTTTTTTTTATTAATGTTCTCTTGGGAGTCATTGAGTTATTTTTGTATTTCCTCTTTAAGTTCCTCTTTTAGCTCATTGACCATTTTTATCAACATTCTTCTGATGTTAGCAACAGGGAGTTCATCCCCTCTACCGTCCATCACATTTTCTATCATGTCTTTATTAGTCTTCTGAGGAGTCATATTCCCCTGCCTTCTTTTTCTCCCCATGTTTCTATTTTGTGCTTTGCTTGTGTGTTGTTGATTAGTTAGTTGGGGGTTTTAATCACCTGTTATCTTTCCCTTGACTTAATTTCTATGCTCTGACTAACTTAGTTGTTAGCTAGGTTGTTGTAATATTTCTGTTCCCTGACCTGGAGGTATAATTTAGCAATAACAAATTCACAGATTCAATGTCAAACCAGTTACTTACATAATATATTAAAAAACTGTTGACAATATTATCTATAAACCATGAGTATTGGGGAGATAACAGTTGGTTGCATGGTGATTGATACTTAGGTAATTGAAAACGTGGTGCTAGAAAAGGGGGCAGGGAAAGAGGATGGGGTGAGGTGGAGAAGAGGTATATGGTATAAGGACTAAAGAAGAATAAGGCCCTAATGTGTGTAAAGGTGTAGCTCAGTCATTGTGAGGGAGGGTGCTATTGTCAGGGATTGCAGAGAGATAGAAAGTATGGGAGTAACATGTAATGTGAATATAATAGACTATTCAGTGAGTGTTGAGTTTGGAAGAGGTAGGGACAGTGTGGACAAATGGAGGTGGAGGAATGGAAGGTGAGGAGAAAAAAGGAAGAGAGTAAAGAAGAAAAAATGGAGGGAGAAAGAGGAAAGTAGAACAAAAGAGGGTTATGCAAATTGATAATTGGATAGAATAGAAGAGGGAGAATGGTAATAACAAATTAAAAAGAAAATTAGTTTAAAAAAATTTTAAAAATAATTAAAATAAAATACTAAATAAGAATATATATGTGCATATTCTTCCTTCTTATGGGAAGGAGGAATGGGTTTCTTTTCAGTTAAATGAGTAGTCTGGGCTCTTTTCTGATTTTTCATTCAGGTTCTGACACTTTTGACAGGGGCTTTCTCTGTCTCTGCCCCTTCTTAAGGTTGGTATACTGGGCTGCATGACAATTGATGCTGTCCCTCCCTATTGGGAAGTTTTGGGGGATCAGCTCAGGCTGTTTGAGCCCAGGCTTTCCTTGGTTGGAAGGGTTGTTTGAGTAGGAAGGTTTTTTCCAATGTGGTCCCTTGAGGAGCTGATATGTGAGTTGTTGCCAGCCCCTACTATCTGCAAGGCAAGACTGGGAGCTAGAATTGAGCTTTTTGGTTCACTGCTTTTCTCTTGGAAGTCTGTCAGCTTCAGCTCACTATCAGTTTCTCCAAGGTGGTGGCCTGTTTTGTTTTTAACAGACTGTGGCTGGGCTGCCCCATCCACAGGCTGGATCACTCAGCATTCTGTCCCACCCCCCACCAGGCACAGGTGAAATGGTCCCTCCACTTGGCCAGCAGTTTGGGAGGGGGTGGGGGTGGAGGGGTGGGAATGGGGGGAGTGCACCCTGCCCACTGGCTGCACTGGACTATGTGGTTCTCTCCAAAGCAGATTATGTGTCATGCTCACCTGGCAGGGTTGCAATGTGGAATTGGATCAGTTCCAGGAAGGCTCAGGCAAGCAGCAGTCCGAGGTTCTGAGGTCTGTGAATTATGGCACTTCCTGCACATCCCAGATGCTTGCAGAACTCATTTTGCAGTTCTCTGTCTTGCATTTTTGCATGCAAGGAGAAAAAAAGCCAAAAGAAAAAAAAAGGAAAAATGGCTGCCAGTCTGCAGCGCCTGGGCTTCCAGAGGTGTTATGTGCTATAAAAGCTAATTTAAGGGTTATTCATGGTACTGTATGTGCCTCCTATGTATTGGCGGTATTAGTTGGCAAAAATAGCCAGTTACCCAATTCTTGCTTCCCCAAAACTGAAATATTCTTCTAAAATTGTGGAGTTCAGTGTCCTAGGGTCCTTCAGCTATCCACCATCTTGGAAAAATCACTATTTTCTTTTTAAACCTTTATTTTTCTTGTCATGTAATGTTCTTGTACATAATCATTTTTATTACTGCAAATTACACTATTATGGTATACTCCATAATTATTTAGCTAAAGTCTGTTGAGCATTTGGATTATTTTCAATACCTAAATTCCTACTGTAATAAAAATTTCAAGAAATTAATGATAAAGCTTTATAAATTTTAATTGGAGATTTAAAATTTTACGTGATTTTTAGCATAGTTTCTTTCTTTTATGAATCCTCTAGTCGTATTTACTACCTAGTGTTTTCCTGTCAAGATATTTGTTGAATTATATGATTTTTATATTTTAAATACATCATTAAAAACAAACACTCAAATTTATATTTAAGAATTATTTGTAATATTGGGTTGCTATTGTTTTACAGTATGTACTGTCTTTTAACATTTTATATATACATAGGAGTATTTTATATTTATATGTTATATATACCATACATAATTATATATTATATGTTATTTATTTGCGCTTATATATAACTTTGATGATTTCTATCGTAGTTGAACAGTTAGAAAGACTATTTATTCTAGGATATGTAAATACAGTAAGGTCACCTTATTTGTGGATTTATTACACATTGTTTTGACTAAACACAGTCAAAAACAAATTCCTGTGTATACGGCTTAGTTGATGCAGAGAAGTTCTCACTCAGTCTTTCATTATTATCCACTGCATTTAAACTCTACACATTTTGAGCATTCATGATTTTTCCTCAATGGAGGTCTCCTTGGGACCACATACCCAAAGATACTGTTTACTATTCTTAGTATTTAAAAGCTTTTTCTGGCTTCTCTGGTAGTAAAAGTTATGTGCTAAAGATCTAACTTTTTAAATTGATAGTACACCTAGATAATTTGTGAGGTAAGATCATTTTAAAGAAAACATTATTATGTATTAGTTTTTAATATTCAGTTTTAAAACTTAGACGGGCACTTGACTCCACATCAATGTCTATTTTACTTAGATATAAAGTTTATAACCTATTTTACTATCTAACATTAATTGTTCCCACTATTATTCTTTATCATAATGTTATTGGCAAGAAGTCATTTTGACTTGTTAATAAAAATTATAGACTTTACTAATACTCAATGTTGATGTGAATGAAGATAAGTAAGAAGCACTTTTTGGAATATAAGGTGGTAGCACCTATCAATATTTACCTTTTGAGCCAATATTTCCCCTTCTAGGACTTGATCTTAAAAGACTGGCCACATAACAGTAATCTTCACAGCACTGATTGTAAAAAGCAAAAACCTAGAAATGGTCTAAATGTGGAAAGATGACCACATGAAAAGAAATGAAAAAACAAAATATAATAACATTATGAATGGTGCCATACCATCTGTGGAAAAAGAAAATAAATATTTCACATATGTAATCTCACATATACACATGCCTATCTTTAGAGATTTTTGCATGGGTATTTAGAAACTTGGGCAAATATATAGGACTGCCTAACAGTGGTTATTTTGGGACTATTGACTTGTATAAGAAAACTTGTTTATAGAAGTTTTATTTTTCACTCTTTTCCCTGTTCAGGTGCACTTTTAATAGTAATCACATTTTTTTATAAATTGAAAATACAGATAAAATGTTCTTTGTGATTCACATTTAAACAGAAGGCAATTTTTCCTTTGATGTGTAAATGTTAAGATGTATATCAAAGTTTTTATACTGTAGATCCATAGTGCTTGGATATAGTCTATTAATTTTTATCCTAAGAGATATTTCTTCAGGGTTTTATTTTGTATGTGCTTTACTCTGTTTCTCTTTCCATTTAACATCATAATTCTATCTAAATATAAAAATGAAAACTGAATGAAATATGGATTTAAATTATTTTCACATTGAGAAATACATTTTTTAAGGAATTTGCACAAGTGTTTAATCCTTTTAGGAAATTAGCTTGAAGAAAATTGGCATTCTCTACCACATAACACCTATCCCAAATCTTGGTACTTCAGTATGCATATAGATGGCCTTTCTACAGACTCTCCTCTGAGTTTCTAACTTTTCTGTCCTCCAGTGATTGTGTTCTTTAATCTTCCTCAGACATTCGCTCCTATGGTCTTGAATGAGATCTTTTCATGGCCAGTAATCTCTACTTCATGTATTATGTATCACCTGTCTTTGTAGCCCATGTCAACATGAACTCCAACTCAGAAATCATTTTAACCCAAGTAGGACTTCAACTCATTGACTTTATCACATTTTCATGTCCCTCACTTATTTGATGCCATCTCTCATTTCATTGAATAAATTAAATTCATGGTCAGCACAATAATCACTTTCTACATATAGCTACACACTTAACCTTTTTCTCTTTCATATTTTTTTTGTAATTCTCTGGGAAAATACACATCTTGGTTACATCCAAGTTTCCTGTTATGCCATACCCTCACCCCTGCATCTGGACACAATTACACATGGGTCCTTGATAATGTCCAGAAATCATACAACTGTTCCCTAGACTACTCATTCTCCCACCCCAATTTCATACCCTCTCTTCTCTATTCAAAGAACCAATGCTTTCTGGTTCTCTTTCACTTTCATTTGACAACTTTGTTTCCCCTATAACTAGGAAAGCTGCAACAGAAAAAGATTTTCCCTGCCTCCCTGTCAAATTCTGCACCCACATAATCTGACTTCCCACCTGTTACCTTAAGTCAACTATACATGTTTCTACCTAAAACAATTGCTGCATCTATGCACTAGATTCTGTTCCTTCTCACTTCTACATTCTCTCTCTCTCTCTCCTCCTATATCAGTAATTTTAGCTCTCTACTTTTTCAGCACACAAGCATTGTATTATTACTCCTATTAATTTTTTGAGGAAGGGTCTTGATATATAGCCCATGCTAGCCTAGAACTTGCTTTGTAGCTCAGGCTGGCCTGAAACACTCTTTGCTCCTACCTCAACCTCCCTAGTACTATAAGAGGTGTGAATTTTTTTTACTCTTGATAGGAGTCCAATGATAACCATATAACTAAATCTAACTGTTGCTCCTCAGTTTTCCTCATATTTGACCACCCAACAATACTAAAAAAAAAAGTACACTGCTGCTTCCTTATTGATAATCTTCCTTCCTTGGACTCCAAGAAAGCACATGACATTCTGACTCTTCTCTTATTTCATTATGCACTACTTCACAGTCACTTTACTTTTTATTCTTGCTTTCTAAACTTTGTTACTTGGTAATATCTTTGGTTCAATCTCCAATTCTCTATCTACATCTACTTCCAGTCATCTCTTCTCATGAATTTAAATGCCATATAAATAATGATTGCATACAAATATTTATCTACAGTTTTTGCTTAATTAGCTTTATGTGTCTGTTATTTGACATCTTGATTTGAATATCTAGTAGATATCGAAATGGTAGCATGCCTATGGTGTGTTAATCTATGGTTAATCTTGATTGTCAAATTAATTGGATTGATAAATTCCTAAACACTAATAAATCATACCTCTAGATGTATCTGTTTCTGGTATGAGGAAATTTCCAAAAATGGTTAACTGAGGGAGAAGACCCACCCTGAAAGTGGGTGGTATCATCCTGTAGACTGGGGACCTGGATAGAATAAATGGAGACAGCCCACTAGCACTGGAACTCTCTCTGTGTCCTTCCTGGTTGCCATGATGTGAGTTGCCCTGCCCTGCCATACTCTTCCTTCCATGATGAAGGGAAAATCATGGGATAAAATAAATTTATTCCTTCTCTGGGTTGTTATATCATGTATTTGGCCACAGAAACCAAAAAATATAGCTAAAACAGAAAATTGGTAATGGGGTGTGTCATTACTGTGACTAAACTGATCATGTAATTTCTGAAGCTCTTGAACTCTGTTCAGGGGGAATTTGGAAGCTTGGAGAGGTGAGATAGTCAGAAGTCCTAGAATCCTATAAACTCAGCCTAATAAATGATTCTGACAGGAGGTCAGAAGACCAGGATAGAAATGCAGACAATAAAGATTATGCATGAGGTTTCAGATGGGAGCATGAAGTCTCTTGGGAATTGGACTGGAGACCATTTTTGCTATCTTCTGACAAAGAACCTTTCTACATTTTGTCTGTGTCCTAAGACCTTATGGGATGCTAAATTGAAAGGTGACAGAATAATTAATCTGGTGGAGGAAATTTCAAGCAGTCCAGAATTGGGGCATGTAAACCTGCTAGCTGTGGCATGGTTATTTCTACTGCTTCTTAAAGAATTACAATGAGAATCAGGAGCAAAACAGAGCAGAAAGACTTGAAAAACATGTAATTTGGTCAGAAATGCCTGGAGAATAAGAAAGTCATGTTTTCTGAAGAGATTATTATCAATTAAAAAGAAGCCAAGTACTTTTCCTTGAGGGAATCTTAAGAACTGGCCAGACCCCACCCATTACAGGCTCAAGGGTATGAAAGAGTAAACTCTTCTGAAAGACTTTCCCCTGAGAAGAGAGTACCTCTGGGGTGCCTTCTTCACAAGGGCAACCTAAGAAAGTGTTTCCCCATGTTTAGTCACCCAAGCACTAAGAGGCTGTTGCAGGTATGGGCCAAGGTACCTGACTATTATTTGAGCTGATGGCAGACCTTGGCATCACCCATGTGATGTTGGTTTTGCGGTCATGAAAAATGTGAAAGGCACAGGGTCACGGAGGTTTCCATGAAGACTTCAAAGGAATGTCTGTGAGGCCAGGAAAAGTATGAAAGGGACAGAGTTCCTTCAGGCATCTCCTGAGAGTGTGATGTGTCAAGCTGTGAGAGTGAAGCCAAAGATGCAATGGAGACCCCGGAATGGTAGAGATGCCAGGAACATGGAACATCTGCCAAGGAAAGCTGTAAGCAATGAGTGGAGTCAGCATGAGAAAATATGTAGGCTGCAAACCGCAATGCCATAGGGGCAGGATTAAGCAGCACACATCATGCTATCTTGTGTCTCAGATGACAGCGACCTGCTTCATGTCTGTGCTCAAATGCCATTTCTAAATGATGCCCATCTGACTATCCTATTTAAGATATAAGCCCCCTTTCATTAACTCCATTCTTCTGATAACACACATTCTGTTGTATTTTTTTCATTGTCATATTTTTCTTGGCTTTGCTTTAATGCTATATACTGTTTATTTCACCAATTTGTAAGGTAAACTCCAAATAGACAGAGATTGTTGTTTGGTATAAGTGTAAGTACTTATAATGGTTCCTGACACATAGAAGAACTTAAAATCTGTTGACTAAATGTATGAGTCTTAGAATTTTCAGTTGCATTTCTTTAGGCATATGAGAGGAAACCATACTGTTTTCTTCACTTTTATTGGGCTGATTCATGCTTACGAATGCTCAGTACAATCTACCTGCTTTTAAATTTAGTGTTTACAGCAGTAGGGATGGAATGCATAAGATTGTTAGAACAGCAAGTCTTGCAGGGGAGAAATAATATCATCGATACTGACTGATGACTTATTTCTGATTTATGTAACATTTAATACGTTTCTCATATAATCTCTCAATTCTTTGCTTACTTATTCATGATTAATATTGTGAGCTCCTCCATCCAAATCAGGAACTTGATCGTTTGTTTTATTTTGTTTTGTTTTTAAAGACAAGTTCTTGCTATGTAGCCCAAGCTGGCCTCAAACGCACTATGTTTTTTTCCTCCCTTTGGGATTTGAATTTAGGGCTTCATGCTTGCTAAGCAGGTACTCTACTACCTGAGCTACTCTGCCAGCTCTTTTTATTATTATTATAGAAAAATTATTAGGATATATTCATTATTCAGGGGGGATTCACAGTGAAAATTCTGATCAGGCTTAGATGGTACATTGGTTAGATCACCCACATAGTCTCTCCTCTTCAACCCCCTCCCCGCCCCACTTAAAGCAATTGCAAGAGGTTTCTTTGTTCTATTTCATGTAAGTATATGAAGTTCATCAAGTATATGCCCTCACCTTAATCTTTGTTCACGCTCCCCCTACCCCTTCCTAGGGGTACTCCCCTCCATACTGTACCTATTTTACAGTCCTGTCTTTCATTATTAATATTTAAGCTGTTCAAAGGGGTTTCTCAATGCATGCCCACTGTGGATATACTTTGCTTTGGTTCGTTCAACACTTTCCATTACTCTCCCTTAGTCGTTTGCCTCCCACTCCCCATTTTTCAGCAGCTTTCAATACACATCCTACATTCACAGTTGTTATGCTTTATATTACTGATGCTTTATCATTATCTTTTCCTTTCCCTCTTTCCCCAAGTTCCATAGTGTAGTTCCACTGTTACAAACATGTTCAACATATGAATCAAACTCACTATGTAGATTGGTCTAAAATTCATGATGCTCCTGCCTTGGCCACCAAAGTGCTGGGATTACAGTCCTGTGCCACCAGGCCCAGCATGGAAATAATTCTTCACATATGGTGCTCAAGTACCTAACCAATACGTGGCACATAAAAAGAATAGATAGAGGATGTGTGCATTCTTAAAATTTAATATTGTTACAGCATGCAATATGTGTCCTGATCTTTCTTTCTGCAGATTCCTTTACTTCTTAGAACAACGCTGTAAGGAAAGTTCTATTCTTGCTTAATCATTGCAAGTACGCTTACTGAATGATTTCTGGTGACCCATATCACAGAAAGTTAAATCTACTCCCTTTCTGAGGTGTACAGAAATAATAACTGTAACACAAGAGGTCTTGAGACATTTTTGTTCTCAGTTGGAAGTAAACCCTTAGCTTTATGAATAAAGTATAATGAATTTTATTTTGCTGTTCAATTCTGGGTGAAATTGACTTCACCTTTTTGGTTCTTTCAATCCCTTAACTCTAATAAAATTATTTATTACTTTAGTTTATAGAAACCACCAGGACCTAATCAAAGTTAATTAGCTGACTGTCCTAAAGTGTCTTCTTGCATGTCTCATTCTAAACCTTAGTTTAGATATTTGTCTTTGTTAAATTCCTAATGTCTGCATTTTCATTTATGAAGTTTTGTCTAATATAAATATGCCATCTGACCATTAGAAAATATATGACTTTCTATATGACCATATGCTGAAATTTTTTCCACTGAATATATTGCTATCCTTCATAAAATTCAGTTTTCATGAAAACTTTGTTGTGATCTAATTTGATATAACTTAAATGTCACTTCTTTTATGATATTCATTCATTATCATATACAAAATACATTTTAATTTTCCCTGAAATTATCTCTACATTTGGTAAAATATCAAATAGTTGGATATCTGTGCACCTGGATAATTATCTCACCAATGAAATCATGAATTATATAAGAACAAATATTTTGTATTATAGTCTTATCAAGCTACCCAATACCTACATGCTCTGTATTAGTTTTCTCATCATTGTGACAGAATGCCTGACATAAACAACCTAAAAGGAAGAAGGATTTAATTTAGCTCAGACTTTTAATTTAGTTTCAGAGGTTTCAGTCCATCATGACAGGAAGGACATGGTGGAGCAGCAGTGTTCAATTCAGGGCAGTCAGGAAACAGAAAAGAGCAGAAATAGGAAGAATCCATGACAAGACAAAGCCCCTGATGACACACCCTAGTGCTATACTTCTTCTTCTCTCCAGGCACCACCTTCCACAGTTCCAACACCTCCCAATAGTGTATTTAAATTTTAAATCCATCTGTGGATTAAACCATTCATTGGATCAGAGCCCTCATTACCTAATTATCTCTGGAAACATCCTCATGGATACACCCAGTGGTATGCTTTACTAATCTCCTAGGTGCTTCTGAATCCAGTAAAGTTGACAATCACAATTAACCATCACAACTGCCTTCCACAGTAGGTGATCAGTGCATTTGCTCAACTCCAGTCACTAAAATTTCAGTTATTATACTATTTAAAGTATACTATTTTATAACATAAATATGTTCTACTTCAAGTGACTAATTAAAATAGCCTTCAATAGACTACTTTAATATGACTGCCTCTAACAGCATTTAAATTTGATTTTATTTGAGTATACTACCTGTTGATTTCTAAAGTGAAGGAATTAATTTTATTTAGTATGTGCTATTTTAGTTTTATTGACAATGATTCTACAAATAAAAGGAAATGATATTTCAGAACCTAATGTTCTCTACAGCAAGTAGCAGAAACAGATTCATGGCATTTGTAAGCAACACAGAACCAATTCAAACAAACAAAAAGAATGTATTAGCTGGGTAGAGAATGGTTCACAGACAAGGATAAGTATTTGAGATTTCCAAGTACACAGTTGTTAATAACCAATAGAACATTAGCAATTGGGAAGTAGCCAAAAAAGCTATAATAACAACAATAATAAAAAAATAAACTGAATCTGGTATATTTTACATCTAGATTTTCAAAGAGGACAATATGTTGTCTCAGAAACTGCAGGCAATGCTGCATATGTTTATATGCTGGGCATTGCCAACTTGGTGAAGATTTCTATAACCTTGTCTGATTTAGAATTCTCCTTACCAGGGATGGGGATAGGGTATTTATCTCCCAGGTCCTTTTTGCCTGATTGCCAAAGTGGGACAGAAAGACCATCATCCAGCAAGTGCTGCCTACTCCTCTGGATTCCAGTAATTTTTCCTCTTTTGCTTCCTGCTGCTGCTAGCCTGGTGTGTACCATGTTTTGCTGGTTTCTTTTAACACTAATGCAGTTTTGTTAGTAGTCTTTTTGTTTTTAGTCTCTTCAGCTAAATTCTCCTATTTGTCTGTATAATATGCTTTGTGCCAAGACTTAGATTGATAAAACATTTATGAAATATTCACTATAATATAGGCACTACAAAAACAATTCATAGCTATTTATCTTCACATAGATCCTGTGAGTTAGGTGCAATCATGGCCACATTTAACATCAGAAGATACTGAGGAACATAAAATTTAAATAACTTGACAGTCATATAGATAAAAACTATCTAAGACAGAATAAAATGTAGGGATGACGGCTCCAGATCTTAACTTAGACATGGTAGTAAAATAGTTAATATCCTTTTAAGGATAACCTCATGCTTTTGGGGTCTATATAAATTATATAAACAAAAATCTAAGTAAAGAAAAATAAAGGAAAAATAGGTGCAAGTCAGAAAAATTTAGTGCACAGGTAATAAGGCTAAATATAGAAGACAAAAGGATCTGAATTTGCAAGTAGCTTATACACAAATTTGGCATTGTCTGAGTGTTTGCAAGTAGCTTATACACAAATTTGGCATTGTCTGAGTGTTTTAGGATCTCACTAAGTATCTTAATTTTTAGGGAAAATGGAAAGAGGCAGTATAGCATTTTCTTCAACATATAAAGAAAACATTTTATTCATACAAATATACTGACAAATTAATTGAAAAATTATCTCTCTGTAATCATTTTCAGTAATCAAAAATATATAACTTAAATTGAAGATTGAAAAAAATGTACTACTTAAATCCTTAAAGATTGGTTAAAGTCAATAAATACATTTTACTTATTAATTATCTCCCTCAAAATGCACATTATATCCTTTACAAATTGATTTTAAAATTTTTTAAAGCTATTACACAAATAACAGAAGAAAGATGAACTGATTTTTTAAATGGGTAATTCTTGCAGATTTTCACATATGAGTGTGACAAAAATGATGACAGAATTTATTGCTATTCCACCTACAGAAAGTGGAAGAGAAGATGATTTAACTCTTTTATTAAATCCCTCCGTGCCTTCTACTTGCCCTTCCTCACCTTTACATCAAAATTCTCCTCCTGCTGTGTATATATATCTGGTAGTAAGTAATCTTCCATAAAGTTTATGAAATACTTCATGCCATGACATAGACTATGACAGCACCATTTTTAATCTGCATTCTTCCTTAGCAAACTGATTTATGATAACATCACTGAAAGGTCACATATAACCTATATCAGGATCTAGCAAACTGGTTCTTTGCAGTCTCTTTTGCCTTTTTTTTTTCTGGTCTGCCATTTGAATGCAGGACCTTGCACTTTCTAGGCAAGGTCGCTACCTACTTGAGCAAGGCCTCAAGCTCTTGCAGTCTCTTATGTTTAAAATGTTTGGGAAATAAAGAATATTTCATGACATATAAAAATGTAATAAACTTGATGTTTACTGTAAATAAAGTCTCATTGGAATACAGCTATGCTCATTTATATATATATTTTCCATGGCCTTTTTCATCCTGTAAGGACAAGCCGTTTATCTGAAACAGAGACCAAATGGCCCACAAATTCTACAGCAGTTGCTAAGTGGTCACTAATAGGAACTAAGTTGCTAACCCTGGCTCATATGCTTATGCTAGTCTATAATGGCAAAGTGTAGGTGATGAGTGGTATTCAAACTTCTAGATGAATGATTTTTACATAGTGAAATGTGTAGGTATACTTACATTACAAACATCTCATATTAATTATCATTTTTCACTTGATTCTTTTAAATCTTCTAGTCATATGAGTTCTTCTAAAAATTATAATAATTGTATCAATATTTACTTCTAAATAGTGCTTCTTCTGCTTATTTCTAATCGTGGTATCTCCTAATTGGATTGACAGATTTATCTGGAAAATATTAACAGTGAAAATTTCTGTTTCCTAACTTTGATACAAATATTTATAGTGTTTCACCACCATGTTTTTATCAATATACTTACTGGTATAATGTATTGATATAAATTTGATTTGAGACAGACTTTGTCATGTAAAGAGGTTCTTTTTATTTCTCTTTCACAAAGAGTGTAATTTACAAATAGATATGATATTTATTTAATACCTTTTTAGCATCTAGATATAGTTCGTGTTCTTTGTAGACCCACTGATATATTTCATTAATATATTTCTTATATCATTTTTGCCTTCCTATTTGGCTCATTTTTCTATTAAGTTGCTGATAAAATTTATTTTAAGATTTTTATGTCTGCATTCATTAATGACATTGGTTGTAGGTTCTGGTTTTTTTCTACTATGATCTTTAATCATCACAATAATTTTTTTTTATTATTGTTGTGCTGGGGGTACATTGTAACATCTACCAAAGTTCTTACAATATATCATAATTGAATTCACTTCCTCTGTCATTCTCCTCTATCCCCACATTCCTGGAATAGTTTCAATGGGTCTCATTTTTCCATTTTCATACATGTGTGCACAGTATTTGCACCATATTCACCCTCCTACATATCTCCCTACATCCTCCCTCTTCCCCACTGGTACCAACTCCCCAGACAAGAACTGTCCTGTTCTCCTATTCTTGTAAAAAAAACTAAAGCAATGATATGCATATTGGTTTCCTTGTGACATTTCTATGCATATATGTATTATAACCCAAATTGTTTCATCTTCCCTATTTTTCTCCTTTGTCCCTTCATCCCCTCCTTATGGTGATTTCAACAGGTTTAAAAGTTCTATATTCATTTTGTTTTTAAAATTTTTTTAATTCATTTATTCACATGTGTGTACATTGTTTGGGCCATTTCTCCCCCCTGCCCCCTTCCCCCCCCTCCTCCTCTACCCTCCTACCCCTCTCACTTCCAGGCAGAACTTGTTCTGCCCTTATCTCTAATTTTGTTGAAGATTCTTGAATGTGAATTACATCAACCATTTCACCTTCTTAACTTCTTTCTTTTACCTGCCCTTTCTTGTGTGTGACCTCCCCTTAGTGTGACCTGTTTTTCATATTGCTTGTGTTCTATTAGGACTATAGTCCACATATGAGAGAAAACATGCAGACTTTGCCTTTCTGAACTTGGCTAATTTCACTTAAGATGATGTTCTCCAGTTCCATCCATTTACCTGCAAATGACAAAATTTCATTATTCTTTATAGCTGAATAAAATTCCATTGTATATAAATACCACATTTTCTCAATCCATTCATCAGTAGTGGGGCATTTTGGCTGTTTCCATAGCTTAGCTGTTGCATCACAATAAGTTTAAGACATAGGCACTCATATTATTCCTTGCCCACGGAATAGCTAAGGTTTAAGAAATTAAATCTTTTTCCCAGTAGGTTCTGTTCTTGAGACTATTTTTTGGGGAAAGTTTTACTATCAAATTTATATTTTTCTGTGAAAATTTTTTGAGTAATAGTTCTAGTTTTATGCTTTGCATCAACATACTAAAATGAAAATAATTGTTTCTGGATAATTTCAATATTTCCTAGAAATTTTCAATAACTTACCTGTAAAAATCTTACTGTCATCTAATGGGAATTTTACATATTTTTTCAGATAATTTCCTTGTAATTTCCTGGTCATGTTTTCTACTTCTGGAATCATCCTAACAATTTTGTTTTCATATGTCCATTGTATAGCGAATTTTAGAGATTTTTTTTTAACACAGTTTTTCACAGCACATTACATTATTTTTATTGTAGTCATTTTTCTCATTTTCTGGCTACATATTTGTCTTTACTTTTAAGTCAAATTTCACAGAGATTTTTCCATTTTTCTGGAAGTTTCAAAGAAAATAAAATCTTAAGGTGTTTGTCAATTATATTTACTAATCCATTGACTTCTGTTTGTTCTGAAGTTTCTTGCTCCTTATTTAGGCATGTTTTGTTCAGTTCTTTTGATTTTTCCAATCTGTAGCAATGGTTATTGAATTTTTATTAAATAGTCATATAAGGTCAGTGAATTTCTTTTGAAAACCACCATGACTATATCACTAAAGATAATCTGTCCTGATGTTTTCTTTAGTGTTGATTTTTTCCTTTAAACCAAGATTTATTTTGAGAAAAGATTGTTCAGCCTTCAGTTTCTAATTAGTAATTGAAATTTTAGGAAATTTCATAAGTTTAATATATTATTCTCAAAATACGTGATTGAAGTCTATCAAATTCCTACCTTCAAGTGTTTATTTAGGTAGGATTTTGTTTGCTTATTTCACTGCTTCATAGCTCTATTTGATCGCTTTGCCGTTTTATAATTGATCAATTTGGGAAACTATAAAAAGAAAGTATTCTCGGTAAAGTGCAAAGTTTGGTAGATAATTACTAAAATAATAGAGCTGGATGTAAGCGATGGCACCCATCTGTAGTCCCAGCCACTCGGGAGGTGGAGGGAAGAGAATTGCTGTCTGAGGTCAGCCCAGGCATAAGTGCAAGGCCCTATTTAAAAACAAATTAAATAAAAACATCTGGGAGTATAGCTTAATTGGTACAGCAGAACTTATATCTTCTACAAAATTATATTGAATTAATAGCAGTTTTGCATATTAATATACAAATATTTACTATCTGAATTTATGGATACCTGTATTTGAAAATTTACCTTTACAAGTATAAAATTGCCTTATTTATATATGAAACTTATTTTTGCCATGAAATAAATTTTGTCTCTAATAAGTGCAAAAACTACATTTTTGTTTTTATTTGCCTGATATATTTTTGCCCTCGTGTTATTTTTAATTTTGGCAATTTGTTCCATGTTTCTTTTAAATAAACAGCATCTGTTCAATTTTTGCATTGTGATCTAATTTGGTACATTTTGTTAGTTAATATGAATCAAGCAAGTCACAATTTATTATGATAACTACTTGGTATATTTGGTTTTTCTCAGATAACTTATTTCATGGTTTCCACTTTTAGTCATTATTATTTTTCCTGATTGGCCTAATAGGATGTATCACTACAGTTTTTTCCTTCTTTTATCCATTTCTTGAGTTATTTATAATGCTTATAAATTGTCTTGCTTTCATTCTTTACCTTAAAAAAATTGCCAGCATTATAAATGAAGCAATATCTACTAAGTATCTTTATGTGCCCAACTATTTTCTAGTTTTAAAAAAAACTTATGTATATACACATACAGTATATATCTATGTATGTATGTATATATGTGTGTGTGTGTATCTCTCTCTATATATATAGAGAAAGAGAGACACTGGCTCAGTAGTAGAGAGCTTAGTTAACAAGCTTGATACCCAACTCTACAAAAAATAATACATATGTAAATAAATAAACAAAATACACATAATTTGGTATACGAAATTTTGAGAAATATTCTTCAAAACTGTATTGCCTTATAACGGTGTTGGCAACAAAGACTTAAATGTATGTCTGTGGTTTAACTGCATGCTTAACTGAAAATTCGTAATTTTCCCCATTCTTTCCATCATCTTCTCTAGAACTAACATGTATGTTAGAAACACTGTTCCATGCAGGGCACATTGGTGATATATTTCTTCAGCTGTTGCTGTGTGATGTTTCTCTAATCCCCTCATATAGGAATGACAATTTTGCTTGGTACACAAATAACTAAAATAGTCTGTTGTATTCTCAGACATATAATATGGCCAAAGATAAGATACAGTCACATTATTTGATTGTGTTTTTTCTCTTTTTAGGAAGTAACCACTTTTCCCTACCAGAAACTAAATGGAGTTTTCCTTTAACTTTCTCTAGCTCATAGGGTTATTTCATTAATATGTGTTATTCAATGATAGCTATTTTATTTACAGACTTTTTTGATTTAATGATTTCATTCTTTCTTGAGATTAGAAATTGTTACAATGACTATGCTTGTTTTAATTTCTCCTCAAATTACTATCTTCAATTATTGAATGCTTTGGACTTTTTCTCCTAATTATCTTTACATTTCTAATAATCATTTTTATCTCATTGTGTTTTTACTCAGATCTTGGGAAACATTTGAGTTTGTGTTCCTATTAGTGGACTTGATTTTCTGCATTTTCAAATTTATTGGTCACTGTTTATATTGAATATATGAATTTTGCTTTTTTTTTTAAAGCGTCTTCTTACTGGACTCCCTGGTTGGCATCTTTACTTTCAGATTTAAAGTGTTGCCTTTAATATTAATTAGGGTAGATTCAACATTAAAATGTTCGACAACTTGCGGTAATTCTGTTCATAGGGAGAAACCCTCTCCAATTACCAAGAACATACTCCTTAGTTTGAATAATGTTATCTTTCCTTTGTCTTGGGATTTCTTTTTCTGCTCACTCATTCTTACACATATTCTTTAAAGAATAACATTGGGATTTGAAATAATTTTGTCAAATATTGTTAGTTCCTATAAGCATGTTGAAACCTTTTAGGTAGAAGGGAAAGCTTTAACTTTATTTTAATGGTTTCTTTAGCTTGTTTTAAATTTTCTGGCTTACAGCTCTAGTAACCTCAGGAAAATAAGACAACCACAGCAGGACTCTGCAGGTTTGGTGTCCAGGACTAATCACGGGAAGTGATGCATTATTTCCTGAACTCAGCGCCTTCCCAGGGAGCAGCATTCCTAGTCATTGTCTGGCAAGGCACTCTACACCTGTAAGCCAGGCACACTTTCCCATCTGGTAAACATTTCAGAAATATTCATGAGACCTGCAGAGTCCTCTAACTGGTGCAAAATTTGCAAGTCCTTCCACCCTGTCCATGAGATCCTACAGTTTTAGTGGAGAATATTTTCTGTTTTGTTTTATGAGTTAAACTGATCTTTCCACAATCCTGCTTATGTTTGCTTTCCTTCAATCTGGTCCTGCTGATACATCTTAGAAAAATACATATTGAAGGTGCACATCTCACTTGTCAAGTTTGTAGCACTGACACCTGCTTTTCCTCCTTGACTCTTTTCTGATTATGCAATGATCAAAAGATCATTGCATCTAACAAGAGTCCATAGTTGATGTTTGTGATGTAGCAACTATTTTACCCAAAATTAAATGCTTTCAAATCCTAAGGCTAATTGCATATGAAAGAGGGATAATGGAAATGTTCAACTGTCTTATAAATGTGTCTTCTATTTAGTTAATATAAAACAATTATTTTATCCTTCTTGTTAAATAATTTCTCTTCCCTTTCTTTTTAAAAATTTCATAATCCCTTCTTTCTTGTTTGTTCTCTCTCTCTCTCTCCTTTTCTTTGCAGATAAGAAATTTTGGTGATGAAAAACTACTAGACTAGGAGTCAGAAAAACAGATGTAGCATCTTTAGTGATACTCTTAATTTCAATATGCTTAATTTTTTATCAACTCTGAACTGAGGCTGCATTCATTCTAAAGTGTCTTCCAATCTGTCCTTCTTTTAGTCCACATTAATAGAGTTGCTGCTGGGCTGCTGCCGATTTTTAATGGACTACAGAGTAAATCTATAAGGAGGGACAGCGTTGCTCTCTCATTTGGAAGACAAAAGTTTGCTCAACACCACTGTCTTGAATTGTGAGGAATACAGAAGCTGTGTACTGCGTCATCAGTGCACTGTGGATCTTGGCTTTGGTCTGTGAACTTTCTGTTTCATTTATTTTTTATTATTTGGGATAATGAAATATGATCAGCCAACTCCAGTATGAGGTGGATGGATTTTCAGAACCCTCCATATAGACCTTTGTTTATGCAAATTATTTCTAATGAGGAATATTTCTATGGTTCTCATACTTTACCTGAGCTTCCTATCAATCTGGTCACTCTACATCAGTATGCGTTGTGTTGAGTGACTTGTGGACATTTGAAAAAGAGAAAGAAGATGGTGTTACGGCTGATTGGTAAAAATTATCAGTCGTTGCTCTGGGTATTGCTTAATCTGTATAATGAAAATGGCTTTTGAGTGCTTTGGCTATCTCTTTGTTGAAATTGTCTCTGTGTTTTTAACTGTTAATTAGTGAAAAATGTCCCAAGTGAAAAATATAATACAAATAGTGTTTTTTTAATTCATTTATTCATATGTGCATGCATTGTTTGAGTCATTTCTCCACCCTGCCCAGTGCCCTCACCTTCTCCCCTCTGCCCCCTCAGTTCAGGCAGGTCCTGTTCTGCCCTTATTACTAACTTTGTTGAAGAAAAGACACAAGCATAATAAGGAAGACAAAGAGTTTTTGCTAGTTAAGGATAGCTATACCGAGAGATTCCTAACATTGCTTTTGTGTACCCATGTGTTACGACCCATGTTGATTCATCTCTAACTGATCTTTACACTAGTTGCTGAGCCCCTTCTCATGTTAATCTTTGTCACTTTAAGGTTTCTGTATTAGTTCCTCTGGAGTGGGGACATCAAATGCTTTCATGTTTTGGGTTTTCTACCTATTCCTATATCTCCCGTATGTGCTCTCCCCTTGTCATGTGATCCAAGCCCAACCACGTTGCTGCATTTACCCTAGATCTAAAGTCTGCATATGAGGGAGAACATATGATTTTTGGCCTTCTGAGCTTGGCTGACCTCACTCAGAATGATGTTCTCCAGTTCCATCCATTTACCTGCAAATGATAAGATTTCATTCTTCTTCATGGCTGAGTAAAATTCCATTGTGCATAAATACCACATTTTCTTGAACCATTCATAAATAGTGGGACATCTTGGTTGTTTCTATAACTTGGCTATTGTGAATAGTGCTGCAATAAAATGGGTGTGCAGGTGCTTCTGGAGTAATCTGTGTTGCATTCCTTTGGATATATCCCCAGGAGTGGGATTGCTGGTTCATATGGCAGGTCTATGTTTAGATTTTTAAGAAGTCGCCAAATTTTTTTCCAGAGTGGTTGCACCAGCTTGCATTCCCACCAGCAGTGTATGAGGTTTCCTTTTTCCCCACATCCTCCCCAACACATGTTCTTGTTGGTGTTTTTGATGATGTTTATTCTAACAGGGGTGAGGTGGAGTCTTAGTGTGGTTTTGATTTGCATTTCCTTTATGGCCAGAGATGGTGAGAATTTTTTCATGTGTTTTTTGGCCATTTGAATTTCTTCTTTTGAAAAAGTTCTGTTTAGTTCAGTTGCCCATTTCTTTACTGGTTCATTGATTTTAGAAGAGTTTAGTTTCTTAAGTTCCCTGGATATTCTGGTTATCAGTCCCTTATCTGATGTATAACTGGCAAATATTTTCTCCCACTCTGTGGGTGATCTCTTCAGTTTAGAGACCATTTCTTTTGTTGTGCAGAAGCTTTTTGATTTTATGAAGTCCCATTTATTCATCCTTTCTCTTAGTTGCTGGGCTGCTGGGGTTCTATTGAGGAAGTCTTTGCCTATACCTATTTGTTCCAGAGTGTTTCCTGCTCCTTCCTGTAGTAACTTCAGAGTTTCAGGTCTGATATTTAGGTCCTTGATCCATTTAGAGTTGATACTAGTACAGGGTGATAGACATGGATCTAGTTTCAGTTTCTTGCAGACGGGTAACCACTTTTCCCAGCAACATCTGTTGAAGAGGCTGTCTTTTCTCCATCGTATATTTTTGGCACCTTTGTCAAAAATGAGGTGGGTATTGCCATGTGTATTCATATCTGGGACCTCTATTCTGTTCCACTGGTCTTCATGTCTGTTTTCGTGCCAGGACCATGCTGTTTTTATTGCTATTGCTTTGTAATATAGTTTGAAGTCAGGTATTGTGATACCTCCAGCATTGCTCTTTTTGCTGAGTATTGCCTTGGCTATTTGCGGTCTCTTGTGTTTCCAAATGAGTTTTAGGGTAGATTTTTCAATCTCTGTGGTGAAAGTCATTGGGATTTTGATGGGAATTTTATTAAACACGTAGATTGCTTTCTGTAGTATAGCCATTTTTACTATGTTCATTCTACTGATCCATGAGCAAGGGAGCTCTTTCCATCTTCTGTAGTCTTCCTGAATCTCTTTCTTCAGGAGTTTGTAATTCTCCTTGTAGATGTCATTCACATCCTTTGTTAAATTTTCTCCTAGGTATTTGATTTTTTTTTGAGGTTTTGTGAATGGAATTGTTTCCATACATTCCTTCTCAGTTTGTTCATTGTTGGTGTATAGAAAAGCTAATGATTTTTCTAAGTTGATTTTGTATCCTACCACCTTACTGTAGCTGTTTATGTTGTCTAAGTGTTTTTGGGTAGAGTTTTTTGGGTCTTTAAGGTATAGGATCATATTGTCAGCAAATAGGGATATTTTGACAGTTTCTTTACTTATTTGTATTCCTTTTATTTCTTCTTCTTGCCTAATTGCAACAGGCTAGAAATTCCAATACTATATTGAATAAGAATGGGGATAGGGGGCACCCTTGTCTTGTTTCTGATTTTAGGGGGAATGGTTTCAGTTTTTTACCATTAAGTTTGATGTTGGCTATAGGTTTGTCATATATAGCCTTTACAATGTTGAGGTATATTCCTTCTATTCCTAGTTTTCTTAGAGCTTTTATCTGAAGTGGTGTTGGATCTTGTTGAAGGCTTTTTCTGCATCTATTGAGATTTTTGTCTTTGCTTCTATTGATGTGCTGTATTACATTTATAGATTTGCGTATGTTGAACCACCCCTGCTTCCCTGGGATGAAGCCGACTTGGTCATGGTAAACTAGTATTTTATCTAGATGTCTAATCTGCCCAGAAATGATAAAAGGAGCTTTATAATGAGTTCTGGAAATTTCATTTTTGTTATGTGTGTTTTGTGTCCATTTATAATTTAAGGTAGGGGTTTAATAACACAGTCTTCCACCTATCTCTTAATTCAAAAAAAAACTGGTGGGTTTTTAAATATTTGTGACTTTTTAAATTATTGGCCTTTTTGATGAACTACATTTCAACTTTCCTTTAGAATTTTTTATTATTTTTTGATTAACTGTTTAAAATAATAGGATATTCTTTCTCTAACTAAAATGAAATAATTTTGAACTGTCTTTTTGAAGATATCACCATTTTGCTCATTGCTATAGTAAAACAGTGTGTGATAATTTTATGAACTATGGAATATTCACCTATTTTAAAAAAAATTTTTTATTAGGATATATTAATTGAATAAGGGGGATTCATTGTGACAATTCCAAATAAGCTTATATTGTACATTTGTTAGATTGCCGCCACTATCTCTCCCCTTCAACCTCCTCTTGGCCCCATTTCAAGCAATTGCAAGAGGTTTCATTGTTCTATTAAGGTGAACGAATATGGTTGATGGACTTCATATATTTGTAAGAAATATTCACCTGCTCTTAACAAGCACATTTATGTTTTTATCTCCAAAGACTACATTTATCAGCCATTCAAACTTCACCCAAATTTTTCTTTCATGAATTAATCAGGAATATCCATTTTCCACACCACTCCACTCAATTTAAAGCACACCTGGGTTTTTCTTCTGTGAAAGGGTCCTCACCAGTGACCTTGAATTTTGTCTTCTTGCTCCAATATCTCAGAGCAGAATAATTTTTAAATTAACTTTAATTCTTTTTTCCTGCATAAATTCGGGGTGGCTTTGCATGGAATTGGACTTCAGAGACTATTAATGTTAGAGAAGACTGTGAAAGCCAGAGAAGGTTTCTGTCTCTTCTGTACTAAGTCCCTGAACAAGTACCTTGCATTTCCTTCAACTTTTGAAACTCCTTCTTCAACATGTGGTCAAATTTCAAATTTTATGGATGGAAACTCAGAAATGCTCAAGTCATTCTCTCCTTATTCCCATTGTCTGGGTTTAGACATTCATTGTCATTTTCCTGGGTTCTTGAAATACTATTTTATTTTGCCTCCTTTCTGTAGAGTGAAGCATTGCTGATCTTCTCCACAGTACCAAAGTAAAATCTAAAGATAAATCTGGTTATGTTTCTCTTCTGAAGAGAGTTCCCAATGATTTCCAGTGCCTTTAGTAAGAAATATACATTGTTTAACTTGCACATAAGGGAACTCCACCCCAAGAATTTTATACTTTGCATAAGGTTCTAGCTATGTAGCAGTGACCATGGTCAAGATCTGACCTGATATGGGAGACCCAAATTAAACTTTTTTTAGTGGGACTGGGATTTGAACTCACTGCTTTGTGCTTGCAAAGCAGGCACTCTACCACTTGAGCCACTTCTCCAGCCTATTATGCTGTAGTTATTTTGAAGATGGAGTCTCTTGAACTATTTGCCCAGGGTTGGCCTCAAAACTGTGACTCTCCTAATGTCAACAATCCTGATTAGCTAGGATCAAGGGTGTGAGCCACCAATGCTCAGCGTGTTCATTCACATCTGTAATCCCATAACTCAGGAGGCAGAAGTAGGAGGATCATGAGTTCAAGACCAGCTTGGGCATACTAACGCCCTATCTGAACAATCAAAACTTTATAGTTATTAAAATCTTATCTTCAGTTTTTTTACAAAAATGGAGAATAGGAGAGAACATATCCTGTCTGGGGAGTTGGTACTAGTGGGAGTGGGGGAATATTGGAAGAAGATATAGGACAGTGAATACATTGTAAATATTTTGTACACATGTATGTAGATGGAAAAATGAGACTTCTTGAAACTATTCCAGGGACCGGGGGGAGAGGGATAAAGGAGAATGATGGAGGGAGTAAATTCAACTATGATATATTGTAAGGACTTTTGTAAATGTAGCAATGGACTCCCAGCTCAACAATAATAAAAAAAATCGTATCTCCAAATGTCTGTACTAACTTTTTTTTTTTTGGCAGTATTGGGGTTTGAACTCTAGGCCTTACAGTTGCTAAGCAGGCACTCTACCACTTGAACTACAAGCCTATTTTTGCTTTAGTATTTTTTGAATAGGTATCACACTTTTTCCCTTGTGCTGACCTAAGACTGCAATCCTCCTATATACACCTCCCACATAGCTGGAATTTCAGGCATGCACCACCACATCTAGCTTGTTCGTTGAGATTAGATCTTGCTAACTTTAAGCCCAAGATGGCTTCAGACCACAATGTTCCCCATCTCTGCCTCCTGATTAGCTGGGACTGCAGATATGTGTCACCATGCCCAATCCTATACTACCATTTTATTAATATATTTTATTTCTTCTATAGTCGGCCAAAAAACTTATTTCTTATTGGCGATAATTCAAATGGCCTTATTATCCTTTCCAGAATTTTCTAATGCCAACTGTTTTATCCTAGAGTTTTGTATAGTACTCAATTGAAAAGATTGAAGTTTACCTTAGTTTAGGTATCTCTTCATCCATGTACTTTGACTTTTTCCCCATGCTTAAAATTACCTCCCTTGATTTCAAAATTTAAAGATTTCTTCTTTGCTCTAGATCTCATCTGATCTTTTTTATTTCAAGAGAAATTTTTCTTAAATAAGTTTTCTTTCCATGCCTTTAATTCTTATTCTTCATCAAGTTTTTCTTCTGCCTTCAAGAAAGCATGGCTCTTTTTATATGATGAAATATGCTCTTTGTTTCTATCCTGCTCTTAATATAAATTTCTTTGAACAACTTTGATCCTTCAAATTCCTTTATTTCTTTATAAACCATTCATTTCTTATCCATGCTTAACATCCTACTAAAATTGCAATCTTTCTTAAATATAATGCCAGTACTTTATAATGATTTGTAATATTTAATATATTCTGTGTATGCCTTTCTTGGTCTTCCATTTTCCTTCTTAAAAGCTTCAGCAAACTGCCCTTGACCTTTAGCATTCTATTTGACACTTTCTTTGCTATGCTGCATCTTTCTCTGAGTAAATCTGCAACTTGATCTAGACAAGAACTTCTACTCCAGTGCAACTAGTCCTCTTGTTTGCTATTGTCCTGCTTTTTGTAATAACTTCAACCCTCAATGTCTGCAACCTTTTAAAAACAGGAAGTGAAATATAGAATAAGTCCCTTTTTTGCTGTTATGGTCAAAATCCAGGAGTTGTAGTCTTGATCTGTCACTTATTTGTCCAGTTATATAGACTGACTAATAACTCAGCTTCTTAATAACTCATCTGAAGATGAGGTTTTTCATCCATTCATGATCCACCTTACGGAGTTGTTCTAGTGATGAATAAAATAGTGTATATAAAGTTGATTTGTCAAATTAAGCTTGTCATTTTTATCACTAAAAAATGGTATAGTGCCTTTTTTGTTTTGCATTATTTTTATATGTTGCTCTTTTATGTTGTAAATGGACTCAGTATTAAATAAATTTCTCTGTTTATTTCACACACAACTAATTGGGTAGGTTACTAGTTTTTTGTTTTTGCAGCACTGAGGCTTGAACTCAAGGTCTTCCACATGCAAAGTAAGTAAGTTTTTTACCACTGAGCTACACACTCAGCCCCTAATTACCTAGGTCTTGAATTCATTAATAACAGAGAATATTGAAAGAGCCAATTCCTATTTATGTGAAAGCTAATTATCTTGGAGGCATATTTGGGCTTGTGCTTCCTATTAAAGTATGACTTGATTTCATGGTTTAGGAAGACTTTATCAACACAAAATGAAACAGTTGGTGAGTCTCAATTTATCCAGGCTGGTTGGTATAGCAACATAGACTTATGAAAAAGTAGGTAAAAGTTAGTGGAGAATGGGCTTACAACACTTTCTTACATTTAAATATAATTTGTATGTGTTGGGTATGGTGTATATGCCTGTAATCCAACCACTCTTGAGGATGAGGGATGATGATCATGAGTTTGAGGCTAGGTAGGATATATAGCAAGTTCTAGGCCAGCCTGACTATGAGATTCTACCTCAAAAACCAAAATAAAATAAGATACAATAAAAGGAAAAAGATATAGCATTTTCCTAAAATAAAACATTTTTTCAAATACACACCAGTTTGAATGTTGATAAATTTCTTCCTCTGCTTAACTACTATCCCATCCAAGACATAGAATATTTCTATCACCTAGTGCCTTTTCCTAGACAATTCCTCCTGTTCACAGAGACAAATATCATAAGGATTTCTGTAACTACAGGTTATTTTACCTGCTTAAAAATGTCACATAAGGCCTGGCATTGTGACTCACTTCTGCAGTCTCAGCAATGGGGGAGGTAGAAGTCAGATGGTTTGCTGCCAGCACTGGGAAACAGTGAAATCCCATCTCAACAAACAAACTGGGTGTGGTGACAGGCATCTGTGGGTCCCAGATACTTTTGAATCTGTTAGGAAGGAGGATCACCGTCTAGGCAGGACATGAGCAAAGACTCAAGACTCTATCTATAAAAAATAAATAAATAATCTAAATGTAAAAAAGACTGGAAGTGTGGCTCAAGTGGCAGAGTGCCTGCCTAGCAAGTGCAAGGCCCTGCAAACAAACCCCAGTATTGACAAAAAAAAAAAAAAAAATCACATAGGTAATATCATGATGTACTCCTTTTTTTTTTTCGCTTCTCTCACTCAATGCAATGCTTTCTTTAGATTTTAACATTTTTCCATATATAAGTAGTCCATAGCATTTTGTTGTAGAATAGTACTCTACTCTATATCAGTTTTTTCACTTACCCGTTGAGGGACATTTGAGTGACTTTGCATTTTAGCTAATATGAAAAGGTTAGTATGGTCATGATTGCAGGGTCTTTTGTGGGCATATATTTTCATTATGCATGAGATTGTCAAATTGATAAAAAAGCAGGGTCCAGAGACACTGTTTTCAAGACATATATTTTTAAATATACTAACACAGATAGGTTGAGAGTAAAAAGAATAGCCAAGATTTAGCATGCAAACTGTAAGTAAAAGACTTTACTAATATCAAATGTAGTATAATTCAAGACAAAGGATACAAAAGCAAAGATAGAAATGGTCTGTTCATTGGGATGAAAGAGCCAATTTGTAACAAGGCTTAAGGAGTATATGAAAAAAGTCTCAAAATCCAAGAAGAAAGGTGGAAAAATGAATGTTAAAAGTAAACAAATCTACAACTATTTTTAAAGATTTCAACAATCTGCTTTTAGGAGTTGATAGGACAAAAGACAAAAATTAGTAAAGATAAAGAATTGAATAATATTATCAATTATCAAATATTGTCCTAATTGACATTTATAGATTATACCCAAAGACTGCAAAATATGTATCCTCTTCAATAGAAAATTCACTATAAACCAGCCATAAAATTAGTCTCAATCCATTTCAAAGCATATTGTATTACAATTGAATTAGATTAGAAACCAATAACAGTAAAATATATAGAAAAGTCTGTTTTAGAACTAACCAACATATTTCTAAATAATTGAAAGAGGAAATCACAAAGACTTAGAAGAGGTGTTAAGTCTCACTGAATGTTAATAGAATATTTCAGATTAAAAATCTGTGTGTTCATGTCTTTAATCAACATTGTTGTCTCAGAAATCAGTTAACCAATTTAGCATTTCATTTTCTTCAGAAGAAATGAGGAAAGGATGGTCAGGAAAGTAGACTGAAGGGTGAGGAATTATAGTAATCATGACCTCTATCAGCCAATGAATTTCTTCTACTACAAATATAATGAAGTCAGTGGATCTTGGTTAAACCAAAAGGTAAATAACTTTTCATTATGCCAATAAGCAAAATGGTAAATAAACATTTTTTCCAGTAAGTGCCTTAGAGTGGTATATACAATGTTTCCATGTCTATCCAATGAAATGCTCCTGATAGTCTGGATAGTGCTCATTTAGCAGAGATTATAACTAAAGAATCAGTTAGATGGTGATTAAAAAGTTGAATAAGCAACCCAGGAAAGCTATGAAATCTCTGTTATGAGATACAAGAAAAACCATTTGCTTCTGATTTTAGTTTAATCCTTAATGAATATAAGAAGCTTGAGAAATGATCTCTTGGGGCCCTCCTTCCAAACATAAAAATCCATTATTCTAATTAGTATTGACGATGGTGTCAGCACAAGAAAAAAATTGCTCAAGATCATAGAGAAAATGATGAATCTGATTCTAAATATGTCATATCTTTTCAATCACAAATTCTTTCATTTGGAAAAATATTTTCTATATAGAACTCAAACCATTCCCTTGCCCACAATCTTTTATGAAAAATTGAAAGGAAATGTGGTTTGCAATTTGTGATCATGATTTGAACTTTTTAAAAACTGTGTGAGCCATTTCTTGCTCTTTGATAATTTCCAAATGACAAGGCTTTGCTTTTATATATCAATCTTAGCTTTTAATTATTTCAGCATATTTCATTTGGTTAGGAGCTAGAAAATAAATGAGAAATGTCATTCATGAGTATGAGCCTGGTAATGAATGTAGAGAAAGCAAGTGGTCAGTTTATGCAGGGTTGGGACTATGTTTTTCTGAGTCTTTTGCCCTTTTCTCTTCTCTAACCTGCTCTTTTTCTTGTGGTGATATGGTGGGGTGGAAATTACATAAATCTAACATATATGTCCTTCTGCATCTGTGTACATGGGTAGAGATGCTGTTCAAAATCCAACCATAGTTTTTAAATCCACATATGTGGAATTAAATAGGGAATTTTTAAATACAGAATGCAGGAGATAATTTCTTTCTCCTATTCATTCCCTACATGAAATTTAACAGTATTAAGAAAAAGAATGAATTATCAGTTATATTGTTTTACTCCTCAAAAAATATTTCATTTCTAACAATGTGAATTCATTTCAGTAACGACTTTATGGATTTATCCAAGAGAACCAAAATTATCTTTATTCTAAAGAGGAGAGAAAAAAATTTTAATTAAAAACTCAATGGTCAAGAGTTTAACTGAACTGAGGAACAGAATGGTAGATCTTTATTTGTATTCTCTATGGTGTAAGGAGTGATTAGAAGTGAAGACATGCTGGCAAGGGTACAAACCCACAGATCAAAGAGACAAACGCATTGTCAATACACTCAATGTCCTTTTCACCATGAAATAAACAAAAGGAAAATTATGGAGCAATACTTGCTTTGTAGCCATATCTTTTCTTACTGCTATTGTCTATGTTAAAATTTGCATCATGTTAAAAAAATCACCATTTTTTTTTGCAATCTTTTAAGATTTCAACAACTATTTCTAGGCATTAAGGAGAGGCAGCATTTTGCTTTGTCTACTTCTCTGATACCAAGCTGTTTCTAGCTGCTAAATTCAGCCACTGAACTTCCCATATCCACAATGCTGCTCTGAGGTCCGCTCAGCAGGCAGGCATCCAGGTTAGGATTTTTCCAAGCAGCCAGGGGTATGGCTATCCTGCTTTCAACATCTTCCCTTTGTACTCAGGTTGAGGCTGAGGACGTGGAAAAGCAGCGAGCTTTCCTTTGTTTCTGATGCAATTGCTGTTTCTCAGGGTTTGGCTTGGGCTCAGATCTTGACATTTATGTCACAGGTGTCACTGGTAAAACTGCTGCGAAACCAGATGGCAGGCCTCACTGGGGTTGGCAGCATCTGCTATTGTCCTCACTGTCACTGCTACCTGCTCTACTTTCTTCTTCCTGTGGATGTGTTATTGCCTTGTGTTGTCAGTCCATTCCTTCCATGCAATTTACCTTCCTCCAGGCCTTTCCAAATATGTATATCTTTCTGTAAGTAAGTCTATGATGCATTTACTCTACTTGGCATGCCTTCATTCAGGAACGCTCATGATTAGGCTGGCCTCCTCACCTTCCTTCAGAATTTCTGTTAAATTGCATTTTCTCAGCAACACTCTCCCTAACCAACCTGCTTAAATTTGCAACCCATTATTCTCCTTACCCACTCTGATATTTCTCTTTCTTTTAACTATAGCATTTTTTCCATAGCAATTCCCACCACCTGTTGTGCTCTATGTTTAACTTGCTTATACATTTTCTAGAGTTCTGTGTGGTTGGTTGATTACTGTACTCTAAGCAACTGGAAGAATGTTGCTCCTTTGTTGCTGAATTGTCCAGGGTTCGATCTCCAGCACGCAATAATAATGATGGCAATGATAATAATAACGTAAAAAGGAAAATATAATTTTTGGTAAATGACTAACTGGATTGTAAATATTGAAATTACAGGATGCTACTTTTATATTTGGATTTACTCATTGAGCTTAGTACAATGCTATGCTACAAATGTAAGACCTTGAAAGGCACAGGAGAAAAAATGAACATATAGATCTGCTATGTACACTGGATATTCTACTTAAATTATCTTCTTTAATCCTCATAAAGTAGTTGTGTCTGGCTCCAAAGGTATTGCTTTTTTGTCAGAGGTGTGGTACTACCAAATAGTAGCAAGTAAATAAGAGCTCTTTCAAATTAATGGTATTGTATTAATAAGGTAGGGATATAAACTGAATGTCAAAAATAGCTTGCTCAGAAAAACAAAGATCACGTTTTCTCTCATATGTAAGAGATAGACACAATACAAATACAAGCAATACTATGAAAAACAGGTTATGCTAAGGGGAGGTCACTAACGGGAGAGGGAAGATAAAAGAAGGTGAATTTGGTGATATATTTTCGATACAAGAGTGAATATAGAATTTTTAAACCTGTTGAAATCACCATAAGAATGTTAGAAAGGAGAAAAATAGAGGGCATGAATCAATTTAAATTATTTTATAATATATATGTATATATATATGTATATTTCCATATATACATATATATATGGAAATGTCACAAGGAAACTCCTTGTATAGCTATCTTAAGCAAACAAAAATGCCTGTTTTCAAAAATAGGGAATAGGAAGGTAAAACAGGTCCAGTCAGATGATTAGCACCAGTGAGACAGAGGTATCTAAGGAAAGGGTGCAGGAGGCTGAATTTAGTGGAAATATTACGTACTCATTTATGAAAATGGAAAAATGAGACATGTTGAAACTCTTCCAGGAATGGGAGGAGGATAAAGGAGAAGGATGGAAGGGGTGAATTTAATAATGATATATTGTAAGAACTTTTGTAAATGTCACAATGTACCCCCAGTACAACAATAATATAATTTTAAAAATCATTTTAAAAACTCTGTAAATTAGCTTCCTGAAAATATAACCATCAACTCCAAAAGAAAGAATTCCAAAATTACTTAGAGAAATAGCACTCAAGGGTAAGAGTTTGGACTTCCAAAACAGCTCATTTAAATGGGAAAACGTGTGTCTGGACATATATTTTAACATACTTGCTGAAAACACATTATTTACAATATGAACCCAATAGAGACAAAAATTCATTTCTGATGCTAAAAAGAAAAGGCACAAAGACCTCCATGACATTGATCTTGGATGCTTTCCTTATTGTAGCCCAAAAACTGTAATTAATTAATTTTTAAATGGAACTTATTTTATTAATAAGATCTTTCCTTATTTTGTCTTCTCCTTTGATTCCTTTTAATCTAGTTATACAAATGCAAATTAGGATTCATTATTCATTCAGCATCATATATTTATGAAGACCTGACATGAAGCAAAAAAACACAAGAGACTGGAAAGTCTGGCAAGCCAGGACAAACTCCCTACCCTCAGGAGGCAGCATCAGTCCCCAGTGAGGAAGAAGACAAGCTCCTGATCACCTCCTGGATGTTACCTTTAAGCCAGAATCTTGATAATAATATTATAATAGCATAGTTCTTTAATTAAAAAGATAAATTATTGCTTTGTTTTTAATTCAGCTGTAGACTCTAGAAGTTGAAAACAATTTTCAAACAATACATTCCAATTATTTGCCCCGACAAGTATCCTCACTACAGAGTCTGCATTAATGCTCTTATCTGATAGTTAAGAATTACTTCACCATAAAATCTGTTAATTTGTTTTGTGGAATTTTCAGAATTTAGCCATTATTATTTATACTTGATGAAGAGTAAATTAAGAAACAATTTTAGCAAACAGCAGTTCTTGAATCAGACAGCTCCAAAGCAGAAGTGATTTGAGGGCTCCACAAGTAAACGCAAAGAGAAGACTTTTGTAGTGTGCATGGGGAAGTAAAACAAAGAACATTGATTGTATTTACACAGTTGTTATGTTTGGTCTATCCTGATGGAAAGTCTTTAATTATATAACTGAATTAGCTAGTGCTTTTGATTAGTTAATCTTAAGTTTCATTTTTCTTTAATAGAGGCAGTCAAAAGGAAAACCTCAAGTTAGGTTTTGTTTATATTTGCAAATTAAGGAAGGGTATTGTCACATGTAAGACCTAATGGTTTTGTCTCCTTAGGGATTCTTTCAGACCTGACCTCTCTTAATTTACTTTAAGATATTAAATCAAAATTTTTCTTCTTACATCTTATTAGTCTTAGATGTGCCCTGTAGAATCACAAGAACCCAAAGCTTATCCAACTTCCCTATATGACAATTTGCTCAATGTTGCATCTCTGAATTCTTCTGTTATTCAGTTATTTGACAGAGTATCTATTTTGTGCAAGGCATTGCTTTATGTATTGCAAAAGTGATAATGAGAATAAGCATAGCCTTACATATAGGCAGTAGAGACAATTGCCTCCATTTTCACAAATGGTATGTGAAAAACAAGTGTCCTTGAGCTTGAAGAAGTCAAAGGATATGCCCAATTGGAAAGATGTGAAAATATTCATGGAAAACGCAAAGTTTGAGAATTAATCCTGCTGTTGTTTTGTTGGATTAAACTGGTGATGTAGTGAATTTGGACGACAAAATCAACCTAATCAACAGCTTGGAAGTAGAAACAAGGAGATCAGGATGCAAGTAGAAAAATGAGCAAATTATTTGGTCTTTGCAAAATAATGGTAGAGGTTGGTAGAAAAGGAAACTGGAAAGGAAAGTTGGGTCATTATCTCTAGGGGAAGAACTCATACTTCATATGGATGGTACTGGAGAACAGTTGAAAATTCTTGAATGTAGGTGACAAATGTAGGGTAACACTTTCACTAAAATTGACCAAGAAGTAGCTTTGGAGATGAATTAAAGTAAAGAAAAATGTATATAGAGGGAAGAATGAAGAGGTTAATACTGAATTAATTTTCTACTTTGAGTAAAATATAAATTCAGATAATGAAGAAGAGATAAAATTTTCCAGATCCAATAAGAATTGGTAAGACTTTTCAAGCTAATAAAGTGAATTGTGAACTTTGTGTGCTAGTGAAATAAGCTACAGAAGCAGGAACAAATGTGTGAATATGTATAAGTTAGTGTGCTTGTGAGCATATGGATAGTGTCTGTGTGTGTGTGTGTGTCACAGAGAGAGAGAGAGAGAAAGAGAGAGAGAGAAAGAGAGAGAGAGAGAGAGAGAGCTAGCCTGACTTTTGGTCAAGGACCATGTATAAGGCCCTATATTGTAGATATGTCATAGTGTATATAGTCACATATATGGTATATAAGACTCACATCATAATATATAAACTATACAAGACAGAAAAGAGCATATTGAGTGAAAATAAGAAGGAAGGTACTGAATAAATATAGGCTTAAAGAAATGAATTCACCAATTAGTTATTGAGAAACTTGTTTCAGGTAAGAGACTATGCAGGGTACTTTGGAAACCACAGGGAAAGATGAAATAAGTTAAGATGAGAAGAAAGGAGAGATACATAAATCAAGCATCTTTATGTGCCAGGCACAGTGCTGTCTTCATTAAGCACTTTCTATGCATCAATCATCATATCAGATATAAACTTATCTGAGAAAACTCAAAGTAAGCCTTCATTTCTTACTGGATGAGAAAAGTGAATCTCATCAGAGACTTACCCAAGGTCAAACTCACTGAGTTAGTAAATGGCAGGGACAGATTTTTATTCAAATCATTTGATTCAAAGCTCATGTTCTTTCTAGTGTCTCATGACTTCAGAAAGGAGAGATAGCTTCTAGCTTAGAAAATGAAGAGAGGCTGCTTAGAGAAAAATGATATGTAGGTTAATTTTGATGCATTAATTTTAATTGGTTTTATTGGGACAGGGAATACCTTTCATTACAAGGGAAAGAAACTGAGCAAGAATACAAAGTGTGAAATATGAGGGCTATGGAGCAGAAATAGTTCACCTTTAGCTGAGCATCATCAAAGAAGTATAAAGGAGTAAAATAAATTTAAGATCAGATCACAAAAGAATAACAAACTTGAGCTTTTAATTAGAATTAAAACTTTAAATGTGAAAGTTTTAGACAGTTTGTTAATATAACTATAGTCATGTTTTAAAAATATAGTAGCATTTATACAAAATGGATAGATGAGAAACAGACTAAAAAATGAAAACTGTTTATAGCACTATTGCTAACTGATAGTAAGTTCCTAACTCTGGTGTTGGCAATGGAAAGAAAGAGAAGGAAAGAGACAGGAAAGAATAATTTGAGAGGCACAATTGACAGGAATTGATGAACAGAAGGAGGGAGGAGATAGATGACATTGACACTGTGAAGCTGAGTGCAGGAGACAATGCCTTTAAAAGAAATAAGAAAGATAATCTGGCTTGGTGGAAAGGTCAATATTACTGTGTACCCAGACTATTATAGTGCTTTGACCATCATAGAAGATACTCATTATAATCATTTATCTATTCATTTAGTCCCTATTCTGCCATGGATTGTCCTAAGAGCCAGAGGTATCAAAACAAAAAGAAAAGAGGAAAATAAAATTTCTTTCTTTGGGTTAGTACAGTGGACATTGTGTTACTCCACCCAAACCAAGTCATCTTGGTCCCTTCTTTTTTTTTTCTTGGTCCCTGCTCCCCTGTGGCTGAGTATTTTGCTTCTAGGAATCTGTACCTGTGTCTCTCTTTAGAGGACTGCTTCCAGGTTATTTAAATCTTTTTCCCACTTGACCACAAAGACTAAAGTGCCTGGGAATTTATATTTCTCACCCACATCCTTAGCCAATGATAGACTATTACAGTCCTTTAAAGAAGACAAACAAAATTTGGAAATCACAACTTTGGATAGCTACTTCTTCATCCAGACCTTTAGTTTCCCCCAATCCCTTAATAGGTTGATCCTGGAAAAACTTCCTTAAACCATCTCATTGTCTGCTTCTGAAGAAAGTAACCTAAGGCATGTAATTTGCATTCTGTTGGCAGAAACAGATAATATAAATAACTCAGTTGTATGGTGGATTAGGAGTTGAAGTTATAGAACGAAATAAAGAACGAGATGTGTTCATGGTGTGTGGGGGTGTGTCTGAAATGTATGCACACATGCGTTTGTAGGAGGCGGTGTGCAGCTTACACAGTGTGGTTAGGGAAGGCATCACAGAGGTCACAGCTGAGCAAAGAATATGAAGTGCTGAGGGAATGAGCCATGCAAATGATGCAGGTGCAGTGAGCAAGGGGGAAGCACGTCAGACAGAGGGGAAAGCAAGGGCTAAGTCATGATCAGGGATGTGTCTACAGGGCTTGGATAAGAGTGACCATGCAGGACAGGACAGGGCAGGAGAAGAAGTGAGAGATGGTGGTGATGAACGTGGGCAGATCTTACAGGCCAACAGAAGCCACTATATGTATTTTGATGTTTCCTGACTAAGATGGAGAGTGATTGTGGAGTTTTAGTAGATTAGTAATTCAATTGTGTTGTGTTTAAAATAATCTTGCTACTGTATTGAAGAGACCAAGAATGAAGCTGGGAGAGCAGTTCAGAGATCATTACTAGGGTGGGATTCATGGGAATTCACACAGAGCTGTATATTCAGAAGGGTCCACATATGGATCTAATGCTCTGCACTCAGCAACTTGATATTTTTAGTAGTTTATCTTTGAATTTGGATTATGTTTGTAAGGTCCATGGAATGAAAGAAGGTCATATCTAAATCTTCCTGCAGCATCCCTGTTGGAACCCTGTCCCCTGGTATTTCAGGTTGCTTAGCCTCCTTCCACCTCTTCCTAATGACTATTGCCACCTTCCACCATGGACTATACTAGGTTGCTCATGGAGAAAAATCTTCTCTCTACTATCATTAACATTGTTGAGGTTTCCAGGCACAAATATAGGTCAAGTTGCAATCAGGAACAAATACTGTGTGCTGGCAGCACCAAGGTAAGTGAAATAGTCTCTTGTCCACTCCCAATCCAGGTGTGTTCAAGTACAGAGGTTTCAGTTCCTTGGGTGCCACTGCTTCAAAACATTAGTTAGAGCCATAGGCTAATGTCAAGGTAAATTGACTTCTTTGGCTCCTACTGGAGTCACATTGCTTCAGTCCAGCAGCTCGTAGCACGAATTTGGCAGTAGGAGTGGAAGACAGGGCAGAGAGAAGCTTGAGCTCTACTCTTGCCCTCTATCTCCTTGCTCTAGTTAGTGCAACATTAAACAGCAGATAAAAAAAGCATCAAATCAGGAGCTCATTCACATTATGTAAGAAAAAGTTTTATGTTTTCTTACCTTGTAATGCCCCTCCTTTTGCCACTTGAATAAAGAAGCCCCACATTTTCATTTTGCATTGCACTCCATAAATTGTGTTAGTGGATAACTACAATTGAAGGATTATAACTTAAAGGTCATGATGACTTGACCAGGGTGCTGGAAGTTGAGGAAGTGAGAAATGGTTGTATTCTAGATATTTTCTGAACATAGAACAAAAGAATTTTCTAATAGATGTGATACAGTACAGAAGAGCAAGAGAAAGGATTCAAGGATGACTCTAAGGTTTTTCACCTAAGGAATTGGTTATCATTTGTTGAATGGATGGATGGATGGATGAGTGCCCTATTTCATCTATGCCTGAAATACGTTGATGGTAATAAAGCCATAGGAATAAAAGTGAATCTTATAGGTATTTTTAAGAGGTAGATAAACAAAGATTTGATTACAGAGATATAAATTAAATAAAGGAGAGAGAAGTAAAAACACTTCGATTTAGGGAAATAGAATTGGTACCATCGAAAGAAATAAAGCATTTTAATATTATGGTTTGAATATGAAATGTTCCTCAGAGGCTTATGTATATATGCTTGGTCCCCTGCTGGTGGTGTTATTTTTGGGAGGGATTCTGGAAACATCAGAAGGTGTGGCCTATTTGGAGGAGTAGGTCACTGGGGTGATGCCTTTGAAGGTTATAGCTGGTCCTCAGTACTTGGTCTCTTCCTCTCTCTCTTCCTGTTAACCATGATGTGACTAGCTTCCACCACATATTTCTGTCACACATGGCTCCTACCACTATGATGTTCTGCCCAAGTACAAGGTGTCAAGCAACCATGGGCTGAACCCTCTGAAACCATGGGCCAAAATAAATTTTCCTCCTTGAGTTGTTTATTATAGGTATTTCATCACATGATGAAATGCCGACTAACACATAAAGAAAGGGCAAATTATCTAGCAAAGATAATTTCAGTTTTGGAATGTTCACTTGAGGTTCCAGAAACAGATAGCCAAAGAGAGATTGTCTGGATGTAATGAGATCCTAAATGAGTGTTCAGTACTAGGGATCATATTCAGAGCATCACCATGCAGCTGTAATGGTGTACAGGAATGGGCAACTGATTGAGAAATAAATATAAGGAGAGAGTTATACGATATTGCAGAACAAACTTTGTGTGCCACTTATCATTAGAAAGGAAGAGGAAGAACATAAACCTGAAAAGGGCCAGAGAAAGCAAGTTCAGAACAGGCTACAGTAAAGTGACGCAGAAATTAAAGACCCACCTTTCTAAAGAGTCATCAGTCATGTCAATGTACAAGTTCCTTATAAATGTGTAAGCTCCTCCTCCATGTTAAAACCAATATACTCAATATGGCCCACGTGAAGATATCTAAGATAATTTAGGCTTTCCAATAGAGGTCAAGTTAGTCCCACAATGCCAAGGTTATCAGAAGAAACTAGTTATTACAGTTTTCCTAATATGAGTGAGCCTGCTGGATTCTAAAATTATCTTGGGTATAGATAAGACATTTCACACTATTTTTTTCAGTTAGCCTGTCAGTGGTACATCTCTCACTTTTGAGGGAAAAATAGAACAATGAAATATATTTAGTATTTGAAATCAGACATATGTGAATTTAAACTTTTATTCAATGTAACAATGGCAAGCTACCAAACATCTATAAACCCTGAACACTACCATTTGGAATGTGACAACAAAAATACTTCAGAAATGCTGCAACAATTAAATAAGTAAAATCAAGAACCTAGTAGGGTGTCAGAATTTAGACTCTGTATTGACAAGACACAAAGAAACAAATCCATGGTCTCTTAGGATCTCATTCTGTCTTCTCTGATTCTTTCTCTCCTTGACATGAAGATATACACATATACATGCCCACATGCACACATGTATGCATAAAAAACTTGTATCTAGGAAAGGCTTAGTGTTTTTACTGTTTTTATTAGTTTTTTAATTTTTATTGTTTTGTTTGTTTCACAGTTCTCAGGATGCAACTGAGGGCCCCCACATGCTGGGCAAGTTTTTTACTACAGCTTTATCTCCAGCACTTAAGGATAATTTTTTGAGCATTATTTTTCATTTCAAAGCCCACCCCCAGGTGGGCTTGTTCTGACCTGGGAAAAATACCCAGACATTCAAATCTACTGCCCCATTGAGTTTAGAAGCTGCTTTTGATTCCACCACGGAAAAGGATGAGGGCTTATAGAAAAACTTTAGGTAGAAATCTTTCATAAAAAAGAAAGAAGAAGGAAGACTAAGTTATAAATACTCAGGCATACATAACAAATGGAAAGGTCTCACCCTCACAGGAGAATCACACCCAGGAAATTCTCTTCCTACCTGATGATGAAGGTCCAGAAATGAAATTTTTTGATCCCAGAATAATCTATGCATTAAGAATAAATATGTCATCAGATCGAAGGCGGCTTTTGTGTCGATGAGCCACTGAGAGAAGATTGATTCAGTGCCTGGCAATCTACTAACATATAATACATCTGAAGATTTAAGAAGGAACTGTAAATATACGACAGCCAACCTACAATAGAAAAACAAAAGGAAAATGTTTATATAAAGATACAGGTATATCTCCTTTTTTATAATTTATGGTTATCAGGACAATTTAACATTAAGTGATTATTTATAAGTTGAATTATATTATGATAAAATTCATATGCATTTCAGTTAATGGCAAATTATGTCTTAAGACATAGCAATAATTTAAATCAATGCCTATACTTTTATGAAGAATAATGCTCAGTTCATATAATATGATAATGAAGAAATGAAAAAAAGTTTCATATTAGAATAAGCCTCATATTTAAAGAAAAAAATGACAGTTTTCTGACCAGTACATACTGAACTTAAGTCTTACATAATCTATTGTGCACTGTTCCTAATCAATTGCAGAAAAAAAAAAGTAAGTTTGATTGTCCAGAACTTTCTCTCCTTGTGGAAATTGTTAGTTACAGAAATGAGCTGGTGGATTAAGCCTAAAGAGAGAAAGTTACACAAAAACACAGCAGGTAATGATCAGGAAGCTCTTGAGAACATAGACTCAAAGTTTTGGATTAAGGAAGCTAGAAAGTAAATCTTCAAACAATGCTTAGCAAGGCTTTTCTTAGTTCATTTTATACTACTCTAATATACAGAAGAAATTAAATTTATAATTTATAATTGTAAAACAGGATTTGAAGGGCACTTCTAGAAAAGGATATTCCTCAGTCTTTCTTGGCTTTCTTAACACTTGGTTAAAAAAGTCTCTAAGGTTTTGAACACTTGTTATCCACAACCATTAATTGTAAATTAATCCCTATCTATGAGATTTCACAACTCAATCATTTTCTTAGTTCAAGTTTTATTGCACAAAATACATAAATGATTTTTTTTTTGGTGGTAGTACTGGGGTTTGAACTCAGGGCCTCATGCTTGCTAGGCAGGTGCTCTACCATTTAAGCCACTCCACCAGGTCCTTTTTTGTGTTGGGTGTTTTTGAAATAGGCTCGTCTGAACTATTTGCTTGGGCTGTCCTCAAACCAAGATCCTCCTGAGCTCTGCCTCCTGAGTAGCTAGGGTTACAGATATGAGCCACTAGCTAGGGTTACAGATATGAGCCACCAGCACCTGGCTATAATTGCTGATCTTTATGAAGAGAAATTAGCTACATGATAATTATTACAACACATCCTTTTTTATTGCCAGTCCATAAAACTATAACAATTTTGTTTTGGAAATATCATTATGCATGCTAACATGGCTTAATTTCTTTATATTTTAATTTGGAAAGTTAATGCTAGTTTTTTATAAATTGAAAGGGAAACTTTATAGAAATGTCATCAGAATTTAGAAACCTAATTTTCAAATATTTTTGTTCTCTGACCACTTCAAATAGCATTGTATATCTTTCTCATAATTGGTGGGTGTTCTAAAGATAGGGTCTGGACTCAAAAGTTGGAGCATTGGCCAGGAATGGGGGTTCATGCCTGTAATCTCAGCACTCAGGAGGCTGAGGCAGGGAAATCATGAGTTTGAGACCAAGTTGGGCTATATAGCAAGATCCTACCTCAAAAAACAAAAGCAAAAATAAGCGTTGTAACAAAATCTTCTGTCTGAAAAATAATACAAATGAATATAGTTTTAAATCTTCAGGTGCCTGTCATATAGGATTCTCATAAAATATCAGACCAGAACCAAGGGAATAAAAATTAATTTGCGTGATTTCTGAAAATCTCATCCAGGAACATTAGTAAAAGGAGATTATAACTCTTATTTCAAATCTTCATTACCAGAGTCTCTTTGAGATGGGAAAACTATTCAGATATTTGCTTATGTTATGCCTGAATAGTTTGGTAAAAGATTTTGTGTTCACTGTTTGAAGTATTCTAAGGTACACTCTATGGTTAGGATTAATGGGAGAGAAAGGTGTGACCCCACAGTTGACACAGTATCAGAAAAACAGCACCAATGGTTGTGTGCTTCTGACAGAGGATTCCAGAAAAATCTCAAATACTGTATAATTTTTAGAAACATGGATTCTGTAGCTAGAGAACATTGGGCTTCAATTTTGGCTCTACTATTTTCAGTTGTAAGAACTTAAGTGTTGCAAATTATTTCACTTATTGACACCTCAGTTTCTATATCATTTAAATGGGCTTGGTCATAGTACCTACTTCACTAGATTGTTGTATGGGCTAAATGGTTTCATAGCTCTTAAAACAGTGCTTGACAAAAAGTTGCTATTATATGTCATTCGACAAATAAAGCTGATGCTCGCCATGGACATTTGTGAAGTATTTGTGTGTTTGATTACAGTAGTACCATTTACCTGGTCCCTAAATTTCACTACACAAAGTGTGTGTGTGTATGTGTGTGTATCCTAATGTTGATAGTTTTGATAACTCTATTCTTCAAATTTGAGGGCTTTGCAAATGTGACTAGTATGTGACTAGTGTGCCCACTTATTTCTTTTGTTGTCCAGTATTAATCTCCTCTCATCCCAACAATAAACCCCAACTCTGCTTTTGGAAAACTTCTATGTCCCTGTTTAATCTTCCTCATTCCAAGAGTCAGCCATGTGGCTTAGGGGAGACCACTTACAGCACAACATCACCCTGAACAGAGTAAAGAGTGCTTACTTCAGGAAGGGCATGTGACCCAACTGGAGTCAGTGAGAGACCATGAGAGTTTTCTGAGGTTTTTTTTCCTTTCAGAGTTGTCTTGGAGGTTGTCAGACTGGATCTGCAATAGCATCTTACTGCAGTAAGGGAAGAATTTCTAATGAAATTTATCATCTATCTATGAGCATAACTATGTAGTCTTAGCATCAGTTGAGCTCCTGAGTCATCCTATGCTTAAAGTTAGCCCTAAACAGACAGTAAACTACAAACCAAGAAATCCCTTTTTCTCTCCTTTTTTTTTTCTTTTTGATTCAACCAGTTTGAGCCACTCTTCTTTCTTTTAAATATAGTGACTAAAATATTCTTTCTGGCTAGATCATCCCCTTTTTCATTTCCAACAAGTTGGAATGAAAATGATGAAGCCAGAAAATGTGCAAACATACATATTTTCATTATTAATTAGTGCCACCATCTGATTTTTATTTACTATTTATTTCAGGGTTAGATTGCATGAGCAAGTATTTCTTTTCATGATTGAGTAAAGATCAAAGATTTCTGATATCAGACTTTGAGTTTGAATCCTGCTTATAGGGTTTCAGGGAACTTCTCCTGGTCTTAGTGCACCTCCGTTCTTCAAGTTTCAAATGTGGATCATGGAAGCATGTGTTCGACTTACGGGGAAGAGGAAATGGGACAGTGCATGCAGACTCGTAGCCTAGTCACATCTTAACTTTGCCAGAAGTTAGAAACTAGCCTTTACGACTTTGCTTTCTGTCAGTACTTTTTAACTTTTTGGTTGCTTTTCAATGACTTAAGTCAGGGATAAAATAAGATTGATGTATTATCAGGTTAATTTTTCCTGGGAAAAGTTAACTTCTATGGCACAAAGGCTGTGTTGAATTAGAAAAGAATTTTGAGTTTCAGATACTTTGGGACTGAGGCTGTTAAACCCAAACTATATGGAATACCCCCATTAATATAATTGCCGTTTTATTCAGGCTTTTATTTTTAATCCTTCACTATTTACTTTCTGTTTACTCTTAACTTCAATTATTTATATCGATTGAATGACTTTCTAACTTAGCAAATAAAAAGAATGAACAGAAGCATTGTCTGTTAACAAAAGTAATTATTGAAACCAGCAATGTTATAACGTTTAGGTCTAAGAAAAGCTTAAAGGAGAGCAGAACTCCATCACTGAAATCTTTGGGCTGCTTCATTTGTGTCTGTGTACACACTGTGAAGGTGGATTTCTTCACAGTTCCCCGCCCTCTAGTGGTAGCTATAGTAATGCCACTTTGTAGTCTCTGCACAGGAAATGCCTGTTCTTACTTCAGTTACCAGAATCCCTTTACAGGAAGTTAGGTGTGGTCTTTGAAGGAGAATTAAAAAAAAAAAAAGAAAAAGAAAAAGAAAAAAGAAAAAAAAATTAAAGCATGATGGAATTTTAGCTGCAGTCTTCTTGGTACCAGCTTATCAATCCCCAACCATGAGTGTAAAAGATTCTGCAGGGGTAATGTTTTCATATTCTTCTTATGCTTGTTCTCTGTAAGGCTTCTGTACCTTTACAGTAGAATCCTTGGGGAAATCTGCAGGGGGAACACGTTCATTTTGAAGCTGCTGCTGCATGTTTTAGCATGTCTCTTATATTAGAAGATCCAGGCATGACATTTTACAACCTTGACTGTGTAAAGACCGTCTTCATGCCTATGACTGTTGCTAGGCATGAGGGTCTCTGGGGATGGGTGAGGAAAATGAGGTATGTTTTGGAGGTGCTGTGATACTGTGATGAGAGCAATCTGATAGCTGGTGTCTGAAAGGTTCTGGTCAACTTCAAAAAATTTTTTGATGGAAACTATACAATAGCTTATGTTATTTCAGTATTCCTTCTGTTTTATGTGGTAAATACTGCAGAAATGAATTGAATATTAACATATTTTACACTTAGAAAATGTTTCTCATATATTTTAGAGGCAACTCTCATTTCTGTGGTGTAGAGGTTGAAAGAGATTGATTTTTTTATTAACAAAAAAGGAAAAAACTGAAGTGATTTTATACAGATGGCATTCAGCAGTCAAGATTTTCAATGTATTGTTTAAATAATGTAGAAACTCCTGTCTCTGGTTCAGAGATTACATTTGGAATCATTGCTATGCTGTGTTAACTTAATCTACTTTAATAAAATATGATTTGTATACCAGTAAAACTCCATTTATGTTATCACAAAGACTCATATAATAGATATATGTTTAAAAGATATGGTATGTTAAACTTACTAGTCTTCACAAGTCCAAATCCTGAAATGGATACTCATACTACTATGCTAGATTTTTGTAAAATGAGACCTTTTTGGAAAAATGGTGTCTCTTTGGTATTTCCTAAGGTATGGCAAATTTGTTCACTTAAGATGCAATTACACTAGCTAGCAGCAGGTTGCAAAGCCAGGGGGGGTCCAAACTACAGACCTCTGATGTGACTGACCTCCTGTCTGGTTTGGCAGGAGCTGGGTCCCTTCCTGTGTAGTTTCTGAGCAGTTCCAAACAGAATCCTGCATCTCTTGCTCCTCCCATTCCCTTGGTTTCAAGCAGTATCTACCTATGTTCTCACAGCCTGGCATTTCAGGATTTCCAGAGCTCTTTCCCTGGTGTAATGATTTTGAATAAACTCTTAAAGTAGATAAAGTGGGTCAAAGGGAACCTGGAGAAAAGCATGGAGATACAAGATCCTCACATAGCCCTGGTTCTACAATTTTGCATGCTTTTCATCTCTTGTTTTGGATCTGATATATTTTCAGAAAGAATGCTGAAAAACATGGCTGCCAAATTATTCACACAAGTGAAACAGCAAGCACAAATCAGTATCCTCCATTTCCAAGTTCAGAATTGGGTATTTTTCTCCAAGTAGCACAATCACTTTAAACATTTTGGGAGTGGGAGATTAAATTACCTCATAGACACCTACTGAATGTGAAAGATAGATCTACATGAAAGCAAATGAATGCATGCATAAGATTGCCTAAATGTTAAATACAGCTTCTTTTGTAAAGTACTCTACCTATCTTGGTTTATATATCTATGTCACTGCTCAGTGTCATATAATTGCTACAGTCATCTTTTATCCTAATGGTCATTGCTTTTTTCCCCCCTGTTTCTGTAGCACTTTCTTATGCGAGGAGCTAAACAGTGATTAAAGGAGCAGGATGAAAAGATGGCACAATCAGTGCTGGTACCGCCAGGACCTGACAGCTTCCGCTTCTTTACCAGGGAATCCCTTGCTGCTATTGAACAACGCATTGCAGAAGAGAAAGCTAAGAGACCCAAACAGGAGCGCAAGGATGAAGATGATGAAAATGGCCCAAAGCCAAATAGTGACTTGGAAGCAGGAAAATCCCTTCCATTTATTTATGGAGACGTTCCTCCAGAGATGGTGTCAGAGCCCCTGGAGGACCTGGACCCCTACTATATCAATAAGAAAGTGAGTTCTTAGTCAAATTGATTTATTTCCGCTAATATCCAATTGTGTCTGGGCTGGTCCCAGGGGTCACGGTGAACAATATTGTGCCTTTTCCTGTCTGCTAAAGTACCACAAGGATGCTGGATGGACCTGGTCAAGTAAAGGAGCAATTATCCTCCAAGTCTTTTGGAAGCATTCATTTGAACCTGCATTCTTGACACAGGCAGAGAACTGAAAAGGCTTTCTGCAGCGGGCAACTGAGGAAGGACAAAAGCCTACTCACTTTCAGATATAATTATATCATAAATTGATATAATTTAAGATGCAAATAGAGCTCAATTCTCTTGCAGTATGGTGAAATGAAAAGTAGAGAGAAGGAAAATATTTTATTGTCTTTATATTTCCAAGAGTAGTATCTATTTCTTCTTTATTATCTCTAGCTCTATATAAGTCCTTGAGTCTTTAGTAGGTTTAATCATATCTTCACACTATAGACTTTCTCTTTCCATGGCTCTCTGCCAAAGAAATAATAGTAGTTAACATGAAAATGCTAAAAAAAGTTTTAGCAAAAAACACCCTTGGGAAACTTCAGAGTTCTCATGAGAAAATGATGTAATTGAAGAAGTAACCAAAGCCTCATTGCTGTGTTTTATGTGAATTATTAATGTAGATTAAAATACTGATAACAAAACTTGATAAAGATGCTAACAATTCCTGTGGCACTGACCACAAATTATCTTAATATTCTTTAAATCCTCATGTCACTTATCCAGTTTAGGGGAGTCTGCCATGTTCAGAGGGAAAAAAGCACTATCATCCTATCATATGTTCATAATTAGCATATTACTATTTTATAGAGCAATGTTTCTAAATTTGTTCTTATCCATCTGCTAAAGTGTCCTGAATGTGTATTCTAAATTCTGTTTTACATGTTGTGTTTTCTTTTTCAGACATTTATAGTATTGAATAAAGGGAAAGCAATCTCTCGATTCAGTGCCACCCCTGCCCTGTACATTTTAACTCCTTTCAACCCTATAAGAAAATTAGCTATTAAGGTTTTGGTACATTCATATCCTTTTTATAATATCTACATGGTTTTTTTTTTTTGACCAAATTCTTGAGCTGAGCATTTTTGAAATATATGTGGTTAGCAATGTTATTTGCTCTTTGTTTTTTCTCTTAATCAACAGATAACCTGATGCAAAATGGGCACGTAGGTAAGTAGAGCACCTTTTCCCATCATCTTTTTTTTTTATTGTTGTGCTAGGTGGGGATACATTGCGTCATTTACAAAAGTTCTTACAATGTATCAAAGGTATCATGTTTGAATTAACCCCCTCCACCATTCTCCTTTATCCCCCCATTCCTGGAATAGTTTTACCAGGTGTCATTTTTCGGTTTATGAACATGTGTACACAGTATTTCCACCGTTCAGCCTCTTACATCCTTTCCCTACCTCCTCCCCCCTCCCACTGGTACCAACCCCAGGCAGGACCTGTTCTGCCCTCCTGTTCTCCTTTTTGGAAAAAGAAAGGGAAAAAAATGACAGTTTTTCTTGTTTGCAATAAAGGTAGTGATACTGGGAGTTTCCCTGTGGTATTTCCATGTATATATATGCATTATAAACCCAATTGGTTCATCTCCTCTACTTTTCTTCATTCTACCTTGGTCCCTTTCTTATGGTGGTTTCAGCTGCTTTAAGATTTCTGTATTCATTCTTGTATAAAGAGTACATCAACCATATTCACCTTCTTAACTTCCTTCTTATACCATTCATCTCTTGTATGTGACTTCCCTTGGCATGATGTGTTTTTCAAAATACTGCTGAAACATGATGCCTTTGACCTTCTCAACCTGGCTAACTTCACTTAAGATGATGTTCTCCAGGTCCACCCATTTACTTGCAAATGACAAAATTTCATTCTTCTTGTGACTGAATAAAATTCCATAGTTTATAAATACCACATTTTCTCAATTCATTCATCAGTAGTGGGGCATCTTGTCTGTTTCCATAGATTAGCTATTGTGAATGATGCTGTGATAAAAATGGGTGTGCAGGTGCCTTTATTGTAACCTGACTTACAGTCCTTTAGGTATATCCTTAGGAGTGGAATTGCTGGATCATATAGCAGTTCTACTTTTAGTTCTTTGAGGAGCCTCCATACTGTTTCCCATAGTGGTTTTACTAATTTAAATTCCCACCAGCAGTGAATGAGGGTTCTCATTTTCCCCACATCTTCACCAACATTTGTTACTATTTGTGTCCTTAATGGTAGCCATTCTAACAGGAGTGAGATGGAATCTTAACATGGTTTTGATTTGAATTTTCTTTATGCTCAGGAATGTTGAGCATTTTTTCATGAGTGTTTTAGCCATTTGGACTTCTTCCTTTGAAAAAGCTCTGTTCAATTCTTTTGCCCATTTCTTCATTGTGTCATTGATTTTTTTAGGAGTTTAGTTTTTTGAGTTCCCTGTTTATTCTGGTTATCAATCATTTATCAGATGTATAGCTGGAAAAGATTTTCTCCCATTCTGTGGGCTGCCTTTCCAATTAACAAAACATTTCTTTGGTTAACAACCAAAGAAGCTTTTTGGTGACTTTGTCAAAAATCAGGTGCGCACAGCTGCATGGATTCATATCTGGGTCCTCTATTCTGTTCCACTTGTCTCCATATCTGTTTTTGTGCTGTTTTCATTGCAATGGCTTTGTAGAATAGTTTTAAGTCATATATTGTGATACCTCCAGCCTTATTCTTTTTGCTTAGTGTTGCCTAGGCTATTCCAGGTCTTTTGTGCTTCCAAATGAAGTTTAGGGTTGATCTTTCAATCTCTGTGATGAATGTCATTGGAAGTTTGATGAGAATTACATTGAACATATAGATTGCTTTTGGCAATATAGCCATTTTGACAGGTTGATTCTACCAATCCACGAGCATGGGAATTCTTTCCATCTTCTGGACAATTTCTTTCTTCAGAGGTTCATAGTTTTCCTTGTAGAGGTCTTTCTCATACTTTGTTAAGCTTATCCCCAGGTATATTACTTTTTTTGAGGCTATTGTAAGTGGAATTGTTTTCCTATATTCTTTCTCAATCTGCTCATTGTTGTTGTATTGAGAGACTACTTATTTTTATAAATTGATTTTGTATCTTGCTACTTTTATGAAGCTGTTTATGGTGTCTAAGAGTTTTTTGGTGGAATTTTTGTGATATTTTAGGTATAAGATCATGTCATATGCAAATAAGGATAGTTCAACTACTTCCTTTCCTATTTGTATTCCTTTTATTTCTTCTCCCTGTCTTACTACTCTGGCTAAAAATTCCAACACTAAGTTAAACAAGTTAAACAAGAAATTCCAACACTAAGTTCAACAAAATACCCTTGTCTTATTCCTGACTTTTGAGGAAATTTTTTCAGTTTTTCCCCATTTAGTATGATCTTGGCTATAGGCTTATTATATATAGCCTTTATTATGTTGAGGTACATTCCTTCTATTCCTAGTTTCATCAGAGTTTTTATCATGAAAGGATGTTGAGTTTTATCACAGCCTTTTTCTGCATCTATTGAGATGATCATGTGGTTTTTGTCTTTGCTTCTGTTAATGCGCTGTATTACATTTAGTGATTTGCTATGTTGAGCAATCCCTGTACTCCAGGGAATAACTGACTTGATCATGGTGTATGATCTTGTTGGTATGCTGTTGAGTTTGGTTTGCCAATATTTTATTGAGGATTTTGGCATCTATGTTCATTAAATAGGTTGGCATGTAATCCTTTTTGTTGTGTCTTTGTCTGGTTTTGGGATCAGTGTAATATGAGTTTCATAGAATGAGTTTGACATTGTTCTTTCCCTTTCTGTTTTATGGGAATTTTTGAGAAAGAGTGTTGGTATTAGTTCTTCTTTAAAGGTCTGCAAGAAGTCAGCAGTGAATATGTCAGATCCTGGACCCATCTTTTTGGAAAGACCCTGTATTGCTGCTTCAATTTCATTACATGTTGTAGATCTGTTTAGGTGATTAATATTCTCATGGTTCAATTTTGACTGGTCATATGTATCTAGAAATTTGTTAATTTCTTCTGGATTTTCCAATTAATTTGAATATATGATTCTTGGGATTTCCTTGGTGTTTATTGTTTTCTCTCCATTTTTTCATTTCTAATTGTATTAATTTGAGTCTTTTCTCTCCTCATTGTAGTGAGATTTGCCAGAGGTTTTTTGACCGTGTTTATCTTTTCAAAGAACCAGCTTTTTGTTTTGTTGATTCTTTGGATGGCTTTTTTGGTCTCTATTTCACTGATTTCTGCCCTTATTTTTTATTATTTCTCTCCTTTTGCTAGTTTTGGGTTTATCTTGTTCTTGTTTTTTTCTAGGTGCTTGAGATGCAGCATTAGGTTATTTATTTGAGATCTTTCTGTGTTTTTAATATATGCACTCATGGCTATAAACTTTCCCTTTAGAACTGCCTGTGTTGTGTCCCATAGATTCTGGTAGTTTGTGCTCTCATTCCAGAAACTTTTTGACTTTCTCATATTTCTTTGATGACCCACTGAACATGGAGTCATGTGTTGTTCAGTCTCCAAGTATTTGAGTATTTTCTCCTGTTTCTTTTGTTGTTGTGTTCTAGTTTTATTCTGTTGTGGTCAGGTAGTATGCAGGGGGTTATTTCAATTTTCTCATATTTGTTAGGACTTGTTTTGTGACCTAAAATATGGTCTATTTTGGAGAAAGTTCCATGGGCCACTGAGAAGAATGTATATTGTGCTGTTGCAGGATGGAATACTCTATAGACATCTGTCATAGAGTATTGTCTATGTCAAAATATCAGGTCCACTTTGATCTATGGTGTCATTTAATGTTAGAGTTTCTTTCTTGATTTTTTTGTCTAGGTGACCTATCTATTGGTGATAGAGGTGTATTTAAGTCTCCCATCACCATTGTGTTGGGGGTCAATCTGTGTTTTTAAGTCCAGTAGTGTATTTTTAATGACGTTGGGTATACTGACATTGGGTCCATTTAAGTTAACAATTATTATTTCTTTTTGACATATTGCTCCTTTTATTATATGTCTCTTTTGGCTACTTTGGGTTTGAAGTCTACTTTATCTGATGTAAATATTAGTACTCCTGTCTGCTTGTGGGGACCAATAGCTTGGTAAATCTTCTTCCACCTTTTCTCCTTGATGTAATGTTTATTTCTGTCTGTAAGGTAGATTTCTTGTAAACAACAGATTGTTGGGTCTTCCTTTTTAATTCAATTTTCCAATTGGTGTCTTTTGATGAGGGAGTTGAGTCCATTATTATTTAGTGTTAATATTGAAAGATACATAGGATTCCTGCCATTTAGTTGTTTTTGTTGTATAAGGATTTGTTTGTATGCAACTAATTCTATGCTACTCACTTATTACTTGTCTTCTCTTCTTTTGGGGTTTAACAATTCCCATCTTTTCATGGTTATGTTTGTTTTCATCTTCTGTGTCTAGGATTTCTTTTAAATCTTCTGTAGTGGTGGTCTATTGGTCATGTATTATTCTTCATTTCTGTTTATTATAGAAGATTTTTATTTCTCCTTCAATTTTGAATGATAGCATTTCTGGGTAGAGTATCAAAGGACTGAAATTGATTTCTATTAGTGCTTGAAACACCTCACATCATGCCCTTTGTGTTTTTAAATTTACTGATGAGACCTCTGCTGTTATTTTGATGGGTTTACCTTTATATTTATTTGATTTTTCTCCCTTATAGCCTTCAATGTTCTTTCTTTGTTCTCTGTGCTAATTGTTTTAACTATAATATATTGTGGAGTGGTTCTGTTTTGGTCAGGTCTATTGGATGTCTAGAGGCTTCCTGTATCTGAATGGGCATCTCTTCCTTAAGATTTGGGAAATTTTCTGGTATTATTTTGTTGAATATGTTGCCTATACCTTTGGTTTGCACCTTTTCTCCTTCAATGCCCATGAGTTTTGTTCTTTGATGGAGTAGCAGAATTCCTGAATATTCCTTTTACAGCTCTTATTTCTTTTGTCTAAGGATTCTTCTGTTTTTTATTTAATAACTATTTTGTCTTTGAGGCCTGAAATTCTGTTTTCCATATGTTCCAGTCTGCTGGAATGGCTTTCAACTGTATTTTTTTATTTGACTTAAGGAACTTACTATTTCTAGGATTTCTGTTTGATTCTTTTCTCTGAGACTTTCCATATTTTTGTTAAATTCATCTTTCATATCTGTGCTGTCTTCTTTATTTCATATATCCCTTTTTAGTAATCTCCTTAGTTCCATTTTGGAGACCTTTTGAAGTCTTCCCTGAGTTAATTTAGTTGTTTCTATGTTCTCTCCCATCTTCTAAGGTGTTTATCCTTCTTCTGACTCATTAATTCTTTCTTTCTTTTCTCCTCCATACTCTTCTGAATTTCAGTATTGCCAGGTTCTCCTTTTAAGTGTTCAAATTTTACAATGTTATATAATGAATTGATTTCCATGTATTAATTTTCTTTACTATTTTTACATTTGGAAAATATATATACATATTTTCAGGTGTACAATTTTGTGTCTTTTTGGTCTGAATTGCTACTTCCTGCTTTTTATGTTGGCACTTGAGAGATCTGAGTTAATAAATGTTTATAACACATTAGTCTTTTCAATGTTTCTCCAACTTCTTCCCCGAGAGAATTCTCATTGACTTTCTTCTCCCACCCCAACTTTGGTTACTCATTTCTATGCTTTATTCCAAAGACTTAATGTCTACCTATCCATATATATATATATATATATATATATATATATATATATATAATTCTTTACTCTCCTTATTGAAGTATCTCCATCTTAGAAATAGGATCAATGGCATCTTGATGACAGACAGAAATTTTATTTACTCTTATCAGTTAAATAGAGTAGTTGGGAATGAGAGGTTTTATTTTAGGTCAAGGGCAGTAGTTTAGCTGAGATTCAGCATTGGAAATATGGAGAAAGAAAAGGCTTGGGAGAGTATGTCTGTGTTGAACTGGGACATTTCCAGGAAGAATATAGCAGCCTTGTAATGAAGAGTGGTATGCATCAGGAACCAGACAGAAGGCAGGGAAAAATGAAATTTAGCTAAGTGCCAGAGAAAACAACTTTCACTATTCTTTCTTCTTTAGAGATAGTCATGGCTCAGAATTCCATGACATGGTCTACCCACAGCCAGGCTTTAAGATTTATAGCATATAAGCTCACTGCCACTAGCAGGTATAGAAAATATTTTGAATTGGATAAGGTAAAAGATTAGATTGGGTAATCAATTCAGGAGATGAAATAAGTCTGGTACAGGGAGTTTGTCTCAGTTCTGGGCATAGGGGAATAAAGGAAGTAAAGCATGTTCCTAGGTTTGCCTGGTTATGTGGCAAACGATGTGTTTAGAAGCATTACATTCTGCAAGTCTTCTTTGTATCTCTAGTGCATCCTCTCCCCAAGTCAGTATTGACATCAGGATATTTTCATTACATATTTATGTCTTAGGTTTAAAAAGTTACTTTGCATTACCTTAAGCAGCAATGTTTCTTTACCTCTGTTTATCAGTTATCAGAATCTAGTTGCTTATGGAAAAATGTCTGAGTTAGCATTAGAAATTAATGATAAAGTTGAGATTTATACTTTGGCCTTCTGAATTATAAATGATGACCTATTATATTTCAAGTACTTATAATCTGTATACTGCATAAATCTTCTGTAAATTATCATTATATTTTTAAATAACAGCATTTCTCTTGTGTAAAAATAATTTATATGTGAAAAGCTGAAGCTTGGTTCAATGCCCTGTCCACATAGTAGATACTGGGAGCATATGTAGTAAATAAGTAAGTGACTAATAAATGACAGATTAGAAAATCAGATACAAAACAAATGAAAAAGAATATTTGAATGGATCAGAAAATGCTTATCATTGTGAGGATGAAAATAAAATCCCAAGAGATTGTGATTCCCAATTTAAGACCCTCAGGAAGAAACTCCCACTGGTAGAAGGCAAGGAGGCTTCAGAAGTTCTGATCAAGGAATCTGGGCTTTGGGGACATAGTCTCTGCAAAGAGCTCTTGGGAAGTTCAGATACAACTTGAATATGTGGGTTTGCATTTGCTTCCCGTAAGAAAGAATTCAACCTCCAAGTGTCAAAGTTGCCAAGAAACCTGCAATGATGTAAGTTGAAATGTGAAGGCAACCAGAAAAATCTTTTAAGTTGTGTCATCATCATGAACTCTTGACAATCCTGGAGTTTTGGAAATAGTTCATAGTCACAAATTTCTTCCATTATAGAAATTAGATTCTATTAAATGTCCCATTGCCTGAATTAAAATATTATATTTCAGATGTCTCGTCTTGGAGTAAAAGGTAAAAAAAGGCAGGTGGGCTAATAGTCTTAGATAAGTTCTTCCATCTTTTGGCTTCACTGAAATAATTTATCAGAGATCGATCATAGTAAGCTTAAATGTATATAACACCACAGTTTGTAGCTGGTTTTCACAGTGACTCTATCCTTTATTCCTCAAAATGAAAACTCTAGACTCAAAACTGGGTTTTGTAACTTTGAGTGCAGTGCTTTTGCTATCAGTTAAAAATGTTTGGAAATGGTCATGGGACTACAGTGGACTATAGTGGGAATGATGAAAGTGGTAAAACATCATCATAATACTTAGATTTACTCTGCAGAAGGTATGACAGGGTTTGCTGAGCAATTGGATTTGGGCATAAGTGAGTGAGAGAAGCAACGGGTAGCATTAAGTGTTTAGTCTGGTCAAAAAAGAAAAATGGAGTTACTGTTGACTAATCTTGGAACAAATTTGGGAGGTATAATTTGGTGGATATAATCAAGAGCTTGGTTTGAACATCTTACATTTGAGACACCTGTTAGATATTTAGTGGAGGAGTTGATGAGTTATGTGTATGTGAAATCTGAAATTTAGGAAGGGTTGGCTGAAGATTTAACTTTGGGAGATGACATTAAGTGGACTTATTTAAAGTCATGACACTGGATTATGCTTCCAAGGACCTGAGACACTTCAAATTGTGCAACTAGTGCTGATCTGCCTATCATTCATGAAGTGTAGGAAAATGAGAAACAGATTTGAGTATCAGAAAACCTAGACTCAAATCCTCCCCCTGAAATTTACCCATTAACTATGTGATGTTGAACCACATTACTTCTTTTAAATCTCATTTTCTCTATAAAATTGTAATCATGGCTTATAAACCAAAAATAATAAAATGTACATCAAATACCTAGCACCAGAATCCATGAGTTGTACTTGATAGGTACTTGATAAAAGATAACTGTGACAGCTAGTGCTGGTAGTACAATTCTAGCAGTATCTGCTATAAAGATTAGGAAAAAAAATCTATCAAATTCCTCAATGAATTCTGTATATATCACCACTTTGCTCCAGTTTGTGCTTGCAAATTTAAAAAAAGTACAGGTAGCATCAGAATTTTGAGCTTTAAATGACCAAAATACAATGTGATCATTCCCAACAGTTCACTTTTCAGATGAGAGGTAAGGCCAAGACATGTTTAGTCTCTTTCTAAAGGAACATTTTCTTTCTTTTTATTTTTTGAGAAAGTCTCATTATGTAAACCAGTCTGGACTGGAACTCTTGATTCTCTTATCTCAGCATCTATATATAGATCCCAGCATCTAATGAGTGCTGGGATTATATGTGTGAACCACCATACCTGGCTCCCTAAAGCTACACTTTCTATCAGTGGCAAGGCTAAAAGTTCAGCCCAGATTTTCTGATTCTTAGTCCAGTGCTTTGTGCATTTTTCATCCAACAGACTCTTCTGATTTTTAAGCTCAATGTTCTGGGAACATTTCCAATATCTGTCACTATACATTTCAAAGGATCATTTCAGTGGATCCAATGTATTAAATTTATATGATATTTATGTGGAAAATTTTAAAAGCTCATAGTTTTCCATGCAAAGAACTATACAGTCTATAGGAAAGAGAGTAATACAAACTAATGATTTCCCTTTCTTCTGCTTTCAATGCTCAAAGGTTATCACCTTGTATCTACGGGCAAATACAAGCTTGCTAATATTAAAATGAAACAACTCAGGAGTTAACAGTATATTTATGACTTTTATTTAATATTTCTCCTGCCTCAGAAATATGCATTGATATATATATATATATGTATATATATATATATATATACACATAGAAAGAGACTTGTTCTATTCTGTTTAGTTTTACACTTTTTTTTTCTTTTTTGGCAGTTCTAGGGTTTGAACTCAGGGCCTATACCTTGAGTCACTCCACCAGCCCTTTTTTGTGATGGGTTTTTTCGAGATAGGGTCTCTGAACTATTTCCCCAGACTGGCTTCGAAATGTGATCCTTCTGATCTCTGCCTCCTGAGTAGCTAGGATTACAGATGTGAGCCACCAGCACCTAGCTAGTTTTACATTTTTATGTTAGAAAAACTCTAATATCAAACTATCTTCTACCTCTGGCTTTTATACATAATAAGTTAAAAATTCCTTTGCAAATTCTTTGGCTGGTATGTAACATTGCTAAGTTCTTGACAAGAGCAAAGTACCTTTCACTTCTTTAATAATGATAAATACCTACATTTTACATCTAGTAAGTAAATGATCTGTGGTAATAAAAGTAACTAGCAATTATTATCTTAGCAGATAATGAGTATGTCCAATGAAAAAATATTAGTACTATTATCCAGATTTATATAAGAAAAGTGAGTCTCAGAGCATTAAGTTGGTGAAGCCTATGTGGCTGGTAAGGATATATTTGACTCCTGGTCAGTGACCTTGAAGCTCATGCTGCTTCACCCTGGCTTGTGGTTATAGGGGAGGTTTGGCAGTGCTCCACATCACAAGCTACACAACCATTTTCCATATAAACTTGAAAACATTTTTCCTTGACATATGTGCATAAGAAATATTTTAAGTTTGCCAACTTGTACATTAGTATCAGTCAGTAAGTCAATCCATCTTTATTAATCACTGGCATAAAGAAATTGATAGAGTGAAAGACTTTCTTTTGCTGTTATATAAGGTTCACCTGCTTCTATTTTATTTTACATAAACTAAGTTCTTAAAGAAGTGTTGTTATAATATACATTTCTCTTTTGAAAAATGTACTTTAGTTTATATCTTAGACTGTATATTTTTTAAAATAATATATTATGTATGAATTTTGCCACTAGTTTTAGACCTTTCAAATCTGCCTTGATGTATAGTTTCTATGTTTTTTAGTATGTGCTGTCATCAGTGTAAAATTCATACTTATATTTTTCATATTTGAATATTTGTTGTTTAGCTGAATCCCTACCACTCACCAAAATTCAGAAATTTTAAAAGTATGTGACTGATGAAGTAAGTTAACTATTAATAAAAGTTAACAGATTTGAAACATTCTATTCAAAGATACATATTATGTATAAAGTGTGCCAACCTGAATCTAGTTATCACCTATTTTATTCTAAAAGCAAAATACTTGTATTTGTTTTTTAGTGTTTGTCATAATTTTTAACTCAAGTATATAGTATACTATTAAAATAACAATTATGCAATATGGAAAGCAATGCTTTAGCATAATCCCCTATTATCTGTAACTAAATAATCATTATTTCTATTGTTAATATTGAAATATGTTACTTTATTACATTTAATTAGATTCTAGTATTATAAAAAGAAATTTTTAAAAATCACAAAACTATGGCTGAGTCTATTATGTGACATAAATGAGGCTGTTAATTTTCCCTTTATATTTATTCTATGTTCTACCTTTTAAAATGTAGAAATTTGTTTACACAATATATGTGGAGTTTGTCATTGTAGAAATACTTTAAGGTGCTATAAGTACATAAAAATGGTAGACCTAAATAGTCTGGTGTTATGGTGAACAGCTTGCTATTGAAAATAAGCTTTTGTCTAAGTACTAAAAAAAGTATGACTAGGCCAAAGTAAGGCAGAGAGAATTTTCAGGTACTAGAGGTGGCATTTGTAAGATCCTGATTTAAGAAAGTGCACGTGCCACACTTATAACATTCTATGACCTAAAACTATTACACAATTGTTGAAATGGAGATAGTGGAATAGGAGAAAATAAAGTGAAGCTAAAGAAATAGACGGGTCAGATCTCTTAAATCTTGCCTCAGTGTTAAGACATTTGATCATCATTCTAACAGTGAGAAGTACCAAAATAATCCAAATTACATTTACAAAGGTAATTTTGTAAATTACATTTACAAAGGCACAGTGTGCAGAATGTATTGGAAGAAGCCAAAAATTGGTTCAGAAAAGACCAGTTTATAGGAAACTGCATTAATGTAAGGCTTTTTGACTTAATGGTGGTTTTTGTGGACACTTGAATAATACAGTAATAAAGAAATAGATAATTGGGGATTGAATCTAGAGATAGCTGGCAGAATTGACAATAGTTGGTGCTAAGTTGAAGGTAGAGATTTCGGGAGAGGAAGAACTCCAAGATGGCTCCTATATTCATGTCTAGATCATGGAACATTACAGAATGCAAAGATGTCAAGGGAGCCATATGTAGCTGGAACAGAGGGATAGGATGAAAAAAATTAGTTCAATTTCAGATTTCAAAATCTTTTAAATGATTTTGAAATGTTGAGAAGACATGTAAGTGCAAATGTCATGTGGACAAAACAGTGTGTGGACTTCAAGAGATAAATTTCTCTTGGAGAGAAGTGTTTCATATTGGTAGGTATAGAGATGATACCTGGAGTTATTTTTCTGATGAGCTCTAACAAAGACAGCAGAAGAGGAAGATGGTTCAGGTGTTCCATGTCTTTCTTGTCAAAAAGGGGATACAGAAAAATGCTGCCCCCAAGACCTGAAGACACCAGAGAACTGGAATATTGTACAAGCAAAGGAATGAACTTAATGAAAGGGAGGGATCAGCTTGTTGAGTGCTGCTGGAAAGCAAGCCAAACAACAGCTCAAAATGATCCTTCTGTTTTTCTGTGACAAAACATGGAGGGTTTTCAGCATTAGATAGAAAAATTGGCAGGCTAGAAAGGCGATAGATACATAAGAACAAGAGAGAGACAAACAGTTCCTTTAAAAAGTTTGGCTGTGAAATGAAGAAAAGAGGTAGGGCCATAAGCAGATAAAGAGGATGTGGGTTACTAGGGAGAATCTCCTTTTTCCCTGGGATAGAAGAGGTACAAGCAAATTTGTGTTGATAGAAAGAGGCCAAAGGAGTGGGAGACACTAAAGGTAAGAGACAGAAGAGATAACAGATTGCTGAAGTATTCTGGAAAGTGAAAGGTATTCAGAGTATGGGTGGGGAGATTGAAAACATTCCCACCATCACAAGACAGAGAAAATATTAGGTTCCACTGTACAGAGGTTACCAGTTGGGAGTTGGACTGTGCTGTCTGATGCTATCTTTTCTCTCTGTGGAAAAATAAAGTCATTAACTTGCAATGGAAAGGAAAAGAAGAAGGTTGGAGACTGGAGGAAGTAGAGAATGTTTAAAATTGTCCTTATGGGAAGTACAAGGTGGAAACAAGTAGCCTTATGGGAAGTACAAGGTGGAAACAAGTAGAAAAACATAGGACTGTATTGAAGACCAACTGTGGTTGGTGACCATGAATTAGAATGCTGTCCATCTGCTGGGGGTGTTATGTGTTCTTAAAGGGCCTAGAAGGCACAGAGAAACTTCTGGTTTTATATTCTAACGGGAGGGCATCTTTTATTTTATTTTGTTTGTTTGTTTTTAACTGAAAAGATAACTACATGTTTCTTCTTCAAAATTTTGCTTTCTTGTATTGTCTAGATTGTAGTGCCCTCACTGGGCTAAGCCACATCATTCACTTATAACTATTTCCATGCAGATGAGTCTGAATAAGCTGAAAATTAAGGTGGACACTGTAACACTGTTGCTAAAATCCAAGAAAAAAAAATCAGTTTTTGCTATGTCTAAAATTAATTATAGGTGCAAAGAAGCTGCCTTTCCAGATTAACACAACATTGCCTCCTCCCTTTCCAACTGAACAGCACTTGAAATTGTGTTGATGTTTTGTTTTGTGTAAGTAATGTGAGTGAGATTAAGATATGAGTAGCATTTATTCCATTTCTAAGGCTTCTATAACTTTGTACAAATACTCATTGATAAAGAATGCTGTTTTACATACTTGAAAGATGCTTTATTTAAAATATGTAAGTAATTTCAATTATTTGACCACTGAATATTTTCTTAAATGCTTTTTTGCTGTTTTTCTTTCCAATGTAAAAGAAAGTGAAGGCTATAACTACAAAGGAAAAGAGGGATATAAGATGATCAAACCAGACGTCTTTTGGAAGCAGTGTTTTCTCTATTATCTAGGTGTAAAGAAAGCAATTTGTTGATTGTCTGCTGTGTAACCAGGAACACTAAGGTGGAGGAGATTTAATATATTTTCATTAAGTTGGTCCCCTTAGAAACTCTGTGAAAAGATTATTTTTCATGCTTGTATAACTAAGTCAATCAAGACTGAGGAAACTTAATAATAAGTAATTTGACCTTTGTTAAAACCCAAGAAATGCCACTATTAACACCAATCATCTTCTCCCACAATTTGGAAATATTTTATGAACAATCATAGCATATTATGCATTCCATTTAGAAAGGACCTTATTATGAGATGTTATTCCAGTGTGACCCTTAGAAAGATGTTATAGTGCACTTAATTAACTACTTGAATCCTTTTGTTGAATTTTTGCTAGTGTTTATTTACATGCTGGAGTTTTAATTTTATTCTTTAGTCTAGTCTGTCATTTAGAAAACTTAAATTAATAGATTATTTACTAATGAACTCATTGCTTGCATTTAATCTTTTCAATTACTAAAGATTCTAAACAGCCTCAAAATGTTGACAGCCCGAAGAGATATAGTCTATGTGGAGTTGTTGGATTATATAATGAAAAAAGAAATCAATGATAAAATAATAAGTGGAATAAATAATAAGCATGAAAGTTTTACACTTAATGGTAGTGAGAGCATGGGAGTGCATGGAAATGAGAATTTCCTGTTGGACTTGTCTTCCTTAACAATATTCTTCTACTTTATTCAATGTTCTCATTATGTGCACAATTCTTACAAACTGTGTATTTATGACGATGAGTAACCCTCCAGATTGGACAAAGAATGTGGAGTAAGTAGAAAATTTTGAACTGTTTTTCAGTATTGACAAACCTTTATATTTCTAATTATGACTTTAATATCTTAAGACCTTTTCAGTTTAACAAATCATGCTGGCTACACTAACCCAGAGACTGCTTTGAATTCATTTCAATTACTAACTTCCGTTAGGACAAAGCTCACAGTGAGTGGCTTATTCAGTTACTCAAATGACTACACTGGCTTGCCTGCCAGTATGTGCAGCCTTAGGCTGGGTGTGGTGGCTAATTCTTATAATCCTAGCTACTCTGGAGGTGGAGATCAGGAAAATTGTGGCTCAAAAAAAAAGTTAATGAGACTCCATTTTAAGTAATAAGCTTAGTGTGGTGTTTTCCCAACTACAGAGGAGGTAAGCCAGGCAAAAACATGGGCCCTACATAAAAAAAAATAACTGAAAGCAAAACAACTGGGAGCCTGGGTCAAGTGACAGTGTGCCTGCCAAGCAACAGTGGAGCTCTGAGTCAAACCCCAGTACTATCAAAAGTAAAATTAAAAAAAAAAAAAAAAATATCTGTGGCCCTTAAACTTTCTTATGAATCTTATATGCTGGAAGAATACCAGTGATTACTAACATTTACTGACAGAATTATGCTTAATTTGTGTATTCCTTTTCTCATGGCTATCACAGTTTTGTTTTAGCAGTCTACATTTCCTGGCTTTTAATGGTGTATATTCTATGAAATGCAAATACATCATTCACTTGGAGATTAATAACCCTTTATTTAAATCAGATTGAAAACTAGTATATTTCAGGAAATAGCATCATATAGAAAGATATTATTTAAATTTTTAAGTGAATTACTATAGAAAGTACAGTATTCATTTATTTATAGTCATTGAGAATGTCTTTTAGGAATTAATGCTACTTTTTGACTTAGGCACTCCTAAGCTATGTATCATAGGAAGACTAATGTATGTTTGTTGTTTAACCCATCTTTAAGATATGTACACATAAGTCTGGGTACAGGTCAGTGGTAGTGCACTTGATTAACAGGCATGAGTCCCTGGTACTAAAAGTATTAATAATGATAATAATAATAAGTACATTTGTAAACTACTTATGAGATCTTTACTGTGAGCATGGCTATTTTTTCTTAGGTACACCTTTACAGGAATTTATACATTTGAATCACTTATTAAAATACTTGCAAGGGGCTTTTGTTTAGAAGACTTCACATTTCTGCGGGATCCATGGAATTGGTTGGATTTCACAGTCATTACTTTTGCGTAAGTATTTTCAAACATTTTCATTCTGGAAGAGTAAATCATTGATGAGAGCCTAGACTACATTTCTCTGTGGCTTCTCTTGACAAATCAAGCATTTTTCTTCATTATCATGTGAATTTAGACTATTTTCTTCTAATCAAATTGTTCAGTTTGGAGAAATTAGGAACTATCATAATTTGGTTTCAGTTAGCGCTGTAAAGTAATGAAATAAAACTTCCCAGATAATAGAGATTATGATTAATGCCATTCTTCTCTGAATTGAGAAATTTGATGGCAACACTTGCTGAAGTTGAAAAGGTCTTAATTAAAGACCAACATAGACTTAGATTTCCCAAAATTCTGAATAACTCTGATTTAATTCTACAGGTATGTAACAGAATTTGTAAACCTAGGCAATGTTTCAGCTCTTCGAACTTTCAGAGTCTTGAGAGCTTTGAAAACTATTTCTGTAATCCCAGGTAAGAAGAAACTGGTATAAGGTAGTAGGCTTCTTCTATCTCCAACTCTTTCTTGTGTTCTGTCATTGTGTTTGTGTGTGAACTCCCTATTACAGATATGTGACAGAGTTTGTGGACCTGGGCAATGTCTCAGCGTTGAGAACATTCAGAGTTCTCCGGGCATTGAAAACTATTTCAGTCATTCCAGGTGAGAGCTGGGTTAAACACCGAGGCTGACTTTAGCTACACTGGTGCTACAATTACAGCTTTGTGGCAGAAACCTTGTTGCTTGGCGCATATTGCAAACAACTATGTAAAAAGCAAGAATTGTTACATCATTTTTGGATGGATTTTATTCTTTGCTTTTTACTGGCTGCTTTTTTCAAATTGTTCTAAATCAGCCTTTGAGTTTAACAAGTTTTGCATGAGGTGCTTACAGTAACAGGCTATCTAGTTTGCATCCTATAACATCAAGCTTTCTGCATAGAAGCTAAAATGTGAGACACCCAGATATGTAAATTTGACCAGTTCTGCCTAAACTGGCAATCTTTATAACCAGAGCTAGATGAAAAGCAAGGGATAGCATGAGTGCTGCATGGAGCTCAGTTTTCAGATGTCTTCCTTGTTTTGACCCATACTCAAGCTTTCACAATTCACAAATATATAACCTCACAATTCAATGGCTTCAAGATTTCGCACTCTGTTTATATAGGCTTTAAAAAAAACCAATAATGGGTTATAGACTAAGACATCTGCAAATAAAGGCAAAATATTTACATAAGGTTATTTAAGCATGAATAACAGAATTATTTCTTTTGCTCTAAAGAGTGTTTAGAAAACACATTTGGTTTGTTTCCATTCAGTTTTGTAATGAACATGCAAGTTTGCTTCCATTCATTTTCACCAGCTAGCAGGCTTTTCATGAAAATGTTATTCAGTCACAAACATAAAACTAATATTGTTGGCATTTTGCATGACATTTATATTTTCCAGGACAACTTTATGATATTTTTGTTGGTAAAGTAGCTGTTGAATCATATGTTAAAATTCCTCCTTCTGATTTTGTTTCTAGGCCTGAAGACCATTGTGGGGGCCCTGATCCAGTCAGTGAAGAAGCTCTCAGATGTCATGATCTTGACTGTGTTCTGCCTGAGTGTGTTTGCTCTGATTGGGCTGCAGCTGTTCATGGGCAACCTGCGGAATAAATGTTTGCAGTGGCCTCCAGACAATTCTTCCTTTGAAATAAATATCACCTCCTTCTTTAATAACTCATTGGATGGGAATGGTACCATGTTCAATAGGACAGTGAGCATGTTTAACTGGGATGAATATATTGAAGATAAAAGTAAGATATACTCTGTTTACCGTTATGTTGTTTAGTCTTTTAAATATTAAAAACCATATATGGTGGAAATTATCATATTTGATGTGAACCAAATGTCTAAGACTAATATAAGGTAGCTTAGTACATGTTATAAGGGTATCAAATGATATCTTATTCTTTTTCCTTATCTGACAGTTAGCTAGCATGATAAAAATTTTCATTTGAAAGTAGTTTATTATTTTCTAACCCAGTGTCCAAAGCAGTTACATATTATGCTGCATAAACAAAAATATTTATTTGGCAGGCATTGGTCAGGAGTTTTCACACATCTAATAAAAAATCTAGCAACTTGAACTCTTTAGTATATTATGCTGAAATGTGTTGCTAGGAAGAGGAAGACTGGGGAAAATAATTTGGACCTATTTTGTTGACTCAGCATACATATTGAGTGCAGATGATTTATCTGGAAATAGAGAAATCATTTACCAAGGTGATATCAAAACTCATGTAGTCATCAGAAAGTTAAGCAATCCTGATTTGGTCATTCACTTATTCTTTATTCTAATTAGTTCATTTGGTGTCTGTCATTATATTATAGTTATTTATCAGTGTGAGTTTATTTTATTTTAGGCATGGACATTAGAATAAGCTTATGATGCTTATATACTTTAGCATTATTTCTTATCACTGAGGCTAGTCCCTCTGTCATTTGGTAACCTGACCTCCTTCCTCTCCACGACTATTAGGTTAGCAAAAGTCTACTACTCTCTTTATCATCCATTCTCTACTAGGATATTCATTTAGAGATATATTTCATAGTCTACATGTTTTTAGAAGTGTATGAAATTATATCACTTCTCACATTATAATGCTTTTTTAAAAATAGCATTCTTAGGAAGATTTGTGCTTGAGATAGATAAGATTCATTGGATAGATGAATAAGTGAAATAAACCATTCCATTAATTATGGGATTTCCCATTTACTAATATTATGATTACTGATGATGACAAGTTTTGCCCTTAAATCTTTTTACTATTTCAGATTATTTCCTTCAGGTGGATTTCTGTTCATGGCATTTTGGGAAGGGGTCAATTAAGATTAAGATTGTAGAAATATAGTGTCAAATTTCTCTCCTGAGAGGTCATACCATTATTCTCCCTGTAGCAGTGGCCATTGAACTGAATTCTCACGAATATTGACTATTACTGTAGTTTTAAATCTTTTAATAGAACAAAAAATATACTCTACTGTTTTTATTTGTTCCCTAATTATTAAGGCTGAGAATTTTTCAAATATATTTGCTAGCATCGTTGGAAAGTTATATGCTTTCTAACACATAAATTATTTGTTGATATTTTTACCCCTTATTTTATCAGTTGGAAGTATTTTGAAGGAATGCATATGGACCCCTTAAGTTATCAAGTATATTAATATTTTGTCTTTTATTTTGGCAAGCATGTTTTCTAGCTTGCTCATCTATTGCTTCTTTCTGATGCCTAAGTGATTTAATTTTTTTAGCCAATCAGATCATCAAAATTGTTCTCATTTTATCCAGTTTTGTATTTAGAAAATGATTCTTGATTAAGAGAGGAAAAAGTCTCCTAAATATGTAAAAACAATCACACATATTTTTGATATCATGTTAGTGGATTGTTTTAATATCTATAAAAATCAAGAATTTTTAATGTAAGAATTTAAATTATAACCTAATTTTTTTTTTTTTTACAAATTCTGTTAAAGTACTCCTTTGGGAGGGCATGGGGGGTTTTGGAGGTGGGGGTTAGGACTTGATCTTAGGGCACCATGATTGCTAGGAAGGCACTCTATTATTTGAGCCATACACTAAGCCCTTTCTGTCTTTAGTTATTTTTTTAGATAAGGTCTCAAGTTTTTGCATGGCTGGCTTCCAACTGTGAACCTCCTGATCTCTGCTTCCCGGGTAGCTAGAATGACTGGCGTGCACCACTACACCCGACCACTTAAAGCAATCCTTATATAAAGTGCTTCAAATGTTTAAGTAATAATGTAACAAGTTTGTGAGTGAGGTATATTTGTGTTTGTTTATATGGATGTTTGGTTTTATAGGTGAATATATAAATACACATTTTGTGTGTATATATACACATTTCCTGAGAATATTTTTACAACTTACTAAAGTTATGTGTTATACTCTAAAAATAAAAATGAGACATACTTAAACTACATATATTGTCAAAGGAAAAGAATTAATTTTGTTCATCTGAAAGACAGAAACCAAGCAGAAGACCAAAACATCCTGAGAAGGAACAAACACCTAAGCCCATGTCTCACAAGAGATTAAGTGAACATTGGCAGGATAAAAAATTTCTTAATCTATTTTAAGTCCAAGCAAAAAACAGTTGTAAAATAAAAGTCATTTGCATGGATAAACCTAGAAGCATCAAGCCTTCCTCTCTCCCACACTGTGCCAAGCAAGCAACCCTAAGCCACAGCTCCCTCTTGAAGTAACCCACGCAGTGTGAGTTTATACTTGCTATAAATGCTGATATGAGGATGCCATCATTGTTATTCCCTCTGGAAATGCTTCTTTTAAAAACAGATATTCTGAAAACTTATTTAGTAAAAAAAATTTTACATTTTACATTTGTTCAGTATTCAAGTATCATGAAAATCTTTTCATTTAGTCATGTTTTATCTGGTTTGTTACAATTGGACATATTTTGAAGCTTTACTATCTGAATATCATGATGTTTTAAAGGCTTTTTAATGATTCTTGTTGTTCTTTGCTCTTTTAATAGGTCACTTTTATTTTTTGGAAGGGCAAAATGATGCTCTGCTTTGTGGCAACAGCTCAGATGCAGGGTAAGTTGTGTGTCCTACTGATTCTCAGTCCTCACTGCTCCATTAGCCTCAATAATCTGCACCTCCCACTCACCAACCCCCATTCGCTCCTCATTCAAAACCCTCCATAAATTTCACTTCACGCTGACTCTCAGAATAGCCTGAATAAGTGTAGATTCTCACCTCTTTCACACACTCATATGCAGTGATTATTTTTCCATACCAGGTCACATTTAATCTTCCAAATTAGCTCAATGAAAAATAGAGAGAAAAGCAGTGCATTTACATAAGAAGCTTATGTTAATAGAATTCATAAACACATCCTTGTATAAGTATGACATTTCATTTATGCTAATGTGATCCCTGTGGCTTAAAGTGTAAAATCTCTGGGAATAATGTCACTGTATGCAACATGGTGACTATATGTCTAGCATATTTTAGCAAAATGCACAAAAATGAAGAGTGTGGTCTAGACAGTATGCATAGATTCATATTTTGAATATACTACATCATGTCACTTCTCCTTGATTTAGTTTTTTTATATGATAAGTAAGTATTGCATTAGAGAATGTGTAGCTATTGTAGGGTTTTAATTATTATAATAGACATCATACTAATGATTGTTGTTATGAAGCATTGTACATAGAACAAAACCTAGGAAAATTCAGAGAAATAGTTACTTTTGCTATTTGGGAAACTCACAGAATAATAAAAAAAGTCTTATGTTCTTTGTACAGCTAATAATTTATGGGCATAGTAAATTAGTAAATAGTAATTAGTAATTGGTAAATAATTCCTTTAGCAAAATTCCCAAAATAATAATAGCCTTTGCATTTGGATCTTATGATTAAAATTGTATTGTCTTTATATCCAGATTCCAATGATAAGCAAAATAGATATTTTAATGCCTTGTGTCTACTATACTAACTACTTTGCATACATTTATTATTCAATGTTTGTGAATTTTCTAAGCAGATTCTATTATTAGCCCATTTTTCATATTAGGTGCCTGAAGCCTAGCAAGGTTAGGAAATTTGCAAGTCATTCAGTCTACAAGTATCAGGCACAATGTTAAAGTCCCATCTGCTTGATCTTTAAGGTTATTCTGTGAAATCCTCACTGCATACTGTCATTTTCTCCTTGTGTCTTCCCCTCTTTGTCCTACTCCACACTCAACACACTTCAATGAACACACATTGAATATTTCACTACCACATCTTCAATGAAAATCAATTGTTTCCCTGTAGGCTTATTTTATCTGGGCATGTCTTTAAGTCCCAGAAATTAACAAGGATATGATCACTTTTATATGGATATGTGGTAAATATAACTTTATAATTATGAATCATTAAAGAATTCACAAAATAAACTTAATAGAGTGTATGATTATATAAACAAGCTCACAGGTTACACAGTTAAATGCTAGGCTTTCCTTAGTGCCTGTGTAAAATAGAAAAAACAGAAAAGTCAACTAGCAGACTTACAGCTATTGACTTCCTGTCTTTCCTCTAATTTAATTACAGCCAGTGTCCGGAAGGATACATCTGTGTGAAGGCTGGTCGAAACCCCAACTACGGCTACACTAGCTTTGACACATTTAGCTGGGCATTCTTGTCCTTATTTCGTCTCATGACTCAAGACTTCTGGGAAAACCTTTATCAACTGGTGAGAAGACATACTGATTCTTCTGGGAAGCATGAAATATAGAGATCAAGAGAAATGCTGTAGAATACTTTATTGCTTAGAGTGTGGACTTGTAATATCCTACATTAAATTTATTAAAATGTCTATTTTTACAGACGCTGCGTGCTGCTGGGAAAACATACATGATCTTTTTCGTGCTGGTCATTTTCTTGGGCTCATTCTACCTAATAAATTTGATCTTGGCTGTGGTGGCCATGGCCTATGAGGAGCAGAATCAGGCCACCTTGGAAGAGGCAGAACAGAAAGAGGCGGAATTTCAGCAGATGCTTGAACAGCTTAAAAAGCAGCAAGAAGAAGCTCAGGTAAAGTTAGAAAGCATAGACTTTTGTTTTGTTCATCTCAGTTCTCTGACCTAAGTGTTGAGGATGATGCCATGGCAGATGGCATTAGAAATGTGTCGTATGTGTGTTGGTTAGTATTAGGAGCCTGTGGGTTTTTGGGAGAATATGACTTTCTTTCAGTGATTACTGTCAATATGAATGGCATCAAACATGGAGAATTACAATTGATTTATTGACATTTTTCCTCCCCGGTGACCCCTTGCAGAGATTAACTATTAACACCCTCATTTACTGAAGCTCATAAACCAGGTAGACCAATATGCCCTCAGTCAAACTATTTTCTCAATCTTTTGGGGAAGAGGAATTCAGTTACAGTTGCTTCTTTATTACAGTGTCAGTAGAGGTGAGAAAAGTCAAAACACTGTGTCAAACTAAGAAGGCAATTTCATAGAACGTTATTTCATAGAGTCTGGAAAGGCAAAGACTTTAGAATAACAAAATTCATTGTCCTATATATGAAGTATGTAAAAGCACATTTGTGGTTTACATCAGAAAATCACTAAAACACTCACTTTCTTTGCTGCTTACACAGTAAATCCTTTAATTTGGACTTGAGTTCTCAAAATAAGGGAACTTTTTCTAATTATGCTAGCTTGATTCAATGGCATTTGCTAATCCAATTGCCTATTACTGTCTTTTTTTTCCCTTCTGTCACTGACTGTCCTTAAATATGCAATAAAGGCCAAGCAAATAATAAAATATACTGGGGTACTAGCAACAATGCTGAACACTGTAGTTTTTCTAAAAACTGTACTATTATGATTTACAAATTCCCCTGTTGCCATGATGTGGGAATTCATAATACTTAATCTGCAATATGTATTGCTGTGCATTCACTCATGGAAATGGGAAATATTCAAATTAGGTCAAAAAATGTTCACTAAAATGAATACTTGACTGTATTAAATTCAATAATTCAGTCTAGCTGAATACTTGACTTGTTGTCAAGTGGAAGTGTGATGCAAAACAAATACCTCTCAAGTTTAAATGGGAAACGTTGAATTCTTTTCTTCTTAAAATAGTGTTTAAATAATAGAAAAAATATTGTAATACTGAATGTCTTGTTCATAGCACTAGATGATTAGAATGTGAGGCCAGTGCTTAAAGCTGCTCATCATTCAGTGTCATATTCTACACATAGTTGATTTTATTCTTTGAATAGTCTAATGAAAATGCTGCTTTCCAAAATAGAACAAAATGGAGAATTGATTTTCAAGATTGTATTCATTATAAGAAAGATAAGTGAATCAGTACATAAATAACTTTTTTAAAGTTTCTGCTCAGTTAATATTTACTTTGTGCCACTCTAGGCTGCAGCAGCAGCAGCTTCTGCTGAATCCAGAGACTTCAGTGGTGCTGGCGGGATAGGAGTTTTCTCAGAGAGTTCTTCAGTAGCATCAAAGTTGAGCTCCAAGAGTGAAAAAGAGCTGAAAAACAGAAGAAAGAAAAAGAAACAGAAAGAACAATCTGGAGCAGAGGAGAAGGAAGAAGGAGTCCGAAAATCTGAATCTGAAGACAGCATAAGAAGAAAAGGATTCCGTTTTTCCTTAGAAGGAAGTAGGCTGACATACGAAAAAAGATTCTCTTCTCCACACCAGGTAAAAATGTTAGTCTACCTAAATTGCAATTTTGCAACCAAATTTTTTAAAGAATATGCCAGAATTTGGTGGAGCAAAAGCTGCATTTTTCCTGGATGCTTTTGAAATGGTAATGGATAAGTGTTTAGGTTGCCACTTCAGAAATATTGTGAGTTTACAATGTTTTGGAATCCCAGGAAGGAATCTTTAGATCCTAATAGACTTGGGGAGGTTTATGGTTTTGAGGTTTTGTTAAAGACTTGAGCCTCCCTGGGCAGTCTTCCAATGATTGCCTTATGGTTCTCATCCCTTCTTAGCTACTGGACTTGGACCCAGTGAACTATGGGTTTTCTGAGTGGCAGGTGCCCGAAAGCGGACCAGAGATGCTTGCAGACCATCCAAGTGGTTGTTCCCATCCATGTGCACATGTCACCTGCAGAGTGCATTCCTCATGCCCTTGTTTCAAAGGGAGCCGAAGTATTTTTTTTTCCTAAAAATATAGCAAAAAATCTTAACTAGCCATGTGCTGAGGCAAAATTATATGACAATTAAATAAGCAATGATGTTTAATTATACTTTATCTATGTGTCCCTTGTTAAACATAGGACTTGTGGAATTTATATACTGCAGAAAATGCTCACTAGATGCCTCTGGCTTATGTACCCATTCAAGCTGTAGAAAACTTAAAATTTAGGATCCTTAATTGTCTTTAAAATTACCAAGATTATACAGAGCCTCAGAGAATAATTTCACCAGGAGTGAAACCTTAATATCCATGAATAAGCAATAACAATATCACAGCATTGATGGTGATGATAATGCTAATACTTATAAATTGCATTATTACTTGTAATATAAATTCATTTAAACCCCTCATTACAATCCCACATATATAGTTTAACTTTCAACCCAAATTTTCAGATATGAAGAGAGGAGAGACTGTGTGCTTTGCTGAGTGTTGATTTTATATTTCTTCCCTTCTTTTTTCTTTCCTTCCTTCTTTCATTTTTGCACATGCATTTTTACTAATGTGTATTAATTATATAAAATAATGGGTTTCAATTTGATAATTTTCATATATGCAAATAACCTGCTTATATCATTCACCTACCATAACCCTCTCTTTTCCCCATCTTCCCTCCCCTCTTTTCCTATTCTCTTCCCAATTAGTCTGCCTTCTGCTTTCATGTCTTTTTTTTTCTTTAATCTAGATTCCCTATATGAGAAAAAAAACTTGTTTCTTTCTGAGTCTGGCATATTTCACTTAACATGATAATCTCGTTTCATCCATTTTCCTGCAACCAACATAATTTCATTCTTCTTATAGTTGAATAATAGTCCTTTGTTTATGTATACCACAATTTCTTTATCATTCATTCAGTGTTGGGCAGTGAATAGTGCCACAACAAACATGAGTGTATTCCTTTAGATATATACACATAAGTGGTATAGCTGGATCATGTGTTATTTCTATTTTTAGATTTTGAAGAACCTCCATACTGATTTCCATAGTGGCTGGATTAGTTTACAAGCCCATCAGTTATGTATAGTTGTTCCTCTTCCTGGAATCCTTATGAGCACTTGTTTTTTGTTTTCCTGATGAGTTAGCCATTCTAGCTGGGAGGAGATGGAATCTCAATGTCATTTTGATTGGCATTTCTCTGATGGATAAGGATGCTGAACACTTTTTCATGTATATATTAGCCATTGGTACTACTTCTTTTGAGAACTATTTGAGCTCATTTACTAAATGGACTATTTGCTCTTTGGGTGTTTAATTTTTTGAGATCTTTATATACTCTGGATATTAATCTGTGTTGGACAAATATCTTTCTGTAGGCTGTTTCTTTTTTCTGGAAACTTTTCTAGGTTGTGCAGAAGCTTTTTAATTTGATGCAAAACTATTTGCCAGCTCTTGCTATTATTTCCTGAGCAATTGGAGTCTGATTTAGAAGGTCATTGCCTATACCTGTATTTTAAAGTGTTTTTTCCTGTTTTCTTCTGGTAATTTGAAAGTCTCAGGTCTTTGATTCACTTTTGACTGGTTTTTTTACACAGGGTGAGAGATAAGGATCTAGTTGAAAATAACACCATTTGTTAAAGAGACTCTCTTTTCTCCAGTGTATGTTTTTGTTCATTCTAAAACATTTTTATTTGTGTACATTAATTGCAGAGGCTTCATTGTGATATTTCCATACATGCATATACTGTACTTCAGTCAACTTCATTCTTTCATCACCCTCTACTTTTGCCCTGCACCCACCTTTGTTGAGATCCAGATGGCTGTAGCTGCCTGGATTTATTTCTGGGTCCTCTACTCTATTCCACTTGTCTGCATCTCTAATTTTGTACCAGTACCATTCTGTTTTTGTTTCTATGACTCTGTAGTATAATTTGAAGTCAGGTATTGTAATACCTCCAGCATTTCTCTTTTTATTCAAGATTGTTTTGGCTATTTGGGCTCTTTTGTGCTTCCACATGATTTGGGGATTTTTTTTTCATTTCTGTGAATAATGTCACTAAGATTTTAATGGAGATTGCATTGAGTCTGTAGACCAATTTCTGTAATTTCATAATATGAATTCTGCTGATCCATGAACATGTGAGGTCTTTGCATCTTCTAATGTCTTTTTCAATTTCTTTCTTTGGTGATTTATAGCTTTTAGTTTAGAGATCTCTCACCTACTTGGTTAGGTTTATTACTGGGTATTCTAATTATTTGAGACCATTATTGATGAGATCATTTTCCTGATCTCTTTCTTAGAATGTTTATTGTTCATGCATCAAAAACCTTTGATTTTATATCCTATTTTGCTGAAAGTGTTTATCAGATCTGATAATTTCCTAATTATCTAATGTATATATTATAATAGATTTCTAATTTTCTAATATATATATGAATAGGTTGACATCGAATAACAATGGGAGGAGTTAAAACCCTTCTTTCATTCTTGGTTTTATAGAAAATGCTTTCAGTTTTTTCCACATTTACTATAATGTTGTCTTAGTTTTGTCATATATAGCCTTTATCATGTTAAGAAAGGATCCCTCTAGTCCTTATTTCTTCAGGGTTTTATTATGAAGGGATGTTGAATTTTGTCATAGACTGTCTTCTATATTTTTCAATTTATTGGAAAATAAGTTGTCAAATATTCTCTAATAATCTTCTAGATTTTAGTGAAAACTTGTAATATCCCCTTTTTCATCTCTAATTTTATTAATCTGGATGTTCTCTTTCTTTAGTTTGGCTAAGGGTTTGTCATTCTTATTTATCTTTTCAAAGAACCAACTTTTTGTTTCATTGATCCTTTGTATTATTATTTTAGCCTTCATTTCATTAATTTCCACGTTAATCTTTATTATTTCTTTCCTAACTTTTGGTTTGCGATCTCTCTGATTATTTAATGTAGCTATCATAGCTATCAACTTCCCTCTGTCCTCTGTCTTTGCGGTATCACAAGGTTCTGATAAATTGCGTTTTCATTGTCATTTGACTCTAGGAATATTTTAATTCCTCTCCTGCTTTGGGCAGTGACCTACTGATCCTTCAGAAGTAGATTGTCCATGTGTTTGCATGGTGTCTATAGTTTCTCTTGATTTCTAGTTGTATTCCACTATAATACAATAAGACACAAAAATATTTCAACTTGTTTATAGTTGTTAAAACTTCCTTTGTAGACTAAACTGTGATCTATTTTGGAGAAAGCTTAATCAACTGCTGAGATGATATGTATTTTATAATTATTGGATGAAATATTCTGTAATTCTGTGTTAAAATATTTTGATCTATGTTTCAGTTTACTCTGAAGTTTCTTAGTTGATTTTTTGGTATGGATGATCAATCTATTAATGAAAGTGAGACACTAAAGTCACCCAATATTATTGTATGTGGATCTGCTCCTTTATGTACAATAGTGTTTCTTTATGAAATTTGATGCACAAATTTTTGGTAAATATACACTTGTAATTGTTATAATTAATGAAGATTTATTGGAGTTCTCTTTTTTTGGTGGTGCTGAGGCTTAACTCAGGGCCTCACGCTTGTTCAGCAGGTGCTCTACACTTAAGCCATTCTGCCAGTGTTATAATTGTTATATCTTCTTGATGAATTGTTCCTTTTACACTGTGTAGTCATCCTCTTTAGTACTTCTAATTTTAGCTTGATGTTGGCTTTGTCAGCTGAATATAGCTACTCCTTACTTTCTGATTCTGTTTGCTTTTAATATCATTTCCATCCTTTCACTTTTAATCTGTGTATATCTTTGGCAGTGGGGTGAGTTACTTACAGATAGCAAACAGATCTTGTTTTATAATCCATTCAGCCAATTTATGTCTTTTAATTGGAGGGTTAAGATCACATACATTTAGGGTTATTATTGGAAGGCATATATTAATTTCTGCCATTTTAATCTTAGAGGTTTGCTGATTTACTGAGTTAATAATGTTTGGTTCTTTTCTAATTCTTATTTATCTAGTCTTTCAATGAGATTTGTTCTTTCCTGAACCCACGTGATTGTGTGTATCATTCTTTTCTGTGTACATTATTCCCTTAAGTATCTTCTGCAATACTGGATTAGTGGTCATACATTGTTTTAGTTTATGCTAATCACAGAAGGTAAATATCTCTCCTTCAATTTTAAGAGAAAACTTTTCTGGATATAGTAATCTTGGTTCATAGTTATTTTCTTTCAGGTGTTGAAATACATCAGCATATGCTTTCTTATAGGGTTTCTATTGAGAAATCTGCTATAATTATTATATGTAACTTGGTATTTTTCTCTTGAAGCTTTCAGTATTTTTTTTCCTTGTTCTGGACTTTGAAATCTTTACTATGATGTAACCTGGCAAGTTTCTTTTCTGCTCATATCCACTTTGGGTTCTGTGCTTAGATGTTGATATCTTTCTCTGGATTTTGGAAGTTTTCTTCTATAATTTCATTGAACAGATTCTCAATGTTTTTATTCTGTATCTTGGCTTCCTCTTCTACACCAAATATTCACAGCTTTGATCTCTTAATCATGTTCCAGAGGTTTTGAATATTGTGTCTGATACTGTTTCTTCCACCTGGTCTAGTCCACTGGTAATGCTTTCAATTGAGTTTTTCATTTGATATATTGAGTTTTCACTTCTAAGTTTTCCTTTTTTCAGAATCTCTATCTCTTTACTGAATTTCTCATCCAAGTTGCTTTGTTTCCTGTTCAAGTGTTGAATTGACTTCTTCGCTTCATTCATCTGTCTATTTGAATCCTACTTGAGGTCACTGATTCTTAAAACTGGATCTGAATTCTTTGCATTTCAAGCATTTCAATACCTTTGGATATTGAATAATTGTGAATTTTTAGATAAGCATTCTGCCTTACTTTTTCATATTTTTGTGTTTCTGTGTTGTGATTTCAGTATCCTTTAGTTTGGACATCTCCTTAGGTGTTGTATGGAGTCTTCTTAGTGAGCAGCCTTCTCTTGGACTCAATTGCCAGTACACTCAGATGACAAAAACAAACCCCTATAACAGTAAAAACACTAAAACAAATCAGGTATAGAAATATAATAAAAACCAACTAAAGAAAACCACCACATCATCAATAACCATAGAAGAAGGGGACAAAAATAATGTAGAATAAACTGAAGTTAAAATTTAATAAAGGTAGGCAAAATAATAATAAAATAATGAAATAAAGAAGGGGATAGGGAAAAGAACAAAAGAAAGAAGAAGAAACATAAAAGAGATAAAGGAAAAAAAGAAAAGCAAGAAAAGAATGTGAGGCAGAGGAAAAGAATGAGATAAAAAATCCAGTTACAAAATCAAGAAAAATATATAACCAAAATTAGATTAAAAATAGGAATAAAAATGGAAACAAAGATTTTTAACAATATAATAAAAACAGTATTAAGATATAATAGTAAAAAAGAAAAATTATGTAGAAGATAAAGAATTAAAGAAGTTTCTTTTTGAGTCCTCTAATATTGGAATCCCCAGATTGGGGAGGGAGATAGTGGGTTACATCTGAAGTCTGTTGTGGTTCCTATGTTCCCACTGCACAGGTTGGCACTGTATGCACACTGAGTCAAGGACATGTTGTCAGCAGCAGGGCTACATTTATTTTACAAGCTTCTTTTCTTTGCTTATTATTGGCCACTGCTTATCCCAAACAAGCTTTGAAACCTGTGGTCAGACAGGTTCCCATTAGATCAAGAGATTCTCATCAGTGAATCTAGGAGAGCAAATGTCTATGCCACGGGGTACTTCCCAAGTGTACCAGGAAGTGGGGAAAGCAGACAGAGCACTAAGTTCTGCCCTGGAGGAAGAGACCTGAGCGAACTGGACACCACTTGCTGATCTCGGGGTTTTCAGATCTTTCCCAGCAGTAAGCCACCCTGTGAGAAGGAAGCTGGGGAAATCCAGCAATATGCCAGGACTGAGTTCAAACCTATCTGTCTCACCCAGTAGCAAACCACACGTGAAGGGGGGCAACTCTGGAGGCAGACCAGTCACCTTCCACAGGTGGCAAGGCTCAGTGAGACTGACCATTCCACTCTCCACAGCCTGATACCCCTGCTACTTAAACTTCTCAGCAGGTTGTGTCTGACCCTCTGACTCTCCTCAGCTGCCTCTCATGACTATCTCCCACCCAGACCCTGGGGCAGGGTGTTTCCAGTCTTCCTGACTTGTTCCGCATTTTCAGGTCCCTAGAGTAGTTCAATTTCAAACAATAGATCTTGTTTGAAAAGGGTGCCTGACTATAGTTCTCCAAGGTATGGGGAGCAATGCCATGGATATCTTCTTTAATACTAGTTTGTCATGTAGGAGCAGTTGTCATCAGACCAAATCTCTGCACTGGATTTGAGTCCTGTGAAATGCATGGGCTTTTCTTGCAACTAGGAACACCAGTGTGCTATCCTCAGGGCCACCTGCACTCTCCAGGCTTACTCTGTGCTTGTGGCTTTGGTTCAGGTGTTTTCTTTCTACATTATTATAATTAATGCTAACCTTGCTGCACAGTATCATTTTCACTATAGTTTTAGCTCAATGACGTTAAGTAATTGCCTAATGTCAGACAGTTATTAAGGGCTGAGACAGGATTCAAACTTTGCCTGGCATTGAAACCCTTGAACTTTTTCTTTTATCAAGCAACATCAAAAGAATATCTTTCAAAACTGATGAGGAAATTTATAATTTTATTTCATTTTAAAGATACACATATAAAGAATTATACTTACTCTTTATACCTTTTGTAGTATGAACAGTCTCACATAACGTTACATTTAATATGTGTAAATTTTTATAGATTAGCTAATTCATTCTAAATCCAAATAACATTATGAGCTAGGATAAATTCAAGTTGAAATCAAATTTAAAATAGCATTTGCTTTTAACTAAATATAAACATTTAATTTTTTCATTTTGTTGTCATAACCATTACAACCCCATTAGTAGAAATATAAATCAATTAATGTGAGTCCTTTAAAAATCAAATTCCCTTTTTAAAGTACTGGTCATTTTGCAAAGGGAAGAAAGAAGGAAAGAAGCAGGAAAAGAAGGAGGAAGGAAGGGAAGGGAAAGAAGAAAGAAAAAAACAAGGAAAGAGGAAGGTAGATTATTTCTGATTAAATCCTTACTTTTGGTCCTAAATTTGTCTAAATTATAACCTAAATTTGGTGCAATTGAAGTTTCATATCAATTGGTGCCCAGAGATTCTCTTCAATTTGCCTTATTTCAAATTCAGTAGAACTAATACTAGGCAAAATAGTGAATTCTTAAAAAGATGGACTCTGTCTCATCTCTTTCTGAAAATTTTGCTCATGATTGTAACATTTCCTCAAGTGGTCCCTTCTTCATTCCTCCGTTTCCTAGGTAGCTGGACATTATAGCTGATCACTGACTTACATGACATGGCATGTCTGCCTCAATTTGATATTTGTATCTTAAGCAGTCTCTGTATAAAAATAGTTAAGTACTTTTAAAAATAGCTAAATACTGAAAATTTTTCTCCTGATAAAGAAATAGTCAGACAAGTTAGGCAAAGAAGATGAAGAGGGAGAGTAAAAGAGAAGTGGGAGAGAGGAAAGGAAACAGAAAGAACCCAGAAATCACATTAACCCCACTCTGCAAGCCCTGGAAGTAATACTGAAAATGTCAAGTCAGATAAATATACTCAACCTGGGTGTAGTGATGGAGGGTCCATAGGATTTGTAAGATTTTTTTTCAAAGGTCACGGTCTCCAAAAGATTAAGAACTATGTAGTGACATGATGGAAAACATATTGTGTTCATAACCATTTCTGCTTTCATATTGAAACAATACATAATGTAAGCTTTTACTGAAAGATTATAATTTTCTCAGTAGAGTTGTAGAATTGTGAAATAGTTCTTAGACTTCTATTTGATTTGTAAGTGTGGGAGAGAGAAGAGGAGAAAAATCAAAGGTGCAATCTCCAATCAAATATCAATCTCACAGTATTTCATTTGAATTTATGAAACATAAGTAATTGAAATTAATTCTAATAGATGGGGTGCAATCGCTTCTCAAAAAGCTGTCACATGTAAAACTTACTTCTGAATCTTGAGAAATATTGTGTGCAATTTCATAGCTTATTTCCTCCCAACCCTCTATGGTTCTAATTGAATGGAGTACTTGTTGTTAAAATGTAAAACTCTACTAAAAGTGGCATGTATATACATACTTTTTTACTTTATTTCTTTTTAATCTTTATTTTTGAACTAATGATAACCATTAGGTCATAAATCCTATAAGTCTTATATCTGTAATATCCTCATAGCTACTTCAAAGCTCCTTGTGAAAAGAAAGAAAAAGACATGAAAGAAATTGGGTAGTCCTGGAGAGGCTTAAAAAGATAAAAGCTTATATGGAAAACAATAAAGGAAAAAGAATAACTCTTACTAATAAAGTTAATGATAGGATGAAAAACACAGCAATAAGAAAGGAGAAATTACTTTTGTTGGGGGAGCAGGTACATCTTATTTGTGGTTCTTTCTGTAAATATTAAACAGGATCACATAACAGGAGAGTGTTTAACATTTCTAGATATTTTATAGATATATACAGACATAGTTGAGAAGAATTATTACCTGAAAAGAAAATTTAAAGTATTTTTATGGTTCAGGAAATTGAAAAGCTATATGGGTATAAAATAATAATTTTATTTGGCTTCAAATCCTTTGGGGAGAAAAAGATAAATCAATCTTATTTAAATGACAAAATTAGTATTCTTTTTGTTAAGTTAATACTATTTAAATGATGAAATTAGTATTCTTTCTGTAAATAATCTAACTCAAGATAACTTAAGCAAAGAAAAGTTATTTGATCATGTAAATAATGTCTTCAAGTAGCTTTAAGAATGGCTGTATTCAGGAGATTAAATCATGTTATCACAACAAAACCTTTCTCCATATTTCAGTTCAGGTTCTTCCCAGGCAGTGGCAAGATACCCAGTGAAGCTTGGAACTTAGATCCAATATTTCCAGCAACTTCAATTGTAAAAGCACCTCTTTCTCAATCATAGTAAAAGAAAGGGTTGGCTCTCAATAAGCCATGCAGAATCCATGCTTATCCTTAATCCATTCTTCAAGCTAATAGTATAAAATACATTAATTGGCTTGGTCTGGGACATTGTCTCACTGTTAGACAGGGTTTGGGGTTAGTGCCTTCCAAGTTAAACAACCCAAGAGTTGAGGAGAACTTCTTAAGGGCCAGAGAGGTACAGTCAATTGAAAAGTGGATACGTCCAAATAAAAACAAGTGTTCACTAGAGGGAAGTTTTACTAGTAGCAAGTTGTTCTTCTCAGTGTTGTTACAGCTAAGAAAACAGCGTGATCCATGAAAGTAGTAACAAGGTCATTAATTAGAAAATGTAAGTTATTGTGATCATTCTTAGAGACAATCGGATTTTTGTTAAGAAGGTGCCCTTCAGATTTCTTGAAACAGACAGAAGCATGAAAAATCAGGGAATGAATCATACAATTATTTCAGCTTGATTTGTTTAATTTATTCATGAAAGCCATTATAAAAATATGCAATGGAAGGGAAGAAGCTGCTCCCTGTACTATAATTAAGCAGATCCACTAGCAAGATTGATTTTATTTTCCTGTGTGGGAAGATCTGCATCAGGGTGTGATCACTTGTGAGCTCTTACCGAATATATTTTTCCACTTCAAAAAATCCAAATGTAGATGTGTATTTAACTGCTTTTCATTGAATTAAGTAAAATTAGCTTTTAGAAGATGGCCTAGCAAAAATTTCAGTTCTTGGTGTCAGTAGTAAGACAAAACAATGGCATGGGAGTTCTGTGGACTATGTTAAGGCATGTGTAAAGTAGAAGAAAATGAGTGAGTAGATGAAAATGAAGGATGGGAGAAAAGGGAAAAGAAAAACAAAAGAGGTGAACCTAGTAGTGCTGGAATGCTACCTGCTATGAACAAAGGAGCCTTTGTTTCCCCTGTCCAATGAATTGACCTTAGATTAGTCAAAAGCTATGAAATCAAAGGTCAAGTCACATTTTTCAGACTCTGACTGTAATTCTGCTCATCTTTTTTCTTTTCTTTTCTTGTTATTCAGTCTTTATTGAGCATCCGAGGCTCCCTTTTCTCTCCAAGACGCAACAGTAGGGCGAGCCTGTTCAGCTTCCGAGGTCGAGCCAAGGATATTGGTTCTGAGAATGACTTTGCTGACGATGAGCACAGTACCTTCGAGGACAATGACAGCAGAAGAGACTCTTTGTTTGTGCCACACAAGCATGGAGAACGACGTCACAGCAATGTCAGCCAGGCCAGCCGCGCTTCCAGGGTGCTCCCCATCCTGCCCATGAATGGGAAGATGCACAGCGCTGTGGACTGCAATGGGGTGGTGTCCCTGGTCGGAGGCCCTTCTGCCCTCACGTCTCCAGTTGGGCAGCTCCTGCCTGAGGTGAGGCCAGTTAAAGCTGCAGCTGAGGTGATGGAAGGATGTGCAAGGCTGGTGCAGGCAGGGATGGTGGGTTTTTATTTCCATATCTAAGAATGTTTTTGATTCTGTTTTTCAAAGGCTAGGAGATGAATTTATCAAATTATAAATTTATCCCGTCAAATATTTCTACACATACTTTTCTACAAATTAATTAAACCGTAAGACAAGTCATACATATTACAACTTTACCTTTTTATTATTATTACTACAGTGGGAACTTACCAGAAGGCAACAATGTGTAATTAGTACAATGGAACTGAATGTAAGAAAATTAATATGCACAAATTATATAAATTCTCATCTTAAAGACTTTGCTGTCATTGTTCCTTTAACATGACAATTTGGTACTTCCCCTCCAAGCAGATACTATTACCAAATATATCTCTCTCTTTTCAGGTTATAGTGCTGTAACATTTTTAGCACCCAGTCAAATGACTATTATAAATTTGTGTAGTAAAGAAGTTGCTCAAAAAGTGTAGATGGTATGGAGTCACATGTTATAATTTTTAGAGCAGATTTCAGTTTTCATATAGCTGTCATGAATTCATTTTGTAAACAAACTGGCCCCAAATTGAGCACATGAAAAAGGGCTTCAACTAAATACTAGACATTTGTCAGAATATTATTGACATTTTCTTCACAGAACAAAAGACACTCTTAACATTTATATTAAATAATGTCATTTGATTACATTTTATAATTTTTTGAATCATATTAAAATCTCCTTCCTATGAACTCTATTATTAGTGGACAAATTCTCCAAAACCCCATTAAAATGATACAGAGTTAGCTTCCAGTCACCTCACAGAGGAGATTCTTGTCTTGAATTATAAAAATATTCATCAATCTGCTTCACTTTTTTCATGGGCCTCTTCCCATCCCTTTCTCCCAGAGAAAAGCAGCCTGGGAGAAAGAAAACCATGAGAAAAGTAGAGCTTTGACATGAAGGAACCAGGAACAATGAAGAGGAAATGTCAACTTTTCTTAAATAATAATTATAGCCAACTCTGTACCAGACACTGTCCACAGCATTACATTTGTGAATTCATTTAACCCTCATAACAGCCCTTTGTGATAGTTATTAATATTCTTCCCATTTTGTGGAGGAGAAAACTGAGGCCTGTGCATGTGGAGCTAAGATTTGACCCCAGGTATGCTGGCTATGGAACCTACATTCTATCCATATTGAAATACTGTCTCCCATGGAATTCCTTTAAATGGAAAAGAGGAGATGATTAAGGGAATAAACATTTGCATTAAAATTAATGTTTCTCAAAGTATCCTTCACTCACATCAGAATCTTCTGGGATGCTTCTAAAAAGTGGAGATTCACAGGCCCACTCAGACCTACTCAGAATGAAACATTGCAGACAACAAATCTGGCAATCTTTTTCTTTTCATAAGCACTGCACATGGTTCTCACATGTAATAAAGTATGACCATCACTCATCTTGATGTTCATCAAAAAGGAAAACCAAAAAGAGAAACAAAAAATTTATTTGGGTAAATACAAAGAGAAGGCCAGACTGTCAGAAATAGGCTGGCATTTGTTGCCAGTTCAAATAAATCTCCTTCCTATCAAGAGAATGCCAAAAATGCCAGAAGGCAAAATTTGGGCCTGTTTGAAGCAAAGTCTAATGTCTTCATTTTACTTCCTGCTTCTTTCCTTCCTTTAGTCTCACCAGCAGGTATTTTGTGGCAGTCACTGCACTTTTGCACAAAGGAGCTGAAGTGGCACACAAATGATGTCAGCTTTGGGAGACTTAGAAAGGGGATGACAGCAGAAAATAAACAGCTGCAGACAAATGGCACCTTCCAGGAACACAGTTTCCTCAACTTTACACATAAATTCAATTGAGACAATTTAGCTTAGAAAAAATTTCCTCAGTAATATTATTAGAGGTTTAAGAATCTATCATTAAAATTTAGACAGATCTGGAGTTCTATATATGGTTCTGCATGCAGGAGAAGAGACAAGGTAACCTTTATGTGACCTTGGTGCTTTTTTCTTAAAACTTTGCCTCTGCCAACGCCAGATATTTTAAATTCTGCAAGTCTTCATTTTTATTTAGAGAATTTTATTTTCAGAGAGAGGTTGTTTCTTTTCACATTTGATTTACTTCTGTTTTACCTTAACATTAATTTTAGATGACCTGTATGGATGTTTATCAATATTAGTGATGATCATATCATTCAGTGGAAATTTTGGTTTTAAATATATATGCACATGATATACAAGTCAATAAAGATAAAAGTAATTTTAATTGCTCACATCACAACAGGTCAAGATAGATGAATAGCATTCACATTGTTCTTCTAGAAATAGTGAAAATACTCAGGGAACTAAGAATAACTTATTTATCTTGAACACAATCAGACCTGCATTTGAAATGCTTGAGTTTTGCCCTTTGATAATTACCTTCATTGTTTGAACTTCTTAAGTAGTAATAAATGTCGACCCATCTTTAAATCCTGGTGAGTTCATTTTAGCATAGGAAAGTGTCAAATCATTCTGTTTGCTAAAAATTAAATCCCCCCAAATTGGTGTCATATCCTGAGATATGATAGAAACTCTCAAGATATGACACCAATTCGCCAAAGGATGGGCCATCTTGGATAGAGTTGTTTTGCAAATGGAAGACAAGGATATGGATTAGTTATAATTTAGTTTTGCTATTAAAAATGTTGAAAAGTGTATCTGTCTCTAATACAAGGATTTTACATCTGGAACACATTTTAGGGAACTATTATTACTGAAGCATGGGAAACTATTTTTTCATATATAAAGGTTAATGAACATATGTCTATGAAGGCCTAACAACTGAACTTAGGTGTAAATCAAGGAACGATATGTTTTAATCTGAAGCCTTCAGTCCGATTGGTTGAAATGGTGAAAGAACACCTATCCAATTGTAGACATGGTTCCTCCAGCCCAAAACTCAAGCATGGGGGAGTAGGAAAGACCACCTTGGCAAATCCAAGCATCCCAGAAGGCTGAAGACCTGATGGACTCTAAAACACTTGCCAAGAATGATAATCCCAGAAAAATCCTAATGAACTGTTTACACCTGAGAAAGTGTGGTGAACCTTTAGTCAAGTAATACCTACTATAGTCATTTGGGTTTTGCTGCCCTCAAGAATAATGTAATTTTTTTGTCTGAAATTTTGTTTATTAGGGTACGACTACCGAAACAGAGTTAAGAAAGAGACGATCCAGTTCCTATCACGTTTCCATGGACTTGTTGGAAGATCCTACATCAAGACAAAGAGCAATGAGTATAGCCAGCATTTTGACCAATACTATGGAAGGTATGTCAAAATTCTTACTCCACAGCTACTTAGTGGTACTTTGGTAATGATTCAAAGACATGTCTATAAATTTTAAGAAAATACTTCCCAACTTGTTACTATACCATCATTATTTCTTTTACTAGGTCAAAGTAAAATCCACGTATGACACATTGATCCGTCTTATTTAGAGTTTTACACTCAGCTTCCAGGAAACTGCTACAAATTGAAGGCATATTTGGAATATTTCTTTCATAATTAAGTTCTGAAGTCTTAAAGCTTTTCATGTGCATGACTTTGAAAAAAGTGAAATGATAAATGCTTGCCAGTGTGATAATGTTAACCCTTTTGAATTGTATTAACTGCTGGAGACATAAATGATAAAAATCTATCAATTTAACTGGAAATATAAGTGAAAAATGCCAACTACGGTTTGATATTCACCTCATTGAAGCCAAGTGTTCAAAATTTTATGGTCCTA